>NC_069500.1:849759331-850071831 GCF_027579735.1 Bombina bombina | reverse complement strand
GATAAAAGTAATAAAATTGAAATTGAAATTTATTATACATAGATATATAAATATATATCACAATGAGGTCCTCATAAAACAAATAACAGTGAAAAACAATAAAAGGTTCATGGATCCATGTTACAATAATCAAGTTTAAAATCTCATAGACTTGAAAACAATTTGAAAACAATTGGTAAATGACAGATGCTTGGCCTGATGTGCCAAGCCTTCTAGTGAAGAGTATGTATAATAGTTTGTACAAAGTTCACAGTGAGTACTCCTGGAGTCACTAACAGTTCATGCTTGTCCAAAAAAAAGGGGATGGAAGTTGGTGGAAAAAAAATTGCTTAAAAGATGATGAACAAAGTGTGAAATTTTTTTTTAAAAAAATCAGTGTTCTATCCTATATCCAATAAATGTGAAAGTTGTGGTCACTTGTAAAAAATTTTTTTTTTTTTTTTTTTTTGGAATTGAAAAAATGTGATACTGCAAAAATTCCACAAAGTAAATAAAGTGTTCCAAAATTGTGAAAAAACAGCACAAAAAATATATAAATACACAATTGATTGCTGAATGTCAGTTTCCAAAATCCTAAAGTGATTGCTGTGCAGTGGAACAGTGGCTGAGTGTTAATAAAAAAAAAATTTGAATCCAAAAATAATTATAAAAACCTGAAAAAAGAACAAACAATACTATAACATATACCAACTGTTAAGTGCATATATCAGTATTTTGCTTACTCAAATCAGTCAACGCGTTTTGGCCATATACTCCTGGCCTTTATCAAGACTGGTGTTTGTGAGTAAGCTTCTCCGAATTTATGTGAAATGTATGTATATAGTTTTGGCGCCCAAACAACAGTCACATTTCACATAAATTCGGAGAAGCAGTTGGTATATGTTATAGTATTGTTTGTTCTTTTTTTCAGGTTTTTATAATTATTTTTGGGTTCAAAATTTTTTTTTATTAACACTCAGCCACTGTTCCACTGCACAGCAATCACTTTAGGATTTTGGAAACACTGGATTCATAGACATTCAGCAATCAATTGTGTATTTATATATTTTTTTTTTGTGCTGTTTTTTCACAATTTTGGAACACTTTATTTTCTTTGTGGAATTTTTGCAGTATCACATTTTTTCAATTCCAAAAAAAAACAAAAAACTTTTTTACAAGTGACCACGACTTTCACATTTATTGGATATAGGATAGAACACTGATTTTTTCAAAACATTTTTTCACACTTTGTTCATCATCTTTTAAGCAATTTTTTTTCCACCAACTTCCATCCCCTTTTTTTTTGGACAAGCATGAACTGTTAGTGACTCCAGGAGTACTCACTGTGAACTTTGTACAAACTATTATACATACTCTTCACTAGAAGGCTTGGCACATCAGGCCAAGCATCTGTCATTTACCAATTGTTTTCAAATTGTTTTCAAGTATATGAGATTTTAAACTTGATTATTGTAACATGGATCCATGAACCTTTTATTGTTTTTCACTGTTATTTGTTTTATGAGGACCTCATTGTGATATATATTTATATATCTATGTATAATAAATTTCTATTTCAATTTTATTACTTTTATCTATAGTTGTACACACGCTTTTTGGTTTATTTCTCTGAAGAGAACTTCGGTAACCCCTTCCTCAGCCTATATTGGCGCTCTCCTCTACCCCCCATCTATTTATTTTAAAATGTATTTTTTTTTGTGAAACTTTAATTTTTGCCCTTACCCTTTATGTCAGGTCTAAATTTACTCTAACCCTACAAGCACAAATTTAGTTTGCGCTCGTGCGGTTGCATTTACTTTCAACTTGTAATATGAGCACAAGTTACTAAAAACAGCTATCTGCCCTAGACAAGGTTTAGGAGCCTACAGAAAGGTATTATTATTATTATTTTATTCCCTTTCTTCACATATTCTTTCCATGCTCTGTGCAGGAAACTGAACATGTTAAAACATTTCCATCTGGTACCATTCAAGCAAACTGGCACCTTTATGGTTTGCGGTTGCTACAGTAGAGGCCCCCAGCAGCAAATGGTGCCTAACCATTGTCAACAAATGGTAGAGAGTATGATAACTTTATTCATGCAGTAGCTCCATACAAGTCATACAATATCAGATGGGGAAAAACAATCTCACATTACATACAATACAAATTTTAAATATAATATTTTTAAAATCAATTTAGCCTAAATAGTTTTATTATACTATTCTTTAAAATGTATAATTAAATACATGTACAGTAAATAAATAAATAACACATGGATTATCCTACTAATATAGAGGCATTAGACTTGGAGGTTTGTCAAACCTATTCCAACAAGAGACCATATTGTGTTTCTATGTTGATTTTTTTTTGCAGTCAAAATGATCTAAACAAAATAACTGATATTTTATTAAAGGAACAGTAAAATGAAAATTAAACTTGCATAATTCAGATAGAGCATTCAATTTTAAACAACTTTACATTTTATTATATTATCTAATTTGTTGCATTGGGTTAGTATCCTTTGATGAAAAATATACCTAGGCAGGCTCAGGATCAGCAATGCACTACTGGGAGTTAGATGCTCTTTTGATTGGCTTGTCTGTGTTCAGCTATCTCCCAAACGTGCATTGTTGCTTCTTTAACAAAGCATACCAAGAGAATAAAGCAAATTTGATAGTAAAAGTACATTTAATATTTGTTTAAAATTGTATGCTCTATCTGAACCCTGAAAGAAAAATTGTGTATTTAATGTCCCTTTTTAATTGATAAAAAATATGTATGTAATTCCTCATAAACAAACATAGTCACAACAACACAGTTCCCATAAATTATTAACCCCAAATGCAATTGATGTGAGAGGGACATGTAGGGTAACTCTTGGTGTTAGGTGGTTTTATTACAGTTGTGTGGGTGGGCTCCTTGGGGGTAAAGGGGGTGTTACAGAGAGGTCTCATCTAGGGCAGACTAGTGGAGCTGACAATGGTTAGAATTAATTGAATATGGTATTGGTTGTAGTTAGGAATAATATTGGAACAGGAAATTGGGTATTGATAGCAATTAAGGTTTATTGCAATGGGGGAGGGGTAGGTTGAATTTATGGTTTACTGTTGTTGTTTGGATCAAGTCACATTTAGGACGTATTGTAGTGGAGGTGGATCATGATTAGCGAGAATTGCTATGGGGGCAATGTTAAACTCAGGGTATATTGTAGTGCAGGGGTGTATTTTGGCTTGGGCAAACAAGGCACTTGCCTAGGGTGGCAGATTTGGGGTAGCACCACTTTTTGAGTCTCACTCGACACACACTCGCTACATACACACACACACACACACACACACACACACACACACTATAATACACTACACTATACACGCACACTGTACTACACAAACTCACCATATAAACATACACACATGTCCACTTGAACATGAACATTTTCAAGCAATTCTGAGTGCCTGGGAAAGCACAAAACCTCAATACGCCATGGTTGTAGTGGAATATCTAGATCAAAGCAAGGATGCTGCCAAGAAAATGGCTTTAATAAACACTACCTAAAGCAACATCGGCTAACACAGGAGACTTGGGATATCTTTCTGGTAAGTTCAACAGAAATTTCTACTACTTTATTGTGGTGGGGCCAGGTCATGGTACTTATATGGTACAGTAACTAGTGGTAAGATTCAGAAGACATTATCTAGTGACAAAATGTAGCATGTTGTGACCAAATAATAGTAATCAGAATCTTATCAAGTCACTAAAATGGACTCTTCTGAAAAGTTTCTTGTAACTATATTTTATCAAGGTGCCTCCATCATAGTGTGATAGAAACAGAGATAATATAAATACTTTATGTAATAAAGTAATTGTTAGATGCATATACCATACCTGGAACAGTCTGAGTCATTACTGTGAAGCTGAGCCATGAGCCAATCTGTAAAATATAATAACATTTTGCTTATGAAAAGCTAGACTTGATAGGAAGTAGAATTTTGAGACATTGAATATACAGCTTAATACTACCGATATGCTGTGTGTGTGTATGTATGTGTGTGTGTGTGTGTGTATGTATATATATATATATATATATATATATATAACACACAGAGAAAAACCCAGCACTCACTTACAAGCTCTCAGCTAAGATTTGAAAGCAAAAATGGAAAGATTAGTCACCGCATCTGGCCAAATGGGACAAGCTCAGGTACCACGTCAAGGTCCTTTCCAATACCTGAGACCCTAAAACAGCCACACAATGCAAGCTTTCAAATCCAAACAAACTGAAAACAAGGGAAGGGTGCACAGGACCTTGACGTGGTACCTGAGCTTGTCCCATTTGGCCAGATGCGGTGACTAACCTTTCCATTTTTGCTTTTAAATCTTAGCTGAGAGCTTGTAAGTGAGTGCTGGGTTTTTCTCTGTGTGTTGTATTAATTTGGTTTGTAATTTTCCCTATGGTTCTTGCACCCAGACCTGTCTGGGGTTAACTGCTTGTGGCTCTGGGGACAGCACAGCTTCCTGTGAGTGCCAGTGGCACCCAGGGCTGAGCATGTTGCAGGGTCATGGGATGTGTACCCGGTCCGGTATGAGAGTGCAGTTCCCTTCCGTGTTTTATATATATATATATATATATATATATATATATATATATATATATCTCAGAGAAGGCCTCAGAACCTAAGCACAGCAAAGGGTGTAATTAGTGCATCGAAGGCCACATGCATATTTATGTGTTAATGTGTATATACACATATTAACACATACATATATATACAGTCATGTGAAAATGAAATTACACCCTCTTTGAATTCTATGGTTTTATGTATTAGGATATAATAAAATTAATCTGGTCCTTAGCAAGTCTTGCAATTAGCTAAATACAACCTCGGTTGAACAGCAGCACATAAAATATTACATAGTTTCATGATTTATTTAATGAAAATAAAGCCACAGTAGAGAAGCCATGTGTGAAAAATTAAAGCCCCACAGTACCAGATATATACACGCGTTTACAGACTCCTGCAGGCTCCTGTTTATGTTATCTGTCTTTTCATATGCAGGGAATTAGGTGAGGGGGGAGTGACTACTCTTCTTGTTTTTCCAGCCCCTTTTAGTGGGTGTCTCAGTCAATATCATTAACAATGCTAAACTGTTTGCTTCAAAGTAAGTTTTTAAAAAGTTTTATACTGGATTTTTAGATTTTTAGATCAGTATCTGTGCATATTCTTCTTTATGGTAGTGTCTATTATATGCAGTTATATGAGAATTGGTTTATACTCTCCTTTTAACAGAATGCCAAGGAGGAAAGACATCAGCAACGATCTTAGAGTAGCAATTGTTGCTACCCATCAATCTGGGAAGGGTTATAAGGCCATTTCCAAACAATTTAAAGTCTATAATTCTACAGTGAGAAAGATTATTCACAAGTGGAAAGCATTCAAGACAGTTGTCAATATTCTGAGGAGTGGACGTCCAGCAAATTCACCCCAAGGTCAGACCACGCAATGCTTAGAGAAATTGCAAATAAAACAAGAGTTACATCTGAGTCTACAGGCCTTAGCCTGTTAAATGTTAAAGTTCATGACACTACAATTAGAAAAAAAATGAACAAGTATGGTTTGTATGGAAAGGTTGCCAGAAGAAATCCTTTTCTTTCTAAAAAGAACATGGCAGCATGGTTTAGGTTTGCAAAGTTACATCTGAACAAACCACAAGACTAATGAACCAATGTCCTTTGGACAGACAAGACTAAAGTGGAAATGTTTGGCCATCATGCACAGCTCCACGTTTGGCAAAAACCAAACACAGCATATCAGCACAAACATCTCATATCAACTGTCAAGCACAGTGATGGAGAGATGATGATTTGGGCTTATTTTGCAGCCACAGAACCTGGGCACTTTGCAGTCATTGAGTCGACCATGAACTCCTCTGTATACCAAAGTATTCTAGAGTCAAATGTGAGGCCATCTGTCTGACAGTTAAAGCTTGATCAAAATTAGGTCATGCAACAGGACAATGATCCCAAGCACACCAGCAAATCTACAACAGAATGACTGGAAAAGAATTGAATCAAGGTGCTGCAATGGCCCAGTCAAAGTCTAGATCTCAACCTGATTGAAATGTTGTGGTGGGACCTTAAAAGAGCCGTGCTTTAATGAATGATCACAAACCTCAATGAACTGAAGCAACGTTATAAAGTGTGGGCCAAAATTCCTCCACAATAATGTGACAGACTGATAAAGTCATTCAGAAAAGGATTACTTCAAGTTATTGCTGCTAAAGATGGTTCTACAATCTTTTGAATCACATGGCGTTTTTATTTTGGCTTTATATTTGTTAAATAAATCATGACACGGTTTAATATGTTATGTGTTTTGTTGTTCATCTGCGGTTGTATTTACCTAATTTTAAGACCTGCTAAGGACCAGATAATTTTTATTATGTCCTGATACGTAAAACCATAGAATTCAAAGAGGGTGTACTTTCTTTTTCATATGACTGTATGTATATAAGCATATACATATATATTTACTGGGAACACACAGTTCCCATAAACTGCAATGTAAAGGCGTTTTTCCCCAAACCCGCCAACTTTAAAGCCCCAAAAACTGCCTAGTGCAGTTGTTTTTATTTATTTTTTAAAAATTATACAATTTTTTTTAAAATAAAAAACTATAATGCCCTCTATTTTGAGGGTATTTGGGGCACTTTTAGAAAATTAACTAGAGATTTGTTAATCTTTTAAACTACTTGTAATGTAATAATTTAGTGCTCCACTTGTAATCTAGCCCTAAGTATTTAAAGGGCATAAATACTTTACTTTATCTATTTTTTTATATTTTATTTGTATTAACAATTTGAAAAAGGTAAAGCAGAACGCAACAGTAAAAAATTGCATCCTCTAATTTGTTAAAACATGTCATTTTAAGACTAACGACCCTACACTACTTTTGTGTTTAACCCCCGCAAAGGGGTTACACACACAACAGAAGTACCTCTCGGGACCCGCAGAGCATAGCACTAGTAAGACAGCTGAGAAATAACTAATTATAGAGTGTAATTTTTGGACTATTTTGGCCCTTTAACAATATTAATTTACTATTCGTAATCTATTTTTAAAAACAATGCAATACAAAACATAATCAAATAACATTTTACAAATACCTCATAGGTGTAGTTTGGACAGGAAACCAAGGTAGATAACCATGTAAAAGGATTGCACGTTGGTTTTGGAAAGCAGGCTTTGTTTCCTAGAATTAAATAATGCATACGATAGATCAAAATGTATTTTAGTTGCAGAGTAAACACCCTTCCTTTCAATTCTTATCAGCAAAAAACAGAAAGCAACGCTAGGTCATTTTCAAAAGCTATTTAATACATTAAAAATCACTTATCTCACATTCTGCAGGTTAAGTCCATTCTCTGCAATTACTTTGCCAATGCATTTGACATTACAATCACAATAAATATTTTTCTGCTTCATGGCATGTTTTCAGTTTCTCTTATACATTATTAAAGAATAATAAATCAAATACAAACAACAATAAATATATCAAATTATATACTGTTGGTTTTAACATGTTTTGCATATTTAAAGGGACAGTCTAGTCATTATTAAACTTTCATGATTCAGATATGGGGCGTGCAATTTTAAATAACGTCGCAATTTACTTTGATCATATTTGCTTTGTTCTCTTTGTGTTCTTTGCTAAACGCTAAACCTAGGTAGGCTCCAACTGATTCCTAAACTGTTAAAACCCGCCTCTTATCTAATGTTGACAGTTTTTCACAGTTAGACAGTGCTAGTTCATGTGTTCCATATTATGCTCACTCCAGTGTCCGTATGTGTATATATGTATGTATGTATGTGTATATATATATATATATATATATATATATATATATATATGTGTATGTATATATATGTGTATGTATATGTGTGTGTATATATATATATATATATATATATATATATGTATGTATGTATGTGTGTGTATATATATATGTATATATGTGTGTATGTTTATATATATATATATATATATATATATATATATACGTTGATTGGAGTAGCCGTGTTAGTCCAGAGATTTAGATATCAAAATAACAAAAGTATTGCATTGAGCAATGATACTTTTTTTTATTGGACTAACTATACATTTATAAGATGACAAGCTTTCGGAAGAGTTCCTTCCTTTATCAAGTCTAAAGCAATACTGACCAATTCAATGGAATTTACAGATTATATCATAAAACACAGAATAGCTAAGAAGACAGTGCAGGGAGAGGAGGAGGTGTCGTAAAAATCATGAGGGGGGCTTAGGTAACAGGCAGACAGTGTCCAGTGTAGGAGAACAGACAGGGGGAATATAAAGCTTTACATAGAGCATATACTGACATAAAGTTATATATCAACATTGAATCAATATCTATAAAGATGTGAAATTGTATCATCAGACAGAGCTACCCAGTCTGGGTAGCTGGAGTCTGCCACAGGGTGGGACCCTGGGTACTGATGCTGTTGGGCATCAGGGGTGGCTACAGGCTGTGGTCACTTGTGGTAACTTACCAGCTACATAGCTGCAGTTGGCAGGAAGGAAGCATATATATACATACTTACATACAGTATCACCCCTCACATTTTTGTGAATATTTTATTATATCTTTTCATGTGACATCACTGAAGAAATGACACTTTGCTACAATGTAAAGTAGTGAGAGTACAGCCTGTATAACAGTGTAAATTTGCTGTCCCCTCAAAATAACTTAACACATAGCCATTAATGTCTAAACCATTGGCAACAAACGTGAGTACACTCGTAAGTGGAAATGGGGCCCAAAGTATCAATATTTTGTGTGGCCACCATTATTTTCCAGCATTGCCTTAACCCTCATGGGCATGGAGTTCACCAGAGCTTTGCAGGTTGCCACTGGAGTCCTCTTCCACTCCTCCATGACGACATAACGGAGCTGGTGGATGTTAGAGACCTTGTGCTCCCCCACCTTCCATTTGAGGATGCCCCACATATGCTCAATAGGGTTTAAGGTCTGGAGACATGCTTGGCCAGTCCATCACCTTTACCTTCAGCTTCTTTAGCAAGGCAGTGGTCGTCTTGGAGGTGTGTTTGGGGTTGTTATCATGTTGGAATACTGCCCTGCGGTCCAGTCTCCGAAGGGAGGGGATCATGCTCTGCTTCAGTATGTCACAATACATGTTGGCATTCATGGTTCCCTCAGTGAACTGTAGCTCCCCAGTGCCGGCAGCACTCATGCAGGCCCAGACCATGACACTTCCACCACCATGCTTGACTGTAGGCAAAACACACTTGTCTTTGTACTCCTCATCTGGTTGCCGCCACACACGCTTGACACCATCTGAACCAAATATCTTGGTCTCATCGGACCACAGGACATGGTTCCAGTAATCCATGTCCTTAGTCTGCTTGTCTTCAGCAAACTGTTTGCGGGCTTTCTTGTGCATCATCTTTAGAAAAGGCTTCCTTCTGGGACGACAGCCATGCAGACCAATTTGATGTAGTGTGAGGCGTATGGTTTGAGCACTGACAGGCTGACCCCCCACCCCTTCAACCTCTGCAGCAATGCTGGCAGCACTCATACATCTATTTCCCAAAGACAACCTCTGGATATGACGCTGAGCACATGCACTCAACTTCTTTGGTCGACCATAGCGAGGCCTGTTCTGAGTGGAACCTGTCCTGTGAAACCACTGTATGGTCTTGCCCACCATGCTGCAGCTCAGTTTCATGGTCTTGGCAATCTTCTTATAGCCTAGGCCATCTTTATGTAGAGCAACAATGCTTTTTTTTCATATCCTCAGAGAGTTCTTTGCCATGAGGTGCCATGTTGAACTTCCAGTGACCAGTATGATAGAGTGTGAGAGCGATAACACCAAATTTAACACACATGCTCCTCAGTCACACCTGAGACCTTGTAACACTAACGAGTCACATGACACTGTGGAGGGAAAATGGCTAATTGGGCCCAATTTGGACATTTCCACTTAGGGGTGTAGTCACTTTTGTTGCCAACGGTTTAGATATTAATGGCTGTGTGTTGATGTGTTGAGTTATTTTGAGGGGACAGCATGTTTACACTGTTATACAGGCTGTACACTCACTAATTTTACATTGTAGCAAGGTGTCATTTCTTCAGTGTTGTCACATGAAAATATATAATAACATATTTACAAAAAATGTGAGGGGTGTACTCACTTTTGTGAGATACTGTGTGTGTGTGTGTGTGTGTGTATATATATATATCCCCAAAGGGCATTAACCTATAACATGTCTGAAATGAAACAGTGATTTAAATAGCTCATAAAGTGTTGCGGAGTTTGAATGATTTTGCTCTTTTTGGCACAAATTAAAACGTTTGTAATGCAAGAACTCCTGCTGGTTCCTCTATATTCTCTGAAGGCAGCAGCCTTATGGGTAAGAGTAGACAGCAAGTTCAGAAATAGAAGGGCCACACACATGCTTCTGCTATCTCATAATCCTGGTGTTGTTGCCTAACGCAATTTAAGTTTACTCAAGTGGTTCTTTGATAACTTATGGTCCTACACCACAAATAGCCACTGTGTCTGCCAGAGATAGCTCAGCTGATTAAAAAGGAAAGGGAATATAGAGGTTGTGTAGGTGGCATAAAATAGGGCAATCTGTATGGCTCTAGGGGAAAGGATGGGTTGTGTTTGTCCATTATGCTACTAATGGCTCAATGCATTAAACTGCTGAGTTCACATAGGTGAATATATAGGGGTATTCATTGAAATGACATAGGGCATATTTTCATGATTCTGCATTCCTTTGCTAAATGAGTGCCAAATATGGGCGCAAGCAGGGGCATTCGGCTCGTTTTGGCTCCAGATATATCTTTCCCACTGATATATTTAGCACTGAATCGATCTGAAAGCTGCTGCCTGAAATATCACCTACAATATGTCTAAAAAAAATACAGTGAAATGTTAGCTGAGCGTTTTGACATTCAATTTGGTAAAAAAAAAAAATGCTACCTCTCAATAAACTTAAAGGGACACTGAACCCAAATGTTTTCTTTTGTGATTCAGATAGAGCATGCAATTTTAAACAACTTTCCAAATTACTTCTATTATTTAATTTGCTTCCTTCTCTTGTTATCCTTTGCTGAAAGGTTTATCTAGGTAAGCTCAGGAGCAGCAAATAACCTAGGTTCTAGCTGCTGATTGGTGGCTGCATATATGTATCAATTGTTCAGTTAGAAACCAGTAGACCATTGCTGCTCCTTCAACAAATGATACCAAGAGAATGAAACATTTGATAAAAGATGTATACTGGAAAGTTGTTTAAAATAAAAGAAACATTTTGGGTTTCATGTCCCTTTAATACTAACATGTTTTTAGTCCCTCATGCTGATACTTAAAATGCAATATAAACCAAACAGTCTAAGGAAATTAATTTGTTATTCATTGAAATTCACAATACCAGAATCAGTATATGCAAAACCTGAAAATGAGCATTTAAGTATGCTAGGCTTTATAGATATTTTGTGCCGTAATGTTCACTCTTTTTCTCCATGGAACCTTCAGAGATAATGTCTTGATGAGCAGATGTGCAAATTGATCCCTATTGTAATACTTTGCAAATTAAACAAAAAATCATAATTCTACTAATCTATCCACAGATTGATACTGATGTTGATTAGGGAAGGGATTCTCACACCCTGCTTGTTCATGAACTTAAACTTAACTGAAGGAACACATCTGAATAAGAGTTTTGCCATCTATTATTGCCTCATCAAAACAATTATTTGCTTTTAAGATCAGAAAAAAAAGTGGTAGGATGCAACGCGTTAAAAATAAAGATTTGAAGCAGTTTTATTGTTGTACAAGGTCAAGACTGGAGACTAAAGCATTTACCAAGAAGATAATTGAAGAAGATTCAGATCCGAAGTATATAATGTAACAAACCTCTGAGATTACTAAACTGTTAAAAAAGATCTTTTGGGTACACAAATTAGGCAATTAAGAATCCTTGCCAGAGGCACAAATGATTGTTAGTTAAGGTGCTAATTCACATAATGGGAACAATAGTAGCATCATTAAAAAGTAAAGAAAAGTAGATTTGAAAAACTTTTTTATCCATTTCTGTAGTAAATACAAAACTAATGTTTAGTTTAAGGACCAGTAACTACAGTAGATTTACATAAACAACAAATGCATGATAGCAAGACAATGCAATAGCACTTCAAATGACTAGTAGATTTTTTTCCGACAAATTTGCGTTAATATAAAAACACTGTGCACATTTTGTTAAAGGGACACTGAACCCAAATTTTTTCTTTCATGATTCAGATAGAGCACTAGCCAGCCAGGCCCACTTGCCCAGTGCCAAAACTTTTTTGACTGTGAAACATCAGTCTGCTAGTGTAATCTAATTGCAGTTGCCTGCCTGCTAGCGTGTGTGCCAGGCCCACTTGCCCAGTGCCACCACTCATATCTGGTGTAACAGTAGTGTAAATAATTTAAAAATAAAAAACTTTTTTGACTGTGAAACATCAGTCTGCTAGTGCAATCTAATTGCAGTTGCCTGCCTGCCAACGTGTGTGCCCGGCCCACTTGCCCAGTGCCACCACTCATATCTGGTGTAACAGTAGTGTAAATAATTTCACAGTCAAAAAAGTTTTTTTTTTTTTTAATTATTTACACTACTGTTACACCAGATATGAGTGGTGGCACTGGGCAAGTGGGCCTGGCACACACGCTAGCAGGCAGGCAACTGCAATTAGATTACACTAGCAGACTGATGTTTCACAGTCAAAAAAGTTTTATGTTTTAAAATTATTTACACTACTGTTACACCAGATATGAGTGGTGGCACTGGGCAAGTGGGCCTGGCACACACGCTAGCAGGCAAGCAACTGCAATTAGATTACACTAGCACACTGATGTTTCACAGTCAAAAACATTTTTTTTTTAATTATTTACACTACTGTTACACCAGATATGAGTAGTGGCACTGGGCAAGTGGGCACAGTATACGCCGTGAGCCTGGCACACATGCTGGCAGGCAGGCAACTGCAATTAGATTAAACAAGCAGAATGATGTTTCACAGTCAAAAAAGTTTTTTTTAAACATCATTCTGCTTGTTTAATCTAATTGCAGTTGCCTGCCTGCCAGCGTGTGTGCCAGGCTCACGGCGTATACTGTGCCCACTTGCCCAGTGCCACCACTCATATCTGGTGTAACAGTAGTGTAAATCATTTTAAAACAAAAAACTTTTTTGACTGTGAAACATCAGTCTGCTAGTGTAATCTAATTGCAGTTGCCTGCCTGCTAGCGTGTGTGCCAGGCCCACTTGCCCAGTGCCACCACTCATATCTGGTGTAACAGTAGTGTAAATAATTTAAAAAAAAAAAACTTTTTTGACTGTGAAACATCATTCTGCTTGTTTAATCTAATTGCAGTTTCCTGTCTGCCAGCGTGTGTGCCAGGCTCACGGCTTATACTGTGCCCACTTGCCCAGTGGCACCACTCATATCTTGTTTAATAGTAGTGTAAGTGTACATTTAAAAAAATAAAAACTTTTTGGACTGTGAAACATCAGTCTGCTTTTTTGTGTCAGGCTCACAGCGTATACTGTGCCCACTTGCCCAGTGCACCACTCATATCTTGTTTAATAGTAGTGTAAGTGTACATTTAAAAAAAAATGACAGGCAGAGGCAGGCCACCCCGCAGGTGCCATCGTGGTCGTGGTGCTGTGATTGCCTTTGGCCATAGAATAATGCCCAGTGTTCAGAGGCCACCTACCATGAACTCGAAAAGTTCTGAGGAGGACATAGTTGACTTTTTAACACAGGACACCCAATCTTCTATAGCTTCCGCTCCATACCTTGATGCACCAACACTAGCACCATAGCCGCTTCACTTGATCTGTCAGAGGAGTTTTTTATACATCAGTTGGAAGAAATGAGTGATGCGCAACCATCATTGACAGAGGATGTAGATAACAGTGATATGTCTCAGTCAGGCAGCATTACAGACATGGACGTACGGTGTGATGATGATGATGTTGTACCCGCTGCTGCTTCCTTTGTTGATTTGTCAGATACAAGAGAAGCGGTTGATGATGACGATGCGTCCGTGGATGTCACGTGGGTGCCCGCTAGAAGAGAAGAACAGGGGGAAAGTTCAGATAAGGAGACAGAGAGGAGGAGGAGGAGACGAGTTGGAAGCAGGGGGAGGTCATCGCAAGGAGCTAGTGGCACAGTCAAACAGCATGCATCGGCACCCGGGGTCAGCCAGACAGCACGCCAATCAACGCATGCTGTTGCCACCACCAGAATGCCGTCATCGCAGAGCTCAGCAGTGTGGCATTTTTTTGTGTGTCTGCCTCTGACAACAGCGATGCCATTTGCAACCTGTGCCAAAGAAACTGAGTCATGGGAAGTGCAACACCCACCTAGGTACAACTGCTTTGCGAAGGCACATGATCGCACATCACAAACGCCTATGGGATCAACACATGAGTAGAAGCAGCACACAAACTCAAAGCCGCCATCCTCCTCCTGGTCCAGCATCTTCAGCCACGTCAACCACTGCTGTCCTCCTTGCCCCCTCTCCATCATCCACCACTCCATCTCTCTTCCGGAGCAGTTCCTGCTCATCTACCCACAGTCAGGTGTCTGTCAAGGACATGTTTGAGCGTAAGAAGCCAATGTCACAAATTCACCTCCTTGCCCGGCGTCTGACAGCTGGCTTGTCTGAACTCTTAGCCCGCCAGCTTTTACCATACAAGCTGGTGGAGTCTGAGGCGTTCAAAAAATTTGTAGCTATTGGGACACCGCAGTGGAAGGTACCCGGCCGAAATTTATTTTCACAAAAGGCAATCCCCAACCTGTACTCGATTGTGCAAAAGGAAGTAATGGCATGTCTGGCACACAGTGTTGGGGCAAGGGTCCATCTGACCACTGATAGCTGGTCTGCAAAGCATGGTCAGGGCAGGCATATCACCTACACTGGGCATTGGGTAAACCTGCTGACGGCTGCCAAGCATGGAATGCGTGGCTCTGCAGAGTAGGAGTTGGTGACACTGCCACTACTTGCAGGCAGGCCTGCTGCCACCTCCTCTACTCCTCCTACTCCATCCTCTTCCATAACCTCCTCGGCTGAGTCCTCTTCTGCTGCTGCGTCTTGCTCCACATATACGGCACCCCCCCAGCTCTGCAGGTACTATTCCACATCCTGGATACGGCAGTATCACGCCGTCTTGGGGTTGACTTGCCTGAAAGCAGAGAGTCACACCGGACCAGCACTCCTGTCCGCCCTGAACGCACAGGTGGAGATCGGCAAAGTGGCTTCTGACAACGGAAGTAATTTGGTGGCGGCATTGAAATTGGGCAAGTTGACACATGTGCCGTGCATGGCACATGTGTGTAATCTGATCGTACAACGCTTTGTGCATAAGTACCCAGGCTTACAGGGCGTCCTGAAGCAGGCCAGGAAGGTGTGTGGCCATTTGAGCCGTTCCTACACGGCCATGGCGCACTTTTCCGATATCCAGTGGCGAAACAACATGCCAGTGAGGTGCTTGATTTGCGACAGCCCGACACGTTGGAATTCAACACTCCTAATGAACGACCGCCTGCTCCAAAAAGAAAAAGCCGTTAACGAGTATTTGTATGACCGGGGTGCTAGGACAGCCTCTGCGGAGCTGGGAATTTTTTTGCCACGTTACTGGGCACTCATGCGCAATGCCTGTAGGCTCATGTGTCCTTTTGAGGAGGTGACAAACCTAGTCAGTCGCACTGAAGGCACCATCAGCGATATCATACCATTTTTGTTTTCTTCCTGGAGCGTGCCCTGCGAAGAGTTGTGGTTACCATCACCACCAGAAACAGCCTTATCAGCATCGCTTGCAGGACCTGCGGCAACGCTGGAAGAGGATTGTGAGGAAGAGGAGTCAGAGGAGGAATGTGGCTTTGAGGAGGAGGAAGACCAACCACAACAAGCATCCCAGGGTGCTCGTTGTCACCTATCTGGTACCCATGGTGTGGTATGTGGCTGGGGGGAAGGAGATACCTTCAGTGAGATCACTGAGGTCGAGGAACGGGACATGAGTAGCTCGGCATCCAACCTTGTGCAAATGGGGTCTTTCATGCTGTCGTGCCTGTTGAGGGACCCTCGTATAAAAAAGCTGAAGGGGAACGACCTGTACTGGGTGTCCACGCTACTAGACCCCCGGTATAAGCATAAAGTGCCAGAAATGTTACCGAATTACAACAAGTCAGAAAGAATGCAGCGTTTCCAAAATAAATTAAAAAATATGCTTTACACAGCGTATAAGGGTGATATCACAGCACAACGTGAATCTAATGGGAAGAGCTGAAAGTAATCCTCCGACTCCCACGCCGGCAAGGACAGGACACTTTACAGACGTGTTGTTGATGGAGGACATGCAGAGCTTTTTAAGTCCTATGCATCGCCACAGCCCTTCGGGGTCCACCCTCAGAGAACGACTCGACCGACAGGTAGCAGACTACCTCGCCTTAACTGCAGATCTCGACACTCTGAGGAGCGATGAACCCCTTGACTACTGGGTGTGCAGGCTTGAGCTGTGGCCTGAGCTATCCCAATTTGCAATAGAACTTCTGGCCTGCCCCGCTTCAAGTGTCCTGTCAGGACTTTCAGTGCAGCAGGAGGTATTGTCACTGAGAAGAGAAGTCTCCTAGGTCAAAAAAGTCTAGATTACCTCACCTTTATTAAGATGAATGAGGAATGGATCCCGAAGGGACTGACATTGGGCGATACATTCGAGTAAAAAAGGCCTGATGAGATGAGCTGCCTTGGGCTAAAAATGGTCCACACACTGCTGTATTTTATCTTCAAATGCCGGATGACTTGCATGACTTAACCGCCACCAACAGCGGCTGCAACAATACCTAATTTTTCAGGCATGTGTACATGCCAAATTTTTCTGGCCTCTGGTGCTGCACTGTGGCACCAAAACCAAAACCAAAAAAACGACACTTAACAGGATTAAACTGATAGGAATAGTACTACTTAACACACCACTTCTATCTGGTGGCACATTAGATTGCACGCGCAGTGCCCCAAATTTGAAGTAGGAGGACGGACCAAGCATCTTTTTCCATCTCCTGGTTCCTAAAATTAATGCCATATACACGTCCCCTGATAGGGGACACCGCAGTGGAATTTCTTTGCACAAAAGGCAATCCCCAACCTGTACTCGATTGTGCAAAAGGAAGTAGCCTTACCATGGGTCTCAGACTGCACGTCTTGTAATTCTCTGTCTGGGAAATTATCTATCAAATCTATCTATTTATCAAATCTATCTACCTGTCTATCGTATCTATCAAATGTATATTGCATCTATGTATCTATCTATCTATCTATCTATCTATCTATCTAATCTATGTATCTATCTAATCTATGTATCTATCTATCAAATTTATCTCGTGGCCGGACTGTTTTGTGACAGCCACTTGTGTTTCGGCCAAAATTCCGTCGTCCAAATGTCCGTTGGCTATAAGTCGGGCCACGATTGCACGCGCAGTGCCCCAAATTTGAAGTAGGAGGACCGACCAAGCATCTTTTTCCATCTCCCGGTTCCTAAAATCCATGCCATATACACCTCTCCCGATAGGGGGACTAACAGGTATTAAACTGATCAGAATAGTACTACTTAACACACCACTCATATCTGGTGGCACAGTAGATTGCACGCTCAGTGCCCCAAATTTGAAGTAGGAGGACCGACCAAGCATCTTTTTCCATCTCCCGGTTCCTAAAATCCATGCCATATACACGTCCCCTGGCGCCACAACTGCCTCTGGGAACCTTACCATGGGTCGCAGCCCGCACGTCTTGTAATTCTCTGTCTGGGAAATTATATATCTATCAAATCTATCTATTAAATCAATCTATCTATCTATCTATCAAATCTATCTAACTATCTATCGTATCTATCAAATGTATATTGCATCTATTGATCTAATCTATGTATCTATCAAATCTATCTATCTTGTGGTTGTGCGGTTGTTTGCGGTGCGTTAAACGGGGAGTTTATGTCACTGTGAAGCGGGCGTAACCCTTACACTACCTGATCGATACAACATTATACCTGATGTTTTAAAGCACGCTATTCCAAACAATTTAGGAATGTTAGGTGATTTATGCCCTTTATGGATTAAAACCAGACTCTGCATCAACTATGTAGTTTTCCGTGGGAGTTTTGCCATGGATCCCACTCCGGCATGCCACAGTCCAGGTGTTAGTCCCCTTGAAACAACTTTTCCATCACTATTGTGGCCAGAAAGAGTCCCTGTGGGTTTTAAAATTCTCCTGCCTATTGAAGTCAATGGCAGTTCGCCCGGTTCGCCCGTTCGCGAAAAGTTGCGGAAGTTTGAGTCCGCCGTTTGCAAACGGAAAATTTTCAGTTCACGACATCACTATTCAAGACCACTAGGGTGCCTTCCATAGGCAGAGTGAGCAATGTATTGTCAGGTTGTCTGTGGGGTAATTTCTGTATACAGTGGATCTCAACTGCAGACCGAGAATGGAAGTAGAGGAAAAGGTGTGTAGGGAGACTCCTGCTATCTTGTTACAGGAGAGGTTGTCTCTGACAGTAAAGCAGCACTTAGCAAGTGAGCAGCTGTTAGGTGGTTTTAACTGCAATGTGCCGGTAGGTTGAGCTTTTACAGTATTAGCAGGTATGGACAAGTTAGGTTACAGTTCAGTGGCTAGATGCCTTAGGTAGCTGCTAAGAGATAGTGGAAGTATTCCTCAAGGAGCGGGTATTAGTCCAGAACAAGACAGTAGTAGCAGAGATTTCACAAGTGGGTCCATTGTGCTGAGAGGGGAGAGGTGCTTGTAGCTGTAGCTGCAGCGTCTGTGGAGGGTGTGTGCGTTCTGACCAATGAGAACGCTGGAACCACTGACAGGCTGTGAGCACGCTGAGCGCACTGAGAGCGGAGGGCTGGAAGCCGAGAGAGAGACTGGAAGCGGCGGCAAGCAAGGTAGCTGGAAGTAGTAACACAGTTTGTAGGTAACGCAGCTTCTTTGTCAGCGGTTAAGTTTGTAGATGATATGTGGAAACAGCTGTTTAATCCGCAGCGATCCTGAAGTGGCAGATATAACTTGTAATGCCGAGATAGGATGCCGTCTGGAAGATAACCCCTTATAGTTCTTAGGGATGTTCTGGAGAAGAAAGCACTTAACGAGTGCAATAATAAGGTAAACTTGAAGCTTGGTAAATCTTTCCTATGCAGAGCGTTAGGAGAGCCTGCATCAAGGTAGCGTGGTCAGTAACTCAAACGAATTAATTGGCAGGTGGATGCGGGAGGAGTAGGCTTATGTAAGATTTACTTAAAGGTGTATACATTCCAACAAGTACCTGACAGTTCCCCACATCAAAGGTGCTGCACTGCAGAACCAGCTTTTGGTTTTTCCGGATGATCCCTGTGGAATCGGGCGATCAGACGAGTGGCGTTAACATTATTAACTGGTTCCCAGGAATCCTCATCGGCAGTATAACCTTTCCATCGGATCAAGTACTGTAACTGACCATTATGTATCCTGAAGTTGATTATAGTTGAGATCTCATATACACTTTCATCGACAACCATTGGAGGAGTTGGCTGATCTGACGTCTGTTGTCTGGTAGATAGATAAGGTTTCAAAAGAGAAACATGGAACGTGGGATGCACAGGTATCTCAGAAGGGAGAGCCAACGTGACGGCATTCTCATTTATTATTTTGATAATCTCATAGGGTCCTATGTATAGTTGGGAGAACTTCTTGGATGGGGTCTTCAGTTTTAAGTGTTTTGTTGAGAGCCATACCTTATCCCCTATAAGGTAGGAAGGGGGTTTACGTCTCTTTGAGTCGTAATATCGTTTGTTTTTGCTGAGCCAGCTTGATATTATCCTTGAGGAATTCGATGATGTCCGATAAAGTTCTAGAAGTATCGTCTACATGTGGAGACGTGGTATTGAGATGGGGTTAGAGATGAAATGTCAGATGGTATCCGTAATTTGCGTAAAACGGAGAGCACTTTATGGTGGAGTTTAAGGTATTATTGTACGCAAACTCTGCCATAGGTATGTTACTTTCCCAAGCATCTTGTTGGTGGGAGCAGTAACAACGTACTTACTGCTCTATCCATTGGTTGACTCTCTCCGTTTGTCCGTTTGTTTGTGGATGGAAAGCAGTGCTATATCGATGGTCTATCTTCAGAACAGAGCACAAGTGTTTCCAACATCTGGAAGTGAATTGTGAACCCCTGTCGGAAACTATAATAGAAGGCAAGCCATGGAGACGTACAACATGTTTTAGGAAAAGAGCTGCGGTTTCTGTAGCTGTGGGTAGTTTGTGATGAGGGATAAAGTGGGCCATCTTAGTGAGGAAATCCACGACAACCATAATTGTGATAGAGTGGTTAGACTCTGGTAGCTCCACGATGAAATCCATACCCACTGTGTGCCAAGGCCTTTCGGGTATCGGAAGTGGCTGGAGTTTGCCGAAAGGTTTGGATCTTTCAGACTTGGAGACCGCACAAACCTGACAAGACTTGATGTAAGTATCCACAGTTCGCTGGAGATTCGGCCACCAGAAGTTTCTTGTAATGAGTTCACTGGTCTTGCGAATGCCTGAGTGGCCTGCGAGCGGAGAGTCATGGTGTTCTTGGAGTATCACCTGTCTTAACGTAGGTGGAACATATATTTTGCCATGCACATGATTGATACCTCTGGAATCGGGATGCTGGAGGTGTTTGGATAGAGTGATGTCAGCTTTTTGGTGAGCCCGTAGGGTAGAGGAAGCAAGGCTTGAGAAATCCAGAAAATGTTGGGGTTGTAGGATACTTGAGGGCTGGGTAGAGTAGCTTGGACGATGTAAGTGTCTGGAAAGAGAATCTGCCTTCCCGTTCTTGCTTCCAGGTCGGTAAGTGATCTGGAAGTTAAACCTTGTAAAAAATAAACTCCAACGAGCTTGTCGGGCCGAGAGCGTTTTGCAGGTCTGAAGGTATTCCAAATTCCTATGGTCAGTATAGATGAGAATCGGGAGGATGGTTCCCTCTAAGAGGTGCCTCCAATGTTCTAGAGCTGACTTGATAACCAGAAGTTCCTTCTCCCCGATAGCATAATTGTGTTCGGGAGGCGTCATTAGCCTAGAGTAGAAGGCTACAGGATGTATAGGTTCTGTAATGGATGTGCGCTGTGATAGAATTGCCCCCAGAGCATACTCTGAAGCGTCAACCTCTAGAATAAACTGGACTTTCGTATCCGGGAAACGAAGAATGGGAGCAGTGGTGAAACTTCGTTTGAGAGAACAGAAAGCCTTCTCTGATTCTAGGTCCCAGAGGAACTTCTTATGGGAGCCAGTAAGAGTACTGAGGGGTTTTGCGATCTTGGAAAAACCTTTGATGAACTTTCGGTAAAAGTTAGCAAAACCTAGGAACCGTTGAACATCCTTCTTGCAAAAGGGTGTAGGCCACTTGAGGATAGCTTCAATTTTGTCGTTTTCCATCTTAACCCCTGATGAGGAAATGTTATAACCTAGGAAGGTTATTTCGTTGGAATGGAATGAACACTTCTCCAACTTAGCATATAAGTGGTGAGTCCTTAGCCTGCCCAAAACCCAATGGACATGTTTTTTATGTTCATCTATGGAGTTAGAGTAGATGAGGATATCGTCCAAATAAATGACAACGCATACGTCCAATAAATCCCTGAAGATATCATTGATAAAGTATTGGAACGTAGCAGGGGCGTTGCACAACCCAAACGGCATCACCAAATACTCATAAAGTCCGTATCTAGTGCGGAAAGCGGTGAGCCACTCATCCCCTTCCCTGATCCTAATGAGGTTATACGCCCCTCTAAGGTCTAGTTTGGTGTATACAGTTGCCTTACTGAGGCGTTCCACCAGTTCAGAGATCAAGGGAAGGGGATACCTGTTCTTCTTGGTCCTTCTATTCAATTCACGGTAGTCTATTATGGGACGTAAGGAATTGTCTTTGTTTTTCACAAAAAACATCCCGGCTCCTGCCGGGGAAGTAGAGGGACGAATGAAACCCTTCTTCAAATTCTCATCCAGATAACTCTTTAAGTGATCCAGTTCAGGCTGCGAGAGCGGATATATGTGCCCGTAGGGGATGTTTGATCCAGGTAGCAATTCAATAGGACAGTCATATATCCGGTGTGGAGGCAGAGACTCTGCCTGTTTTTTATCAAATACATCCTGGAAATCCTGGTATTCAAGAGGGATTGCTGGATTGGATAAATGTAGTATATTCTGTTGAGGGTAGCAGGTATCACTGCAGTAAGCAGAATCCAAGTCCACTTGTAGAGTCTGCCAACAGATTGAGGGCTGATGTTGTTGCAACCATGACAATCCCAACACTACAAGGAATAAAGGGGAAGGAATGACATCGAAGCATAACAATTCAGTGTGCCCCTTACCTATTGTGACCTTAAGAGGAATGATGTGTGATGGGACCAGAGCTGACCAAGGTATCGTCAATAACACGTATAGACACAGGTACTGCTTTCACACACAATGGAATTTTATTTTTATTTACAAGGGATAGGTCAATGAAGTTTGCATATGCTCCAGAATCAATGATTGCTTCCACCTGAAGGGCCTGGAGGTCCCACTGCAAGGATAAGGGGAGAGTACAGTAAGCAACATCACACACCTTGTTTGTTAGACAATTTCTAGTGATTGTTAACTTCTTTTCTGACGTTGGAGCAGGGGACAATTCTTTACTGGATGCGTAGGAGATGCACAATACATACAGAGGTCCTTCTGCTGTCGGCGGTGTCTCTCTTCAAGTGTGAGTGGTCCTTTTGTGAAACCAATCTCCATGGGCAGAGTAGTATCTTTTGTTCCATGGGGAGTTGTAGCAACTCTTAGTGGAGGATCTGACTGTTGGCGTTCAGAGCGTCTCTCTCTGATTCTACGATCTATCTGAATGGAGAGGTTCATGATACCTTCCACGGTATTGGGCAATTCGGTACGGGCTAACTCATCCTTCAGGATATCAGATAGTCCCAAACGATACTGATTACGTAGAGCAACCTCACTCCATTCTGAGTCTTTGATGTACAGCTTAAATTCTGAGAGGTACTCCTCCACTGGACGTCTGCCCTGTCTGAGGGAACGCATCTTGGCTTCCGCCGTGAGCTGTTTTTGAGTATCTTCGTATAGCAAGCTCATTTGTGTGAAGAAATCAGACAGGGAAGTTAACGTTGGATCATTATTTTCGAACAAATTGTCAGCCCAAATCCTGGCTTCACCAGAAAGAAAGGATATTACTGTCATAACCTTTAGTCTCTCTGTTTGGTATGTCCTTGGGCGCATCTGGAAAAGAAGATAGCAGGCATTCCTAAATTGCCTGAAATTCTTCCTGTCACCTGAAAATCTTTCAGGTAGACAGACTTGAGGTTCTGGTGTATTATCCCTTAGAGCCGCCCTTAAGTTGTCATTTTGTAATTGGAGCTCTCTGAATGCCTGTGAGAGTTGATCCACACGTTGTGCGAGGTTATACACGACATTGGGGAGGTCTGCTGGATCCATTTCTATTTTGGGCCAATTAATATGTCAGGTTGTCTGTGGGGTAATTTCTGTATACAGTGGATCTCAACTGCAGACCGAGAATGGAAGTGGAGGAAAAGGTGTGTAGGGAGACTCCTGCTATCTTGTTACAGGAGAGGTTGTCTCTGACAGTAAAGCAGCACTTAGCAAGTGAGCAGCTGTTAGGTGGTTTTAACTGCAATGTGCCGGTAGGTTGAGCTTTTACAGTATTAGCAGGTATGGACAAGTTAGGTTACAGTTCAGTGGCTAGATGCCTTAGGTAGCTGCTAAGAGATAGTGGAAGTATTCCTCAAGGAGTGGGTATTAGTCCAGAACAAGACAGTAGTAGCAGAGATTTGACAAGTGGGTCCGTTGTGCTGAGAGGGGAGAGGTGCTTGTAGCTGTAGCTGCAGCGTCTGTGGAGGGTGTGTGCGTTCTGACCAATGAGAACGCTGGAACCACTGACAGGCTGTGAGCACGCTGAGCGCACTGAGAGCGGAGGGCTGGAAGCCGAGAGAGAGACTGGAAGCGGCTGCAAGCAAGGTAGCTGGAAGTAGTAACACAGTTTGTAGGTAACGCAGCTTCTTTGTCAGCGGTTAAGTTTGTAGATGATATGTGGAAACGGCTGTTTAACCCGCAGCGATCCTGAAGTGGCAGATATAACTTGTAATGCCGAGATAGGATGCCGTCTGGAAGATAACCCCTTATAGTTCTTAGGGATGTTCTGGAGAAGAAAGCACTTAACGAGTGCAATAATAAGGTAAACTTGAAGCTTGGTAAATCTTTCCTATGCAGAGCGTTAGGAGAGCCTGCATCAAGGTAGCATGGTCAGTAACTCAAACTAATTAATTGGCAGGTGGATGGGGGAGGAGTAGGCTTATGTAAGATTTACTTAAAGGTGTATACATTCCAACAAGTACCTGACATGTATAGAGCATATTATTTGAAAACCAAATGTTTCTTTAGAGGGCAAAAAACACAATTGACTATGTAAAATTAGTTTCATATAAGATGAATTAGACTACTGAAGTTGCTGAATATAGAGATAGCAGAAGGGGAGCTAGAGTTGCAGTCCAAACGCTTATTCCTATTTGTCTTGCTTTCTTAAACCTTTGTTTTATTTTGTGGCTATTAGTAAAATTCTGGACTAATTAGAAATGCTTCCAATAGTCTTTAAGATGTCTACCTCTTACATATACTCTTCCCTTCCTAGCTGCCATATATGGCTGGTACTCTGCCAGAGCGTCACACAGCCAGCTATGCTGTACAACTGAATATATCTGACAAGCAGTGAGTCCAAGTCCACCACCTGAGCATTGTCCTTTGCTGTCAAGGTGAGAGTGTCTGAAATTGGAGTATCTAGCATCAGCTGGTACAACAGTTGTACTACAGGTAACCTAGAAAACACATCAGCATTAGCATGGTAATGATGGGGCCCATATAATATTTTATAGGTGTAGACTTTCTAAAAAATAGAGCTAGTTCTGAGGTTATAGAAATTCCCTTTTTCATACTAAAGATTGAGAGCAAGTGCTGATGGCCTGTGACGGTGCAAATCTTAAAAATGTGAATTTGTGCCTGCATAGATAATGTGCCTCTTCTTCAGTAGAAGCGTTCAGAAAATACCTTAATTCCATTGTTCACATTCCATTTGTACACAGCATCAACTCCTTAAGTTTCAAGAAGTTCAATGAATATAAGATTGTATAGAGTGAAATAGGAAATAGATCTGGCCAATGAGCTAAGTGTGAGGAGGGAGGGCAGGCAGGAATAATGAAATCACGCAATCTTTAATGCAATTGCATGATTTCAAGGCTGGAATCAAATCATGTTGGACTGCTTATGATGCCAGGCACGCACTCAGTCCAATTTTCCATTTACTTAAAGGAGGTGCTGCAGGACGCCATATAAGGTAGGACATTCCATGCCGTCCTAACAGTTTTAAAGCATAGAGCTGTTAGGATGACATGGAACGTCCTAACGGCATGAAACGGTTAGATAAAACTATTTGTATTGCTGTTATTAAAGCAATGATTATTTTTCTCCCTCCAATAACGTACAGCAGAAAAGTTGTCTAAATATGATTTCAATAATGTCATACTTATCTATCTATGAATCTCTAAAGGCATATAACCAAATAAGTAATTTTTTGATGTAGCTGTAAAACTATTCTGAGAAAATATTATTCTAGAAATTAACCCTTTATCTGGTTTGTCAGGACAACTGTCTGGGAAAATTCACCATTTTGATATTGCATATTAAACACAAGGGTCTGCGCTTTAAATTCTGTAGGCATAACATTGATCATGTGTATTTACTTATATATTATTCAGGTACACATACACATATATATTATTAATCAGTATTAATATGTAACTATTAACTAGTGTTGCTTGTCAGTATATAATTGCTTACGGTGAAGTTTTGTACTTTAACAAAATAATTCATATTTAATTATGATATTCAAGGTCCTCAACATAGCTTCATGATTCCTATTATTTTATTATTGTTACAAATATCCACAAATGTATTCATACATGGTTCCAGTAAATCTCTTAGTCTATAAACATTAGTGGGGTTCAACCTTGGTTAACAGTCAAATAGAGATACTGACTTGTTTTTTGGAACATATTTACAAAATACATATTTGCCTATTATAGCTTAGTGACGAAAGTCATCTTCCGAGGGAAAAATATTATAACTGCTAAATCTTAGCTCATTAACAAAAATGTTAATCTGTTTTATTGTTAGTCAATCATTTATGTGAACCTAACCTTATCAGTTGGGGTGGAGTTAAAAGTTTTCCATAAAATACCCACTCATCCACTAAGGGGGAGCAAGGGGACACAAGCAGACGTCACAAGGGGCCACACTGAGCATGCATGATAACCACAACCTGTCCAGAGGAGATGGGAGGCTAAGCTGACCAGACAGACAAGTCAGGATAATGGCAAGAGAAGGTCCAGGGGTAACCTAAAAGGTTCTTTTTACATTGAACCCTAGTGAAGGATCTACAGTATTGATAAGTATGAAACAAACCTATATGAAAAAGTTTTGTTAGTATTTTTATGCTCTTTTTACATTTATATTCAAAGTTTTATTTAATTAGGTGAGTCAATCAATTCTGGTTTGCCCTTTATAGTCAAATATTTTTGTTAGGTAATTCCTGTTAACCCGGTCTTATCTGTCGACAATAACACTGGGTCAATCAGGAATCTGGTAATATCTTTTTTTTTTATGGTTTGCCCTAATTATTAGCTTACCTGATTCTTGCCAGCTATGCTGAGAATTTAAATAACAAACGTTTCTGTTTCTCTATTATACACACAAGCTACTGCAAATAAAATCATTTAGTGTTTGTTTTCATTAGTTCTCACCTGATCATCATTAAATCATTGTAATGATGTATGTTTATTAATTTGCTTTATTCAAATATTGCTTATTATTTCTAATAATTATATTAATAAACTAACGGCTAGATTTAGAGTTTTGTCGGTAAAGACCCGCGTAGCTAACGCTGCTTTTTTTCCCAACGCACCCTTCCAACAACGCTGGTATTTAGAGTTGTCTGAGGGGCTGCGTTAGGCTCAAAAAAAGGGTGCGTTGAGCCAAACTTAGCTCCACTTCAACTCTCAATACCAGCGTTGCTTACGGTAGCGGTAAGCTGGGAAAACGTGCTTGTGCACGATATCCCCATAGGAAACAATGGGGCAGTTTGGGCTGGATAAAACCTAACACCTGCAAAAAAGCAGCGTTCAGCTCCTAACGCAGCCCCATTGTTTCCTATGGGGAAACACTTTCTAAGTCTGCACCTAACACCCTAATATGAACCCCGAGTCTAAACACCCCTAACCTTACTTATTAACCCCTAATCTGCCTCCCCCGCTATCGCTGACCCCTGTATATTATTATTAACCCATAATCTTCTGCTCCGGACACCGCCGCAACCTACATTATCCCTATGAACCCCTAATCTGCTGCCCCTAACACCGTCAACCCCTATATTATATTTATTAACCCCTAATCTGCCCCCCCCAACGTCGCCGCTACCTTACCTACACTTATTAACCCCTAATCTGCCGACCGGAGCTCGCTGCCACTATAATAAATGTATTAACCCCTAAACCGCCGCACTCCCGCCTCGCAAACACTAGAATAAATAGTATTAACCCCTAATCTGCCCTCCCTAACATCGCTGCCACCGTCGCTGCTACTATAATAAAGTTATTAACCCCTAAACCTAACCCTAACACCCCTCTAACATAAATATAATTTATATTAAACAAAATAATATTCCTAAAATTAACTAAATTATTCCTATTTAAAACTAAATACTTACCTATACAATAAACCCTAATATAGCTACAATATAATTAATAATTACATTGTAGCTATTTTAGGATTTATATTTATTTTACCCAGCCGATCCAAATTCTGCATCCAAGCGGAGCAAGAAGATGTCCTCCATCCGGTGATCGGAACAGCCAATAGAATGCGAGTTCAATACGATTGGCTGATTGGATCAGACAATCGGATTGAACTTCAATCTGATTGGCTGATTGCATCAGCCAATCAGATTTTTTTCTACCTTAATTCCGATTGGCTGATAGAATTCTATCAGCCAATCGAAATTGAAGGGACGCCATCTTGGATGACATCCCTTAAAGGAACCTTCATTCGTCGTTAGTCCGTCGGGGAAGAAGGATGTTCCGCGTTGGCGGGATGAAGATGGGTCCGGAAGAAAGAAGATAGAAGATGCCGCTTGGAAGAAGACATCGCCCGGATGGAAGACCTCTTCTTTGCCGCTTGGATTAAGACTTCGCCCGGATGGAGGACCTCTTCTTTGCCGCTTGGATCAAGACTTCTACCGGATGGAGGACATCTTCTTGCTCCGCTTCAGGGGGTTAGTGATAGGTTTTTTTTAAGGGGGGGTTTGGGTGGGTTAGAGTAGGGGTATGTGGGTGGTGGGTTGTAATGTTGGGGGGGGTATTGTATTTTTATTTTCAGGTAAAAGAGCTGATTACTTTGGGGCAAGGCCCCGCAAAAAGCCCTTTTAAGGGCTGGTAAAAGAGTTGAATACTTTTGTATTTTAGAATAGGGTAGAGAATTTTTTATTTTGGGGGGCTTTTTTATTTTATTAGGGGGCTTAGATTAGGTGTAATTAGTTTAATTTTTTTTGTAATTTAGTGTTTGTTTTTTTGTATTATAGAATAGTTTATTTAATTGTAGGTAGACACTATGAGCAAAATAATACTTCCAAGTTATAACATAGTGTAATTAGTAATAACAGTAGTTTGTCAGTGCCTCTTGCTTACTTTTCTGACTCATTGTTCATAAGTAGGCTCATAGTGTTATACAGTGCAAAAAAAAAAAAGGGGAGGGGGAAGGGGGAAAAGGGGGCGGGTCTCAAAATTACAGGAGACTTACATCCAACCTCCAGTGTTCTTATAATATTCAATTTTCCAGGTCTCCTCAAGGGGACATCGGGTAAGTGCACCCCCAGGAGCAGTAGCTGCGTGTTAATCAGATCAATATTTGTCCAAGTGGGCTAGTAAATTCCCCTACCCTCCCAGATCAGAACCATATGTTCATGCGTCTCCAATTTCCCAGTTTTGAGGTAATGATACCGTTCCAGACCGAGCAGATCACGAACTCCATGCTTCCATTCACTGAGGTTCGGAGCATGTACAGATTTCCAATGTTTTGGGACCAGGCCCTTGGCACAGTTTAGCATCAGCAGGAAAAGCCTATGTTTGGCCTCCACCACAATCTTGGGGAGGTCGTGATATAGCAGGTATCTCGGGTTTGGTGGCAAGATAATGTCAAGAAGCCGACTACATTCCTGGAACACTCCTTCCCAGAATACACATATTCGTGGACAAGTCCACCATATGTGCATAATTGTTCCTTCCTCTCCGCAGCCCCTCCAACAATCCCCACATGCCTGCGGGTAGATCTTGTGGAGCCTCTGTGGGGTCAAGTACCACCGGCTTAGGAACTTAAATTGCATTTCTTGCAGCCTCATGGAGACCGATGTTTTTTTGGCTTTGTTGAATATCCCAAGCCAATCCTCTGTGGTGATGTCAGAGTCAAAATCTGCCCGCCAGGCATCCACATAAGAAGGCAGTGTCTCCTTACTGCTCACTAGAAGCAGCTTGTATAACCGGGATATCAAGTGACCAGGCGGCTGTGCCATAGTGCATATGGATTCAAAGAGAGTTTTTCCCCTTGTGAAGGATGTAGTGTCTTTGTGGCCGTTTATGTAATGGTGGAGCTGTGTAACCCTAAACCACGAGGAGAATAGCCAGTGATCCCACTGTTTCAGACTCTCTTGAGTCTGAATCTTCCCCTCATGGAAAGCATTTGAGATTGCTGCATCCGCTAGGGTATATGGTTGTCTCGGGTATTGAGTTTTGTTTGCCAGAGCATTGTCTGGGTTTTCAAAAACCGTCGTCACTGGTGATTGGACAGTGGAAATATGTTTATTTAGTTTAACCAGAGCATCCCATTCCCAAAACACATCTCCCAGTAAGGGATATTTACGCAGTAGGGGTGGTCGGTTCTCAACTGATATCCACGCGAGGGTACCAATGTTTCCCCTCTGCAGGATCTCGCAATCCAACTCCACCCATGCTCTGTCTGTTTTATTATGGCACCAGTGAACTAACCGTTGGACGATTATCGCCCTGAAGTATGTCTTCAGTGAAGGGACCCCCGCTCCCCCCCTGTCCCTAGGTAGGAACATTGTTTTTTTGTTGACTCTCGGTCGAATGCCGTTCCAGATATATGCATCTATTTCTGATTGAATCTGGTAGATAAGGGGTGTTGCTGACAGGAGAGGGATTGCCTGCATTACATAAAGGACCCTAGGCAGTATGTTCATTTTGACTGCGTGGATTCGGCCCATCCATGAGATGGATTTATTCTTCCATCTGGTTAAGTCCTCTACCACTGTGTCTCTGATCAGTTTGTAATTTATCTCAACACTTTCTGTTGCCACTGGAGTCAGGAAGATCCCAAGATATTTCAAGTGTCGTCCTGCTATTTTAAGTGGGCAGAGGGAACCGACCCCACAAAAGACATCAGCTGGTACAGTTATGTTCATGATCTCTGACTTATATAGGTTAAGCAAAAAGTCAGAAACCTTTCCAAATTCCGCAAACACCGCCAGCAATGCCGACAAGGAAGCAGACACGCCAGACAGCATCACAAGGACGTCATCTGCATACATGGCCAATTTATGTTCCCGTCGGCCGACCACTAGGCCAGAGATGTTGGGGTTGTTAAGTATTTTGCAAGCTAGTGTCTCCATAACAAGAGCGAATAGTAGGGGGGACAGGGGACACCCCTACCTCGTCCCATTGGTTATCTGAAAAGGCTTGGATAGTGTGCCGTTGACTCTCACCTTGGCACTCGTTGCAGAGTATAAAGAGAAGATTGTATTCACAATACCGCTACCAAATCCCAGCTTGTTCATAGTGTGTCGCATGAAAAGCCAGTTGACCCGGTCAAAAGCCTTTTCGGCGTCTGTGGAGACCAAGGCCAACGGCACTGAGTTGTTCTGGGCGTAAGAAATCAATTGTATTACTCTTGTGGTATTGTCCCGGGCCTCTCTACCCGGGACAAACCCCACCTGATCAGTGGTGATCAGCTTTGGTAATAGTTTGGCGAGGCGATTGGCTATGGCCTTTGCCAGGACCTTAACATCCGCATTAAGGAGTGAGATCGGCCTATAGCTACTAGGTTGATTTTCAGGTTTCCCTAGTTTATGGATAACCAATAGATACGCTTCCAGCATGGAGCTCGGTAAAGCCGCTCCCTCCGGTAAGCGATTGAACATCTGGAGCAACTGAGGTGCCAGCTTGTCAGAGAAGATTTTATAGTATCGCATGCCAAACCCATCTGGGCCGGGGCTTTTGCCTCCCGGGAGGAGCTTGATAGCCAACTGGATCTCTTTTAGAGTAAATGGGGCTTCAAGTTGGCCCGCTTCTTCTTGTGTTAATTTTGGCATATCTATTTTGTTTAAAAATTCTAATATATTACCCTCCTGGTTATCAACAGATGCCTGATCAGGGTTCTCCTCTTCCGTATTGTGCAGGTTGTATAGGGTTTCAAAGAAGCACCTAAATGTATCTGCAATAGATAAGCCATCATAGTGTTTATTACCATTACAGTCTTTGATCTCATATACATACGTTTTGAGCCTCTGGCGCGCTAACGACCTCGCCAGGAGCCTACCGGCTTTATCACTTTGTTCAAAGTAATGTTGCCTAAGCCGAAGAGCCTTGGCTTGTTGTTCAGTCTAGATATGGCTTAATATAGCCGATCTTGCGTCAGCAAGCTCTGTTTGTAATGCGTTATCTGCTGGCCGCGCTTTGTGCAGAGATTCTGCCTGTGCCACCTTTTGAAGCAGGGTGTCGTAGCGAGCTCATTGTTCCAGACGAAGGGCCGAGGTATGCTTAATTAAGACTCCCCGCAAGACACATTTTTGTGCCTCCCATATTGCAGTGTTAGCCAAGGCGCCTCCTGCATTAAGGCGGAAGTATTCTTCAATGGTGGTGTCAAGTTTCTCTTTAAGTAGCTGGTCGTCCAGTAAGGACTCATCGAGTCGCCACATGAATGGGGTGATCAGCGCATCCGGCCAGCTAATGGTGCATTTTACTGGTGCGTGATCTGACCAGGTGATTTGACCAATGTTACTGCTAGTTGTGATTGAGAGCCCTGCTGAGTCTGCAAAGATATAGTCAATCCTTGTATATTTCCCATGAGGATGGGAATAAAAAGTGTAGTTTTTGGCGGTCGGATGCAATGTGCGCCAGACGTCATGAAGAACCAATTCCCTCATGTGTTTGGCGACTTGTTTCATCACCTTGTGTGGGGTGCTAGACAAGCCATCTGATGTGTCTAAGGTAGGGCAAAATGAGATGTTGAAGTCACCGCCCAGAAAAACAATCCCTTTTTGGGTTTCCAAAGTTCTATTTGCTAGTTTTTTGAAGAAGACATCTTGCGCCACATTTGGGGAGTAGAGATTAACAAATGTTACTCTCTTGCCATATAAGGTGCCAGTCAAAATCAGAAACCTGCCATCTGGGTCTCTTACGATCTGCTCCATTCGGAAGGGCACGTCTGCCCCAAACAGAATTCCCACTCCATTTTTTTTGGTCGGGCCGGACGCGAAGTAAGCTACTGGGAATTTTTGGTTATACCATTTTGGCTCTCTGAATCTGGAGAAGTGCGTCTCCTGGAGGTACACTATGTCCCTGCCCATTCTCCAAAGGTCTCTGGTGACCAGTGATCTCTTTCCAGGGCTATTAAGTCCCCTTGCATTCACTGTGAAAAGGTCTGTTGAGCGAGCGGTAGCGCTCCCCATATTGCAGGCTTTCACGTCAAAGGCTCAATGGGGTTAAGAGGATCAAATGGGGACGGAGAGAGAGAGGAAAAAAAAAAAGGGGGGGAGGGAAAGTAAAAAAGGGTAGATTCAAAGGATAAGGAAAGTATGGTAAGGTACAGTTGCCAGAGGGGAACAGAGGTTAGGAGGGAGCTAAGAATAACTCCTCGTTCAGATATAGATGTGAGTAGGATAGGGAATAAAGGAATATAGAACAGTAAGAGAGTAGAGTTTAACTCTACTTAAACAAGAATAAATCAAACAGAAGGGTAGTAACCTTCATGCTCCCAGCAATGAAATATATACTTTGATTCAATAACTTATAGATAAGCACAACTAAGGGAGAATAAAGTTAACAGTAATAACATATGCATTTAACACCAACTAATATCAGCTCAAATGACGCTTTCTATATCCTCAGTGATTTTGTGAAGATCCAGGGAGCAGTCAGCGCCACCAGATGGGTCTGGCTCATCTTGTGTCTATCAGACACAACCCCATCGGGTGTTATCTCAAGCTTACTCCTACGCGTCTTAATTTGTGTCTAAGTCAGAGCCAGCGCAGTCCCTCGGTCCGTATCGGACAGGCCCAAGTCACTTCTAATGTCTAAAGAATGTCTTTATGGAGAGCTTATTTTTCTTTAAATGGGGCTGGTGTCCGAGCCAAATAAATCTCATGTCAGTGAGTCAGGTCTCCTAATCGGGTCAGGGTGTGGTAGCGTGTCCAACTGCCCCTGGATCAACACCACAGCCTAGAGTGCACATGTTTTCCAATCATTTCTTAGCAGAGTGAAAGATAGAACCAAACATTGAGTAATAACATATACATATTTAGAGTGCGTAACATTGAGTAGTACAGTGATAACAACAATAACTGCGCAACTGCTATGTTCTGTAAGTTCGACTGTACAGCAAATGTCCCAGTCACGGCAAAAAGGCAAATTGTAGATGTCTATTTCTGTCTCAGAAAGTCAGTGCAATGCTGTGGGAAGGGGTTCTATTTCGGGGTACAGTAGTATTATGTGTCTGCTCGTAATGTAGTATCTCTGCTGTCTGTCATAGTATCAGTGTGTTGTGCCCTGTTCAATACTAAGCTGGTCTTGTAATGTATGGCGGAGGGTTTGGGGCAGTGCCCAGTTTTTAATTTAATGCTAATCGCAGGACTACAAGCCAGCAGCCTAAGTCAGGGCGTGGTAGTCTAGATGTCTCGGCCTTCCTGGGGTTAATACTAAAAAGGGAGGCGTGTGTGTGCGCCGAGCAGCGACCTGAAAAGCAAAACGGTGGTTACAGCAGTGAAATCCCAGCATCTCCCCCACAGGATAATTGAGCATTCAAAAGGAAAATATTATTATAAACAGTTACAGTGCTAAGATTATTTACATAGTAGTGGCCATGTGGCCAATGTCCTATATAAATTCTGAAGCAGTCCAATTATATCGGGCCATACACAAGTAAGTCACTGTAATATTATCACAAAAAACATGTCCTATCAGGCTTGGGAGCCGAATGTAGTATACATATACATTTATACATATACTTAGCTGCATGATGTGAAGGTCAGGTTCAGCATATGTAGACTGTAGGATGTAGCAAAAATCATGTCCCATTCAGCATACAAGTGGTGTGTCTTTGTGAAAAGGTGAGCAAAAACCTAGAGTGGCCTTCTCTGAGGTAAATTCCCGACTTCCATGTGATCAGCACCTCCTTGGACAGGTTCCGCTGCTGGGCCTAATGGTCTAATCTGCGTTCCCAGAGCTTGATTAAAAGCTGGCAGGTCGGAGGGTATCCGATATGTAGCGATGGTTCTGTCTTTGGTTGCTATCAGACAGGTTGGGAAGCCGCATCTATAGGGGATTGCTTGATCTTTGAGCGCTGATGTGAGGAAGCGCAGCTCCCTCCTTTTTTGCAAAGTTGCCGGGCATAAGTCTGTGTAGATCTGTATTTCCACTCCTTCATACGATAAGGGTTGTCTGTTTCTAGCATGCCTGAGTATATCTTCCCTATCTCTGTATGAGAGAAGCTTAACAATAATATCCCTGGGTGGGGCCCTGGCTGGAGGCTTAGGTCTTAAAGCTCTGTGGGCTCTTTCAATGTGTTGATCTTCAGCTTCTGGGTTGTTATTGATGTATTTAAAGAGTCTTTGTGTATACTGGTTTATTTCTGGTGGGGTCACAGTCTCAGGAACACCTCTTATCCTCAAATTGTTCCGTCGACACCTGTTCTCTAAATCCTTAATCCTCTCAGTTAGGTTCAGAACAGCTATTTCTTGTGACCCTATACAGTTGGAATTATGCTGTAAGTCAGAGCGTAGTGCCTCTTGTGATTCCTCAACTAGTGTAACTCTGTGGTCTACATTAGCAATGTCTTTTTTGAGCTCACCAAACATGTTCCTCATCTCCATTATGGCATCCTTTATGTCATTCTTAGACGACAAGTGTCTTATATCATCTTTGGTGACATAATCAAACTGCCTGTGCTCTATGCTGTGAGAAGAGGCTGCTTCAGGCTGCCCCATAGAACCCAGTGGGTCTTTCTGGGAGCTTTGAGTTGAATCTGTTGGTATCAGGTAATTATCCATATTTGAGGAGTGCAGATTTTTATGCGGCTTATTGCCCCTCTTAGTGGACATTGCTGTGATTAACACTTCTTACAACTAGCGTATTCTGGTTTGTGATGGGCCCGTAGTCTGATAGAGATGTATGCAGTGGTATCAGTGTGGCATTCTATTTTAAGTAGCCCAATATTACGGTGCAAAAGAAAAATAAAGGCTTTTATGTGACTTGCGTGCTGTTATCTGTTTGCCAGGCTTCTGATAAGGTACAGGGAGTGCAGAATTATTAGGCAAATGAGTATTTTGACCACATCATCCTCTTTATGCATGTTGTCTTACTCCAAGCTGTATAGGCTCGAAAGCCTACTACCAATTAAGCATATTAGTTGATGTGCATCTCTGTAATGAGAAGGGGTGTGGTCTAATTACATCAACACCCTATATCAGGTGTGCATAATTATTAGGCAACTTCCTTTCCTTTGGCAAAATGGGTCAAAAGAAGGACTTGACAGGCTCAGAAAAGTCAAAAATAGTGAGATATCTTGCAGAGGGATGCAGCACTCTTAAAATTGCAAAGCTTCTGAAGCGTGATCATCGAACAATCAAGCGTTTCATTCAAAATAGTCAACAGGGTCGCAAGAAGCGTGTGGAAAAACCAAGGCGCAAAATAACTGCCCATGAACTGAGAAAAGTCAAGCGTGCAGCTGCCAAGATGCCACTTGCCACCAGTTTGGCCATATTTCAGAGCTGCAACATCACTGGAGTGCCCAAAAGCACAAGGTGTGCAATACTCAGAGACATGGCCAAGGTAAGAAAGGCTGAAAGACGACCACCACTGAACAAGACACACAAGCTGAAACGTCAAGACTGGGCCAAGAAATATCTCAAGACTGATTTTTCTAAGGTTTTATGGACTGATGAAATGAGAGTGAGTCTTGATGGGCCAGATGGATGGGCCTGTGGCTGGATTGGTAAAGGGCAGAGAGCTCCAGTCCGATTCAGACGCCAGCAAGGTGGAGGTGGAGTACTGGTTTGGGCTGGTATCATCAAAGATGAGCTTGTGGGGCCTTTTCGGGTTGAGGATGGAGTCAAGCTCAACTCCCAGTCCTACTGCCAGTTTCTGGAAGACACCTTCTTCAAGCAGTGGTACAGGAAGAAGTCTGCATCCTTCAAGAAAAACATGATTTTCATGCAGGACAATGCTCCATCACACGCGTCCAAGTACTCCACAGCGTGGCTGGCAAGAAAGGGTATAAAAGAAGAAAATCTAATGACATGGCCTCCTTGTTCACCTGATCTGAACCCCATTGAGAACCTGTGGTCCATCATCAAATGTGAGATTTACAAGGAGGGAAAACAGTACACCTCTCTGAACAGTGTCTGGGAGGCTGTGGTTGCTGCTGCACGCAATGTTGATGGTGAACAGATCAAAACACTGACAGAATCCATGGATGGCAGGCTTTTGAGTGTCCTTGCAAAGAAAGGTGGCTATATTGGTCACTGATTTGTTTTTGTTTTGTTTTTGAATGTCAGAAATGTATATTTGTGAATGTTGGGATGTTATATTGGTTTCACTGGTAAAAATAAAAAATTGAAATGGGTATATATTTGTTTTTTGTTAAGTTGCCTAATAATTATGCACAGTAATAGTCACCTGCACACACAGATATCCCCCTAAAATAGCTATAACTAAAAAATTAATCCTCAAAAATACAACTTGCCTAATAATTCTGCACTCCCTGTATGCGCATGCCAGTACCAATTTAGCCCCAGGCCTTTCGTGTGCCCCAGAAACAGCAATGTCTAATGTGGTCACCTGCCCACGTGCGCTGTGTGTTTAGGGATGTAACTCACCGTTCACCTCACCAGCCACTCTATGCTGTAATTCTGCCTCCGGTGCCGTTATTTTCTCCGGCAGGGAAGGGACCGGTCACAGGAGGGAGTTTAGGCCCCACCACAACATTCAGCTCCTCAAATCGCCGCAGGACAGAGTCCTGTATAGACCCCCGGTTGATGTGTTTGCTTGAGTCTGTGAGTATGCTTCGTGCTGTAGTCCGGACCTTCAGCTGTGCATTCTGCGGGCGTTTATGTTGTCACCGTTTGCAGGCCGCCAGGATAAAGTTTAGCAGGGCGCGGGAAGGGGTAATCCGCGGTCGCCGACCGCCCTTACTGCAGGCCTCTCCTCACGCGTTGTCTTTTGTGTTCCTGCAGCGGCTTAGTTTCGTTCCCGGTTTGGGACGTGTAGGCTTTCCAAGTATAGCAGGGTTGTTTTTGGTGTTTGCCAGGCTGCTAGTCGTGCTTAAGCGTGTGCTGAGAGCATTCCGGTATCAGAGCACTTTGAGTGTGCGGCCATCAGCGTTCGTGGCCAAGCTCCGCCCCCGTAGGTAAATTATTTAATTAATTTAATGATTGTGTAGTGTTAGGTTTAATTGTAACTTAGGTTAGGATTTATTTTACAAGCAATTTTGTATTTATTTTAACTAGGTAGCTATTAAATAGTTATTAACTAATAGCTATTGTACCTAGTTAAAATAAATATAAAGTTGCCTGTAAAATAAATATAAATCCTAAAATAGCTACAATGTAATTATTAATTATATTGTAGCTATATTAGGGTTTATTTTATAGGTAAGTATTTAGTTTTAAATAGGAATAATTTAGTTAATTTTAGGAATATTATTTTGTTTAATATAAATTATATTTATGTTAGGGGGTGTTAGGGTTAGAGTTATGTTTAGGGGTTAATAACTTTATTATAGTAGCGGCGACGGTGCGGGCGGGAGATTAGGGGTTAATAATTGTAGGTAGGTGGCAGCGATGTTAGGGAGGGCAGATTAGGGGTAAATACTATTTATTCTAGTGTTTGCAAGGCGGGAGTGCAGCGGTTTAGGGGTTAATACATTTATTATAGTGGCGGCGAGGTCTGGTCGGCAGATTAGGGGTTAATAAGTGTAGTTGGGTAGCGGCGACGTTGTGGGAGGCAGATTAGGGGTTAATAATTATAATATAGGGGTCGGCGATATTAGGGGCAGCAGATTAGGGGTTCATTAGTATAACGTAGGTGCGGCGATGTCCAGCCGGCAGATTAGGGGTTAAAAAAAATTATTAGAGTGGCTGCAATGTGGGGGGGGCCTCGGTTTAGGGGTACATAGGTAGTTTATGGGTGTTAGTGTACTTTAGAGCACAGTAGTTAAGAGCTTTATATTCCGGCGTTAGCCCATAAAGCTCTTAACTACTGACTTTTTTTGGCGTTAGGCGTCTTGTCGGTAGAGGGTCTACCATTCACTTCTCCCAAGACTCCAAATACCAGCGTTAGGCAGATCCCATTGAAAAGATAGGATAAGCAATTGGCGTAAGGGGATCTGCGGTAGCCTGGAATCGCGGTAGGGAAGTGAGCGTTTAGACCCTTTCCTGCCTGACTCTAAATACCAGCGGGCGGCAAAAAGCAGCGTTAGGACCCCTTAACGCTGCTTTTGACGGCTAACGCAAAACTCTAAATCTAGCCTTAAGTTTTTTTTTATTGATCTGGTCTCAAAACTGTTATTAAATTGCACACATTGACAATGCAAAGTTGGTATATTAACACAATGACAAAAAAGTTCCATAATATTTGTGTCTTAACACATAATACACTTTGCAGGGTACACTACTAAAATAATAATAATAAGGATAATATTCACAACAGGTTGTAAAGATTACAATTATAACAACTAGCAAGAATGAGTCTTTATATAGAAAATCATCATTTAAATTGAGTCTTACTTACTAGTTCATTTAATCATGTTTTAAATCTTTATTTAAATTTATTTGATTTAAATCATATCCACCCTGTTGTAACCAACACAAACTGGCACCTTTAAAGATAGATATTAATTTTATTGACTGCCCAAACAATGGCAAATGTCTTTATCAATCAGTGAATAGTTCTACTTATTGCTGGTCAGTAGTGATATCGCGAACATAAAAATTTGGGTTGGCGAACGCAAACTTCCGCAAATGTTTGCGAACGGGCGAACCACCATAGACTTCAATAGGCAGGCAAATTTTAAAACCCACAGGAACTCTTTCTGGCCACAATAGTGATGGAAAAGTTGTTTCAAGGGGACTAACACCTGGACTGTGGCATGCCGGAGGGGGATCCATGGCAAAACTCCCATGGAAAATTACATAGTTGATGCAGAGTCTGGTTTTAATCCATAAAGGGCATAAATCACCTAACATTCCTAATTTGTTTGGAATAACGTGCTTTAAAACATCAGGTATGATGTTGTATCGATCAGGTAGTGTAAGGGTTACGCCCGCTTCACAGTGCGCAGTGTAGGTGATATATCTGCCCTGACCATGCTTTGCAGACCAGGTATCAGTGGTCAGATGGACCCTTGCCCCAACACTGTGTGCCAGACATGCCATTATAGCAGACTTATATGGCTTTGGCGTTGCTTTTTGGTAATTAGAAGGCTGCTAAATGACACTGCGCACCACATGTGTTTTATGCCCAGCAGTGAATGGGTTAATTAGGGAGCATGTAGGCAGCTTGTAGAGTTAATTTTAGCTTAAGTGTAGTGTAGTAGACAACCCAAAGTATTGATCTAGGCCCATTTTGGTATATTTAATGCCACCATTTCACCGCCAAATGCGATCAAATAAAAAAAAATTGTTCACTTTTTCACAAACTTTAGGTTTCTCACAGAAATTATTTACAAACAACTTATGCAATTATGGCATAAATGGTTGTAAATGCTTCTCTGGGATCCCCTTTGTTCAGAAATAGCAGACTTATATGGCTTTGGCGTTGCTTTCTGGTAATTAGAAGGCCGCTAAATGCTGCTGCGCATCACACGTGTATTATGGCTAGCAGTGAAGGAGTTAATTAGGTAGTTTGTATGGAGCTGGCAGGGTTAATTTTAGCTTAGTGTAGAGATCAGCCTCCCACCTGACACATCAGACCCCCTGATCCCTCCCAAACAGCTCCCTTCCCTCCCCCACCCCACAATTGTCCCCGCCATCTTAAGTACTGGCAGAAAGTCTGCCAGTACTAAAATAAAAGGTTTTTACATTTTTTTAATTTTTTTTTTAAAAATATTTACATATGCTGTGGTGTAGCATCCCCCCTTAGCCCCCAACCTCCCTGATCCCCCCAAAACAGCTCTCTAACCCTCCCCATCTGCCTTATTGGCGGCTATCTTGGGTACTGGCAGCTGTCTGCTATTATTTCACAGTCAAAAAAGTGTTTTTTTTTTAAATGTACACTACTGTTACACCAGATATGAGTGGTGGCACTGGGCAAGTGGGCACAGTATACGCTGTGAGCCTGACACACACGCTGGCAGGCAGGCAACTGCAATTAGCAGACTGATGTTCTAGCCCTAAAAAGGGCTTTTTGAGGGGCTGTCCTTACAGCAGAGATCAGATGAGTCCTTCAGGACTGTAGTGGACACTGAATACACTAGCCTAGCTATCGATTTCCCTATTAAATCAGCAGCAGCTACACTGTCCCTCATCTCACTAAGAATGCAGCTTCCGAATGAATCTAAAATGGATGCTGTCCAGGAGGTGGGAGGGTCTGGGAGGGAGGGTCTGCTGCTGATTGGCTGGAATGTGTCTTCTGACTGTGAAGTACAGGGTCAAAGGGGGCGGACCGAACATCGCATATGTTTGCCGTCCGCGGCGAACGCGAACATGCTATGTTGGAACGTCTCTCTATATTATTCTTCTGCTTTAGACATTTACTGCTACCCCTTTTTCCTGACTGATCTTCTGATGCTGAAAATTGGCATGGCTACTGATCTCCTGACTGCTCCTAGACTTGTAGCAATTGGTGATGCATTCTTAGAGCTGATGGGAGTCTGCTCCTGCTCAGGGTTAAGAATATTTATCTTCGGCAGATGTGGTTCCAGTCATCATACAAGTTCATTTATTTTATTATTATTATCGGTTATTTGTAGCACACCAACAGTTTCCGCAGCGCTATAAACAAATGCGGAGTACAACAAAACAATTATAGGGATCAAATGGGTAGAGGGCACTGCTAAGAGTTGCACTGTTGTAGTCAGCTCTTAAGAAGGTGATCTACAAATAGCTGGACTCTTAGGCTTACATGCTAAAGGGGTTCATGGGATAGCAATGGAGGAGAGGAACTGGTATAAAGAAAGGTTAGCGTAGGTTGTATGCATCCCTGAACAGTAGAGTCTTTAGGGAGCACTTGAAGCTTTTAAAACCAGAAGAGAGTCTTGTGGAGCAAGGCAGAGAGTTCCACAAGATGGGAGCCAGTCTGGAGAATTCCTATAAACGGGAGTGTGATGAGGTGAGGAGAGGAGGAGGTCGTGAGCAGAGCGAAGGGGATGGGAGGGGGAGTATCTGTAGGCAAGGTCTGAGATATGGGGGGAGCAGTGCAGTTGAGGGCTTTGTATGTCAGAATGAGAATTGTGTTTGATCCCAGAGGCAAGAGGAAGCCAGTGAAGGGATTGGCAGAGAGGTGCAGCAGATGAAGAGTGATGTGTAAGGAAGATGAGTTTGGCAGAGGCATTCATTATGGATTGTAAAGGAGCTAGGCGGCAGGTGGGGAGACCAGAGAGGACAGAGTTGCAGTAATCAAGGCGGGAAAGAATGAGAGAGTGGATTAAAATCTTAGTTGTGTCTTGTGTAAGGAAGTGTCTAATTTTAAAGATGTTTTTAAGGTGGAAGCAGCAGGCTTTAGCCAATGACTGAATGTGAGGAGTGAAAGAACGATCTGAGTCAAATGTGACCCCGAGACATCGGGCATGCGGGGTAGGGGTAATGATGGAGTTGTCGACAGTTATTGAGAGATTGGGGGTGGAGAGTTTAGAAGAAGGGGGGAAAATAAGGAGCTCAGTTTTGGAGAGATTTAGCTTGAGGTAGTGAGAGGACATCCAGTTGGAGATGTGAGAAAGACAGTTAGTGACACAGGTTAGCAAGGAAGGAGATAGGTCTGGTGCAGAGAAGTAGATTTGGATGTCATCGGCATACAAATGATATTGTAAACCGTGGGACTTTATTAGGGAACCTAATGATGACGTGTAGATTGAGAAGAGAAGGGGACCGAGGACAGAGTCTTGCGGTACTCCGACAGAAAGTGGTGACGGGGCAGAGGAGGCCCCAGAGAAGGCTACACTAAAGGTATGGTTTGACAGGTAGGAAGAGAGCCACGAGAGGGCTGTGTCACAGATGCCGAAGGATTGGAGGGTTTGGAGCAAAAGAGGGTGGTCAACAGTGTCAAAGGCTGCGGACAGATCAAGGAGTATAAGCCGAGAGAAGTGGCCTTTTGATTTTGCTGTAAGTAGGTTGTTGGTAACCTTAACAATTGCTGTCTCTGTGGAGTGATGGGGACGAAATCCAGATTGCAATGGGTCAAGGAGGGAGTTTATTGTATGGAAATGGGATAGGCGTGCATAATCTAGTTTTTCGAGAAGCATTGATGCAAGAGGGAGGAGGGAAATAGGGCGGTAGTTGGATGGGTAGGTAGGATCAAAGGAAGGTTTTTTGAGGATAGGTGTGACCAGTGCATGTTTCAGCAATGAGGGAAATATACCGGTGCTGAGGGAGAGGTTGAAAGTGTGTGTGAGTATAGGGGTAAGGGTGGCAGAGAGGGAGGGGAGTAGCTGTGAGGGGATAGGGTCAAGGGGACAGGTAGTGAGGTGAGAGCGCAGTATAAGTGCCGAAACTTTTTCCTCAGTCACGGGGAGAATGAGCTAAGTTTTAGGTTATGTGGGTTGTGGTTGTTTGAGAGCATTTGAGGGGGTGAGAGAATGGAATTATGTTGAGAGCTGATTTCATTTCTGATGGAGTTGATTTTGTTATTGAAGTGGTTGGCAAAGTCTTGAGCTGACAGAGAAGTTGTATTAGGAGGTGGGGGAGGGCGGAGAAGAGTATTGAAAGTGGAGAACAAATGTTTTGGGTTTGAAGAAAGATTAGAGATAAGAGTAAAGAAGTAGTGTTGCTTATGGAAATTAAGGGCAGAGTAGTAGGAGTTCAAGATAAATTTGTAACGTTGAAAATCAGCTTAACTCCTAGATTTTCTCCAGTGCCGCTCAGCAGTATGGGAACATCTGTGAAGGTATCGTGTCAGAGGAGAATGCCAGGGCTGAGGATGAGTGTTTGATTTCCGAGCTATGGTAAGAGGGGCGAGATTGTCAAGGATGGATGTAAGGGTGGAATTATAGTGGCAGATAGATTGGTCAGGGCAGGAAAAGGAGGAGAAGGATGAGAGGAGAGGTTTGAGGGAATTAGAATGCTGTTGTTGATCTAATGACATAATGCTTCTGTGAAGTTTTGTGTGAGGAGCAGAAGGAGGGAGAGTTGTAGGGAGGGATGATATGTTGTAAGTAATGAGATGGTGGTCAGAAAGAGGAAAGGGGGAGTTTGTGAAGTTTGAGAGAGTGCATCGATAGCTAAAGATCAGGTCAAGGGAGTGACCATCTCTGTGAGTGGGAGAATCAGTCCATTGTGACAAACCGAAAGAGGAAGTGAGTTGCAGAAGTTGTTATGCAGAGGAGGCAGTGAGATTGTCAAGAGGGATGTTGAAGTCACCAAGAATGAGGGAAGGAGTGTCTGAGGAAAGGAAATAAGGTAGCCAGGCAGCCAAGTGATCTAGAAATTGAGTTGAGGAGCCAGGAGGACGGTATATGGCTGCAACACGTATAGAAAGAGGAGAGAATAAGCGAATCATGTGGGTCTCGAATGAGGAAAATGTAATTACTGTTTTTTCATTGTAGAGCAACACATTGATGGTAGATAAGAACCAAAAGGCCAATCAATTCTACCCATACTACATGCTACTGTTTTTTTAGGCGAGCCTTATACATGTCCAAAGCATCTGTCAATTATTTTACAGTCCCTGTGTCTACCACCTCTTTTGGAAGTTTATTTCATGAATCTACCACCCTTTCTGTCTTCTCACTATTTAAAGCTGAACCTCTCTAAAATTAAACTCCTTCTATTTCCTCCTTCTACTAATCTCCCCATTCCCCAAATCTCACTTAATGTGGACAACTCTGTCATCACCTATACCCCTCAGACCCGCTGTTTTGGTGTCACACTTGACTCAGACATTTATTTTGCTCCCCACATTAAGTCCTTAGCTAACTCCTGACAGTTCAACCTTCAAACTCTCTCCAAAATCAATCACTTCCTCAATCAAGACACACTCCCTTATCATTTCCCGCCTCGACTACTGCAATTCTGTCTTCTCTAGTCTCCCAAGCAACAACCTGTAACCACTGCAAGCTATTATGAATGCCTCTGCCAGGCTAATTTTCTTTAAGCATTGCTCCACATCTGCTGCACTTCTTTGCCAACACCTCTGCTGGCTTCCCTTAGCCTCAAGAATAAAATTCCTCACCCGTCTGTAAGATATTTCTAGAACTGCAACTATCTTATGGGACTTATTGCCTTGCTCAGTCAGACCTTTCCTCCTGTATCAAAAACTTCAAGTGTTTCTTAAAAACATATCTGTTCAAGGATGTATACAACTTACTTTAAGGTTTCTCTACTACTTTTTCTTCCCTCTCCCTTAACTTCCCCGTATACTTCCTTTAGAATGTAGTTTGTGAGTCCAGCTGTCCTGTTGATCATTTTTACAGGCGATTTACAGTGACTCAAGGACAGGGCCCTCTCCCAATTAATTATGTAAATGTATTCTGATGATTGTACTGCATTACTGTATACTTAATGTTGCAGCATTGTGTAATATACTGGTGCTTTATAAATAAACAATAATAATAATGAATGATAACCACCACAGAGCAGAAAGTACAGGAGTGGCAGCAGCTCACAGGATAGTTACTGAAGTAGGGCTCGGATTATAGTACACAACTCCTTTAAAAAAAACTCCAAGGAAGGCAAACATTCCTAGCTCTTGGACACAGCAGCTAACAGGGACCTAAGGATTTGGCATCTAAGGATGACCACCACAGAACAGAAAGGGCAGGATTGGGGGGGGGACTTCTTGTTGGGGGCGGAGCATCGCAAGTCAGTTGCTCCTCGACGGCTGCAAGAGTGTTTGCAGTGTGTAAGACCTGGTTCCCCACGCCATTTGCCCCGTGGCCCAAGTTGTTTCCTGGGCTTGTTTTAGGCCTTTGGTACAAGCAGTACCTGTGCAAGGAGGGAGTTTATTGTATGGAAATGGGATAGGCGTGCATAAGCTAGTTTTTCGAGAAGCATTGATGCAAGAGGGAGGAGGGAAATAGGGCGGTAGTTGGATGGGTAGGTAGGATCAAAGGAAGGTTTTTTGAGGATAGGTGTGACCAGTGCATGTTTCAGCAATGAGGGAAATATACCGGTGCTGAGGGAGAGGTTGAAAGTGTGTGTGAGTATAGGGGTAAGGGTGGCAGAGAGGGAGGGGAGTAGCTGTGAGGGGATAGGGTCAAGGGGACAGGTAGTGAGGTGAGAGCGCAGTATAAGTGCCGAAACGTCTTCCTCAGTCACGGGGAGAATGAGCTAAGTTTAAGGTTATGTGGGTTGTGGTTGTTTGAGAGCATTTGAGGGGGTGAGAGAATGGATATATGTTGAGAGCTGATTTCATTTCAGATGGAGTCGATTTTGTTATTGAAGTGGTTGGGAAAGTCTTGAGCTGACAGAGAAGTTGTATTAGGAGGTGGGGGAGGGCGGAGAAGAGTATTGAAAGTGGAGAACAAATGTTTTGGGTTTGAAGAAAGATTAGAGATAAGAGTAAAGAAGTAGTGTTGCTTATGGAAATTAAGGGCAGAGTAGTAGGAGTTCAAGATAAATTTGTAACGTTGAAAATCAGCTTAACTCCTAGATTTTCTCCAGTGCCGCTCAGCAGTACGGCAACATCTGCAAAGGTATCGTGTCAGAGGAGTATGCCAGGGCTGAGGATGAGTGTTTGATTTCCGAGCTATGGTAAGAGGGGCGAGATTGTCAAGGACGGATGTAAGGGTGGAATTATAGTGGCAGATAGATTGGTCAGGGCAGGAAAAGGAGGAGAAGGATGAGAGGAGAGGTTTGAGGGAATTAGAATGCTGTTGTTGATCTAATGACATAATGCTTTAATGCTTCTGTGAAGTTTTGTGTGAGGAGCAGAAGGAGGGAGAGTTGTAGGGAGGGATGATATGTTGTAAGTAAGGAGATGGTGGTCAGAAAGAGGAAAGGGGGAGTTTGTGAAGTTTGAGAGAGTGCATCGATAGCTAAAGATCAGGTCAAGGGAGTGACCATCTCTGTGAGTGGGAGAATCAGTCCATTGTGACAAACCGAAAGAGGAAGTGAGTTGCAGAAATTGTTATGCAGAGGAGGCAGTGGGATTGTCAAGAGGGATGTTGAAGTCACCAAGAATTAGGGAAGGAGTGTCTGAGGAAAGGAAATAAGGTAGCCAGGCAGCCAAGTGATCTAGAAATTGAGTTGAGGAGCCAGGAGGACGGTATATGGCTGCAACACGTATAGAAAGAGGAGAGAATAAGTGAATCATGTGGGTTTCGAATGAGGAAAATGTAATTACTGTTTTTTCATTGTAGAGCACAACATTTGATGGTAGATAAGAACCAAAGGCCAATCAATTCTACCCATATTACATGTTACTGATTTTTTTAGGCAAGCCTTATGCATATCCCAAGCATCTGTCAATTATTTTACAGTCCCTGTGTCTACCACCTCTTTTGGAAGTTTATTTCATGAATCTACCACCCTTTCTGTCTTCTCACTATTTAAAGCTGAACCTCTCTAAAACTAAACTCCTTCTATTTCCTCCTTATACTAATCTCCCCATTCCCCAAATCTCACTTAATGTCATCACCTATACCCCTCACACCCACTGTTTTGGTGTCACACTTGACTCAGAAATTTATTTTGCTCCCCACATTAAGTCCTTAGCTAACTCCTGACAGTTCAACCTTCAAACTCTCTCCAAAATCAATCACTTCCTCAATCAAGACACACTCCCTTATCATTTCCCGCCTTCGACTACTGCAATTCTGTCTTCTCTAGTCTCCAAAGCAACAACCTGTAACCACTGCAAGCTTTTATGAATGCCTCTGCCAGGCTAATTTTCTTTAAGCATTGCTCCACATCTGCTGCACTTCTTTGCCAACACCTCTGCTGGCTTCCCTTAGCCTCAAGAATAAAATTCCTCACCCGTCTGTAAGATATTTCTAGAACTGCAACTATCTTATGGAACTTATTGCCTTGCTCAGTCAGACCTTTCCTCCTGTATCAAAAACTTCAAGTGTTTCTTAAAAACATATCTGTTCAAGGATGTATACAACTTACTTTAAGGTTTCTCTACTACTTTTTCTTCCCTCTCCCTTAACTTCCCCGTATACTTCCTTTAGAATGTAGTTTGTGAGTCCAGCTGTCCTGTTGATCATTTTTAAAGGCGATTTACAGTGACTCAAGGACAGGGCCCTCTCCCAATTAATTATGTAAATGTATTCTGATGATTGTACTGCATTACTGTATACTTAATGTTGCAGCATTGTGTAATATACTGGTGCTTTATAAATAAACAATAATAATAATGAATGATAACCACCACAGAGCAGAAAGTACAGGAGTGGCAGCAGCTCACAGGATAGTTACTGAAGTAGGGCTCGGATTATAGTACACAACTCCTTTAAAAAAAACTCCAAGGAAGGCAAACATTCCTAGCTCTTGGACACAGCAGCTAACAGGGACCTAAGGATTTGGCATCTAAGGATGACCACCACAGAACAGATAGGGCAGGATTGGGGGGGGGGGACTTCCTGTTGGGGGCAGAGCATCGCAAGTCAGTTGCTCCTCGACGGCTGCAAGAGTGTTTGCCCCGTGGCCCAAGTTGTTTCCTGGGCTTGTTTTAGGCCTTTGGTATAAGCAGTACCTGTGCGAGAAGCCCTCTCTAGCCGGTTTGGCTTGCGGCAGACACCGCAATCTGTAATAGTGCATCTACTATCTACAAGCGCAGTCCCTACTGGATTCATCAAAATAACCTTAATACGGAGGAGGGAAAGTCGCTGGAACGCTCTGTTTGCAAGAGGAAGCAGCATACCAAATCTAAGATAAAAGAGCTGCTTTTGTCCGGTACCTCTCAAGCCAAGTGTCGCTTGCAGGTAAGAACACCGGGTTGGCGGCGGAATCATACCCGGAGCTCTGTCCTCGCGGCTGAAGATTCAAGGTGGTCATATATACCGGTAACTATACCTCTTTATTCTTCTTCTGCATCCAGAGACAGCCATTTGGCTTGCCAAGTGTAAAACAGACAAAGAGAAAAACTGTAATGCCATCGTAATGTCTAAAAGTATGGAATACTGAAAGCTTTCTTAGTGGTGGATCGATTAGTACAATATTGGCTACACTAGCTTGATGTTTTGGTTTGCAGTGGATACAGGAGGATTACACTGCTATGAGTCAAGAGTGATTTTGTTTTCAGTATTTACATATTGCATAGCATGTGATTAAGAGACAGTAGCCCCAGTACATGGATGAATGTCTCACTGAGACGTATAATTGAAGGTAACATAGGGCATACTGTTGAGCTCTGCTGATAATCACTCAGATATAAGAACGCTCTGCTGAACTTTTCTTTGCTCTCGCAAATATCTGTCCTGGAATTTACTCTCTAGTTGGTGGAGTCTTATCATTATAAAATATGCCCTGAAGATGAATATATTACAGCATAAAGAAGGACGCTCTGCTGGGTATTGTCTGGGCAATTCCTATGTTACATAATGTCTGGTTAAAACGCCCATGCCTCTTTAAAGGCATCTTGGGGTCTTAACCTGTGTTATTAAATAGAAGAACGCTCTGTGGAGCACTGCCGGAGCTCTGTTTTTCCATTACAGGTTGGACTTTTAAGAACTAATTGCTGTAACAGAAAGGGCAGGATTGGCAGCAGCAGAGAGCTTAGGTGCTTAAAGGGACAGTACATACCAGAATTTTTGTTGTTTAAAAAGGTAGATAATCCCTTTATTACCCATTCCCCAATTTTGCATAACCAACACAGTTATAATAATATACTTTTTACCTCTGTGATAACCTTGTATCTATGGCTCTGCAAACTGCCCCCTTATTTCAGTTCTTTTGACAGACTTGCATTTTTAACCAATCAGTGCTTGCTCCTAGGAGCTTCACGTGCATGAGCTCAATGTTATCTATATGAAACACATGAACTAACGCCCTCTAGTGGTGAAAAACTGTCAAAATGCTTTCAGATTAGAGGTGGCCTTCAAGGTCTAAGAAATTAGCATATATACCTCCTAGGTTTAGCTTTAAACTAAGAATATCAAGAGAAGTAAGCAAAATTGGTAATATAAAAGTAAATTGGAAAGTTGTTTAAAATTACATGCCCTATTTAAATCATCAAGTTTTTTTTTTTTTTACTTGACTGTCCCTTTAAGCAGGCCTGTGATAATAGTACACAAACCACAGGTATACAACTACAAAGAAGGTAGACAGACATTCCTAGAATCCTTTGTACATAGCAGATAGCTACCCTCTACTGCTCCAAAATACAATACACTATTTCTAAAGTTGAGTTCCACCTAGTAGAAAGTCTTGCTAAAGAAATTGTTGGGACGGCCATGCCTTTTTCTGTTCCTGCCTAAAGAGCTGACTGGCTGTAACACTGCAATGAAAGTGGCCTTTGCACCAGTCAAGTAAAACTGCTACCTTAGAAAAACCTTCAGGGATTGCAGGAGGATGTAAGCTGAACAGCACACACTTAGAGAGTCATTCTTGCAGTGAGCCTACTTCTTATTGGCTGCTCCATTGGTGACTTAAAAGCCCATTTGCACCTTGGTGCCTGCCTGCTCTCTTAGCCACTGTGCCACCATCCTTCTAAGTGCCTGCAATATATTGTCAGCATTATGCTGCTAATCCAACATCTCAGCATGGTGGAGGAATGGTCAATACCATTGCTGATCTATCGAGTCACTTCTCCCGTGACCAAAGCTGCCTGCCACTGCACCGTGACTAGCAGCAGCACTACGCACATCCTCTTCAGACCCCTGGGTTGCAACCAGTGTGTTGTCAGGGAGAGGAAGGCATGATGGCTACTAGGAGAACTCCAAAAGTTGGTGGTAAAATGCACCAACTGTCCAGCATTCGCCAACTCCTCCTTCAATGCTGCAATGCAGGAATGGTAGAGTAAAATGATTATGTTCCTCCTTAAAATGCTGTATGAAGAGAAGTGGTATTGGGGAAAAACAGCCTCGATCAACTGCTTGAAAGGCGAAGGATGCACCACCGACAGCTCTCAGTTGGGTTAAATTTCTCGGTTGCTTCCTGCATGTCTCCCTAGAGTGAAACCCCCCAAAATTGTCTAGGGTGGGATGAACACATTATTGTGATGTTGAAGGTGGTACCTTACTCTAACTGCTATAAATACCTTGTCCCCTGTTCTGACTACTGCTGGTAATGTTACTCCTAGTAGCTGGTGTTTCCAGCTGTGATAAGTATATTGTTATGCTGTTGCTTCTGGCCCGCCTTCTTTCATCAATAACACAACCTTGTGGTGTATGTGGAGATGTTGGTTTATCCCAGAGTGGGTTGGATGACCCAACACTCTCCAATAGCTAACTTCTTTGCCACACAACTAGCACTTAGCAAAGCACCCATCTACAATGCTGACAAAGAGGTCCCACGCCTATGAGCGATGTACAGCAGTCTCTGCAGAGATCTCCTTGCCGGTGGTTTTAAATGTGGCACCACTATTTCTCTTTACCCTCACTAGAACAGTTTTTCCCCTCCTACTGGTGGAACTGCTATTAATGGTGGTGTTGGAAGTGCTAATGCTGCTAGTACTGATAGAAATTGCACTACTAGTGGAGGTGGCAAAATGGGTAGTGGGTGAATCTGTTGTAGTAATTGGCTGCTCTTCAACTGGAGATGGTGATGGAGAGGGAAAGAATGCTGGTGGAGACTATTGTCCTAAACTGGTGAGGAACTTGTGATGCTGCCTGTTGCGCTCAACCCCTGTAGTGGAATCTCCTCAGGCTCTTAATCAAGTTCCTCCTGGTCTAGAGTAACTAGTGGACATGCTAGGAATCATAGCAATATCCTCATTGCCCAACAAAAACTGAGGAAACCTGCTTGATAATTCCCTTTTCTCCATTACTGATTGACACAATGAAATGATCTACTATGCAGCATGTCAATTCAGCACATACACCTTTAGTTCCCCCCACTGTCCACGTTAGTTTTATATGAGGACTTAGATGACCCTTACTGATGCTGCTCCTGCTACAAATTTAGGTACCGATTGGTCCTGCATATCTGCTACTCCTGGTGGACATGGAATTGCCTGCAACACCAGATGCTGAGGATGACTATGCTGCTGCTGCCGCCACTCCTCCTAGATGTTGGAGCCAGAGAAGCAGACAATGGCCTTTAAAAATGATACTTGTTCCACTTCCACTTAAAAAAAATTGAAATCTATGCTGCTAAACGACTAAGCTTAGCCTATGGATTAAACTAGTAGAAGCATGGTGCCTTCATCGCAATAATAATTAGAATCCATAGGAAATACAAAACTGATACAGATGTATTAGTTTTTATTTGAATTTAAACTCTGTTTGCTGCAGCATCTGTCTCACAATCAAAATGCTTGCAAGTGGATTTTTCATATAGAAGAAAGACTTTTTTGAGTGCATTGCCCCTTTTAATAAATGGTTACAAGAAAAGTAAAAATAAACAGCAATTAAAATGTGGCTTTGTGATGTTCTAAAATCTTTCCTCTGTCCCTTATTAATTGAGGGTGAGTGCTTTCAAATACTTTGTGCCAGATTACAAGTGGTGTGTTACTTAATGCTCCCGCAAAGCGTTGATTGCGCTAGAAGTAAGCTTTTTTTTTTTTTTTCTGTGCTCGTATTATGAGTTGAAAGTAAAATGCTAACCGACAAGAGAGAGAGAATGAATATGAATAAATTTGACATGTTTTCATCTACTTAACTGTGAAGGGCTCCAATGCACTTCTATGTATGTGTATATATGTCTGTAATTACATATATACACACATAAATACATCAATTTATATGTACACATATATAGACATACAGTATATATTTATATACATATCTATATTTAGACATGTATATGATTGTATGTATGTCTATGTTAAAACCTTTTTTTTCTAACACCTGAGACCTCATATCTTTGAGCCCTTATAACTTTTTTGTGCAATATTTTTTTTAATACTTATTAGATGGTCTTATTATGAGTGTAACTGTACTTTTTTGTTTTGCAAAACCGTTAACCAGAGCTCTAAGGACGCTGAAACTATTTTAGCATAAATCGTGATTGGGCTCAAGTGATCGAGTTTACTTTCAACTTGTAATACCAGCGGTAAACCCGAAGAGTGCAAACACCCGTGATATCTCATTATCGCTGACATGTAACTGTTAGCGTTCCACTTGTAATCTGCCCTTTGTAAGACAGAGATCTATTGATTTTTAAATAGTGGCTTAATAACAGTTAATTTACATTTATATGTGGAAACAATCTAATTGTTAGGCTATTATAAACATTTTAATTCATTAATATTATTTGCAAATAAAAAAAATATAAGTGATATTTAGTCAATATTTTCTCTGGAGTAAGAAATATTGTGACTGACAATAGATTGCCACATTATTAATGTTTTTTTTTACAATTAGTGACACAGTAGACATTAGCTGCCTTACAGCAATATTGAGGCCTGCAGGCAAGTTAAACTAACCTGTCTGGTACCAGATTAATCCTATAGCTATTAGGCCTTAACTCTAAAAATCTGTATACCAGTTTGGTGGCTATGTTTATTTTTGTGATATTCTGGCAGTGCAAACCTGGTTGGGTACAATATTTGCTTCACAGGATGTATACACAATACATTTTATACAGCTTGACATAATCTATCAGTGAGGCCATATACTATAAAAACACTTGTTACCCTCAATTGTAACTGGCAAAATGCTAAACATTAAGGGCTAGATTACAAGTTGAGCGCAAAATATTGCTTCAGCGAAAGAGATATTTGCACTTAGTAATACTAATTCTTTTTATTGACCAAGAAAGGGCATGTTTATACAATTGTACAATGAAAGACAAAGCGTATAAAGAAAAAAAACAACATAGACGGGTATGTCAAAATCAGTAAACACTAGGAAATCCATTACAGAACACAATATAGATCAAATTAAAATATTCCAAAAAATGTATTCAGTAAGACATACCTCTTTTATATAAATATACTTAAAGATTCATACCAAATCTATTGTTATGGGTTGAACCTTTAAACCCCTGAATAGTTGAAAAGAATATCCCAGACATACCTATTGTTGGAATTTTAACTGGTATACTAAGAACCAAACAACAACAACAAAAAAGAGGAAAACTACCATAAATCTCCATCTCCATCAGTTAATGGAAAGGAGAACCTTATCCCATTTCTTTAAAAACTGATTAATTTTGCTCTCGGGGGGAGTTAGCGCTTCATATTGCTCCACTGATATTTGGAATCAAATTTCCTTTATAAAAGCTTGGAAACTGGGACTATGTTTATCCTTCCAAGATTTAAGAATAAGTTGTCTACCAATTAAGATGGCTGAATTAATTAGGGCTCTATTCTGGATATACAGCTTGTTACATAGTAAAATAACATAGTATTTATTTAAGATAATTTTAGTATCTATAAATCTATTCAACCAAAATCCAATTCGAGACCAAAGGTTTTGCACCTTAGGACATTGCCAAAAGCAGTGAAGAAGGTCCGCTTCCCGTGACTGACATCTAGAGCATAAACTTCTCTCAGTGAGATTCCATTTAGACTTCATGAGAGGGGTGATATATGCTCTATTAACTAATTTCATATGCGCCTCCTTCCTAGTTATCAATGTTGTATATCTATTAATTTTAATAAAGACATCTTTGAAATCTGCAAATTGCAGATTCTCCAGATTAATAGCCCATTTAGCATATAATGTATTGATATCCTTTTTGCCTTGGTATATATAACATTTTTATAATGGAGAGCCGTAGAATGTAAACCTGAATTATATAATTTAATTATCGTGTCCAGGACTCCCAAAGAGAATGTTTCTTTTTTACAAAACTCCTTAACTGAGAGAAAGTGTCTGACTTGGAGGTACGCAAAAAAATCTTTATTCCTTAAACCAAATTCTTGAACTAAATGTTCAAATAACTTGATAGAAGGTGTTTCTTGATTCAAACATTGAAACATATACATCAAACCCTTCTGTGCCTAAATATGAAAGAGTCTGGAGTATAATCCAGGTTCAAATTCCGGATTCCCTTGGATAGGATAAGAAGGAGGGGGGAGAAAACGTTATCTATATCTAGCCCTATGCTCTTAGGAAAGTGAACTTCAGGATAATACCTTTTAAACTGTCAATTTTACACATACGCAGAAGTGCTTAAAGTGAGTATGGAAAAAAAAATTATGGAAAAATTATACTTTCTTCCACTTGGGAATTAATAATATAATCCGCCCCTGACAGCCATTCTAGCACAATTTTTGCCATACTTGACCAGTTGTATACCTTAATATCAGGAAATGTTATGCCTCCATCCTCTTTAGAACGAGAAAGCCTCTGAATAGAAATATGCGGTTTTCCTTTAGCCCAGAGAAATTTCGTGCAATGTGAGTAGAATTTTTTTAAATCTTTACTATGAATAAATACTGGTAAATTCTGTATAAGAAAAAATATTTTAGGAAATATAATTATTTTAATTAACAAAATCTTAGCGGAAAGAGACAAGGGAAGTTTAGACCAATCATGTAGAGAGGTCAAAATTTTAACCCAAAGCTGGGGGTAATTCAAATTGTACCATCTATTAGGGTCTTCAGCTAAAACTAATCCAATATATTTTATCTTCTGAATTGCTAGGGAAAAAGGGTTATCTGTTAAGTTGTTCTTATATTTGATAATCCATAATATTTCTGATTTATTAGTATTGATTTTATATCATGTAAAGGAACTATATGTTTTCAAAATCCTAATAGTTTTGGAATAAAGTCCTTTGAGTTTCTCATAAATAAAAGAATATCATCGGCATAAAGAGATAATACATGGTTTCTGCCCCCAATCAGAACACCTGTCAGTCTATTTCTATAAGATACTGCAAAAGATTCTAGGGAAATATTAAATAAGAGTGGAAACAGTGGACAGCCCTGTCTAGTCCCTTTCTGGAGATAAATGTTTGGAGACTTATTATCATTAATTATAAGAGAAGATGCAGGCTTAATATAAATCAATTTAATGAAATTTGAGAAGTGACCAGATATCCCAAATTTTTAAAGTGAGGTAAACAGGTAGCCCCATGAAATTAAATTGAACGCGTTTTCGGTGTCTAGCATAATCAACGCAAAATCCCCTGTATTCTGGCTTTTACCTTCCTTTATGTGATTTTTTTTTCCAGTAATGCTCAATAAACATCAACACTGTTCTAATATTTTTCATTACTGTTCTCCCCTGCATAAAACCCATCTGATCTGGGTGTATAAGGGGGTCTAATACTTTTTTGAGGCGATTCGCTATGATGGATGCAAGAAATTTATAAACCGCATTGAGGAGGGAGATAGGACGATAGGATCCTTATCTTTTTTTTAAAATTAAGACTATATTGGATGTTGTGAAAAAAATTAGATAACATCTCATTTTGAATATTGTATAAAGAAAAAAAAGTAGGAGTAATATGCTCGGCTGGAATCTGGTCTGTACCTGGGGCTTTCAAATTAGCTGAGCTCTTAATTGCTTGTAAAATTTCATCCTGTTGAATTTCTCTATTCAGCTCTAATAAGGAGTCTGTAGTAATTTTAGGGAGATTCAGTAAATGCCAGAAAGATTCCTTATTAGTTAGAGATTGGATCCTGAGCATATATCTTTTTAAAATACTGGGGGGAAAAACTTCTGTATCTCTTTAGTGTTAGTCAAGCTCTGATCGCCTACTCTAATTGCATCAATGAAATTCTTTTGTTTCCTGCTTTTGACAATATTAACCAGCAATTTAGAAGACTTGGGACCAAATTTATCAAAAATAGCTTTATTTTTAGTCTCTGCTTTTACCATCTGCTGATTAAGAAAAGTTTTAACTTAGTAATACTACAGCATGCAAATGTGCGCTGGTATGACAAGTTAGGTGCAATGTGAACATGACGGAAGCTTTGCAATCACAAGAGCATGCTTCCATAGGGGCCTAGTTATCAAGCCGTCAACCTCAAATATGCTGGAATTCCGCAGCGTATTTGTGGCGAGGCTGATTCGCCTTAGTTATCAAAGGCTAGAGACCGGCAAAAGTAGAATTTTGTGACGTAAACTTCGATCCGCCGGACTCAGTCCGACACAGATCGATTCTTACGTCACACCAGATGTTCTGCACACAAGTGCGGCACAATCTCACTACTTTTGCTAGTTATCAAAAAAACTAGCAGGTACGCTCGGCACTTTTACGGCCCAGCGTACCTGGTTTTCAAACCGCCACCCTGGAGGCGGCGGATCCCATAGGAATCAATGGGAGTCTGACCATAGCGAAAGTACAAGTTCGCTGCTGCCAGACATCCCATTGATTTCTATGGGAGATGTCTGCACCTAACATGTACCCCGAGTCTAAACACCCCTAATCTGTCCCCCCCTACACCGCCGCAACTAAATAAAGTTATTACCCCCTAAACCGCCGCTCCCGGAGCCTACCGCAAGCTACTCTATACATATTAACCCCTAAACCGCTGCTCCCGGAGCCCACCGCAAGCTACTCTATACATATTAACCCCTAAACCGCTGCTCCCGGAGCCCACCGCAAGCTACTCTATACATATTAACCCCTAAACCGCCGCTCCCGGAGCCCACCGCATGCTACTCTATACATATTAACCCCTATACTGCCGCCCTCTGTAATAAAGTTATTAACCCCTATCCTGCCGATCCCGCACCTCACCGCAACGAAATAAATAGTTTAACCCCTAAACCGCCGCTCCCTGACCCTGCCGCAACCTATATTAAATTTATTAACCCCTAATCTGCCCCCCCTACACCGTCGCCACCTATAATACATTTATTAACCCCTATCCTGCCCCCCACTACACCGCCGCCACTGTAATAAATTTATTAACCCCTAAACCTAAGTCTAACACTAACCCTAACACCCCCCTAACTTAAATATTAAATCTAAATAATATTTCTATTATGAACTAAATTAATCCTATTTAACTTTATTATAGAGGGCGACGGTATGGGGGGGCAGGATAGGGGTTACTAGGTATAATGTAGGTGGCAGCGGTGTCTGGGAGTGGCAGTTTAGGGGTTAATACATTTATCAGAGTTGCGGCAGGGTCTAGGAGCGGCGGTTTAGGGGTTAATACATTTATCAGAGTTGCGGCAGGGTCTAGGAGCGGCGGTTTAGGGGTTAATAACTTTATTTAGTTGCGGGGGGCTCTGGGGGCGCCGGTATAGGGGGTAGAACAGTGTAGATAGTGTGGGTGCTTAGTGACAGGCTAGCAATAAAGCTGGGAAAAAGCCGAAGAGCAGCGAGATCGGATGAGTGATAACTCTCACAGTCCGCTGCTCATCGCCCCGTACTTGGTGCGCAGCTTTTTGACAGCTTTATTTGATAACTTAGGCAAAAATTTTCAGGTCCGCGGCGGCGATGTGAGGCGAGCTTAGGCGGGCGTATTGGGCCGGCGAAGGCAGGAAAGTTGACACGTTGATAACTACCCCCCATAGGCTCCAATGGGAGCCTAGTTCTGATGTTGTCATACATGGCACAGAACCTATGCCCAGCGAAGGGGGTAAGTCACGCAGCGATTGGCAGAAAATTTAAATATATATGTATATGCTTATAAACATATATATTTGTGTGTATATACACATATTAACATATATAAATATTTACAGGGAACACACAGTTCCCATAGATCGCAATGTAAAGGCACTGTTCAGTGCCGTTATTTTTTCTAACATCCCACACTAGGGTTGCCACCTCGGCCATGTTTTCCTGGACACTTATGAGTTACACATCCGGCAGCATGTGTAACTCATAAGTGCCCAGGAAAACATGGCCGAGGTGGCAACCGTACCCCACACCCGCAAACTTTAACCCCTTAGAACGTCTTTTTGCAGTTACTTTATTAAAAAATAAAGAAGCTACTATTTTTATTTTTTTAATAAAGAACACTACTCTAAAATTTGGGGGCAATTAGAGGACATTTGTAATATTAACCAGAGATCTGATCTGAGCTCACGGTAGCAATAACCAGTTATTTGTAATGGCTGGTTATTTATCGCGTTTTCATGAGCGCTGTAAATTAGCTCTCCACTTGTAATCTGCCCCTAAATGGGTTTCTTTCATACCAATGACTACAATTCCCATAGTTCTTTGGGGCTTTTCCCATATCAGAACTTAACAAACTTGGTAATTAATCACTAGAGGGGATTTCAGATTTATTTTTTTGCTGTCAGTTCCCTGATGCACAGGTAACAGACACCTATTCTATCAGCCAGTATTTTATAGCCTAAACGTGTATCTGCAAGTCAGTGGAAGTCTGAGTTTCAGCTGATTTCATAGTGATAGCTTGTCATCTAAAAAGTAAATAATTTGAGACTGCTAATTACAATTGGTTGATCCCCTGTTATTTCTCCTCCTTACATACATGTGGCTCTGGATCATGAGATTGCACTCTGTGAGAAGCCTCTATTAATTGGTGATTTGTTTTCACTAAGAAAACGTTTCCTGGAAATGTGTAATATGCTTTAGATATAAATCCCTTGTGCCTATCAAGTAAGAGATTTGCTCTGACTGGTAGCTGGCACAGTTTTGTAAAGAATCCAGCTGTTGTTTTCCATGTTGTCAAGGATTCAATGTTGTTGTTGTGATAAATTGCATTGTTGTTCCTGTGCCGTTATTTTTGTTTACTGTGTTTGTTGAGATTTGTTCTGTTTGTAAATAGATTCTGCAAGTTATTTGCCTCTATCTCATATGTTTTTATTTAAATAGACAACAAACATGCATGCCATGTATGTGCATTCATTAAAAAAAATATCTTCTTTTAAAAGTGCCAATTTAAACAGATACAACTATGTTTTCATTAATATTTTTTATATATATATTTATTCTGCTAGGAACTCCAGAAAAATGCAGGCTCGAAATCTTTGTAGTTACTCTCTATAGTAAGGCAATGAAAGTCGTCGGGAATCATTTAAAGGGATAGAGCATACAATTTTAAGCAACTTTCTAATTTATTATTATCATTTATTTGTATAGCGCCGCCAAATTCCGTAGCGCTGGAGTAGTTTACTTCTATTATCAAATTTTCTTTGTTTTTCTTGTTGTTCAAAAAAAGGAAGGTAAGTTATATGGCAGCAGTTTTGCAATTATTATTGGGGCTATCCTTGATGACCTATCAATTGCCTTCTATGTAGGTCAAAACATCTAATGCAAAGTTCGTCAAATATAGCTTTATCTCATCATAAGTCACTGTTGGGCACACAATCTGTGATAAATGTGTAGATAGCAATCCCTCTGTTACCTGTCAATCCCCTTCGGTGACAAGCCGATGCAAACCCGTAAAGTAATGTTCATATATTAGTGAAAACACGCTCACCTCGTATCCAGACCAGGCTGGCCTCCAAACCCTTTTCTTGTACGGCTGTTATCCAATTCATCCGCCGGCCTCAGGGATAGTCACAGCACTCCAGACTCGTGACCACTCCCAACGCTTACACAGCGTGGCCGCTTAGCTGGATAATTTACTACTTCAATCAAGCCGCGCTCCGAGGGAAGGGAGGAAGGTGACGTCAGCGGGTTAGCTTGAAGACATCCAATCGGGACCGGCCTATAGAGGTGTGTAGCTCAACTCCAAATAGGATTGGATGAGTATCCACGGTTTCTCCAAAGTGCATATAATAATGCTAGATGAAGCTAAAAAGTATCCGCTCAATATGGTGACGGGCTGTCCTGGCTGGTGCAAATCTCAGAGTAAATCAAAAGGTGCGGACAGTCCGTTTGTAAAATATAAATCCTTTATTGTGAAATAACTTAAAATACAGGAACAAACAGGAGTTAACAGAGTAGGTGTATTTACCTAAGCTGGCTTACGTGTTTCGGCGTTAGCCGTAGTCATAGCCATAGGTGTAGGGCGTTGCCCCTGCCTTATATATTACGTGTTAAGACATCATTGGTTAACAAAAATTCAAGTTAAAAACAAAAGAGAAGAATACACCCATTCATAAATTAAGACCTTTCACAGATACAAATATTACAAGGCATATACTCAGGAGCAACTAATGTTACCAAGAGTCGCATAAATGGATAGAATTAGTTATACGATATATAAAGAAAATTATAATTATAAGTATAAGTATATTTGTGTATACACCAAACCTCCATACGGCAACTATAAAACAATATTGGAATATAACAAAAGCCCAAATTACAACTTGGTATAAAGTAAGGTGTATACCAATATATACAAACCTCATCATACACTAAAAAAAAAAAACAATATCAGTATATGAATAAGGGTGTCCATATAAACATATTCTATAACTTTGAAATAGTTAACTAATACATTCAATCAATCTTTACTGTTCCTTAGTAATCCAAAACATGAATTCAAGCAGAAATGAACAATAGAAACCTGTTAATATTCTGTCAATGTTAGTATAGAATGGGATACAGTCTTAGCCCAAAGCCTCTTAGTATACTATAAAGCTAATATGAAAATATATGCTAAACATTATATATATGTAGAGGCAACTTAAGCCCGGACTACATCCCACAAGACATTGACTAAGTAGCACTGGTTATTCGTTCTATTTGTTAAGCTTAAATTTATATATACAAAACATTAAGGAAAGAATACAATATAAACCCGGTTGTAAACCTAGGTTACAAGTGTACATTTGCAGTTTACCTGTTATATATCTGTAGGTACACATCATTGTATAACAATAGAACATAGGAACATGAAAACAAGAGAGAGATGTACTGGATGAGATTATTCCCAAAAATTAATTAGGTCATATTTAGAGTTAAGACCTTTGGGGATACGTGTCTCCAATTTGAAGATCCAGTACATCTCTCGCTTAGCCAAAATCTGTTCCTTATTGCCCCCTCTTTTTGGTGATACTATCTTCTCAATAATACACCATCTAAGGGAGTCAACACTTTTATTATGTCTGGTTGCAAAATGCTGCACCAAAGGTGTAGCAGCCTTACCTAATGACAATGTGGACAGATGTTCTCTGATCCTAGAGTTAGCATCTCTCCCAGTGAGTCCTACATATTGTTTGTAACAAAGAGTGCATTCCAAAAGATACACGATGCATTCAGTGGTACAATTTAGACAGGATTTTATATCAAAACTCTCTCCTGTCACACACAATCTAAAGTTAGTGGTGATCAGGGCAAAATCACAGGGCCTACACTTTCTTCGCCCACATCGAAGCATACCTAGATGTCTTAACCAAGAAGATTCCGAGTTACTAGTTTGCTTCAACTGTGTGGGTGCCAATCTTGAGCCCAAAGTGTGATTTTTACGGTAGGAGCACTTAATGCCTAATTTGGCCGTGTCTTGTAAAGCATCATCCGCCACTAGTAGTGCAAAATGCTTTTTAATTATTGCACAGATTTGGGAATATTGGGAACTATACCCTGTTACAAAATAGACACCTTCCCTAGCTGCAGATTTGCAAGGTACCATATCTTGGGTAATTAATGTTTGTCTGTCTATCAGATCCACCTCCCTTCTGGCTCGCAAGATATCCTTTTTGGGGTATTTCCTTTCTTTAAGTCTAATAACCAAGTCATCTGCAGCTGCTAAGTAATCTATAGGGTTACTGCAATTACGTTTGAGCCTAGTAAATTGCCCTTTGGCTACCGCATATCTCACATGCTCAGGGTGGCTACTAGTTGCGTGGAGGAGGGTATTCCCAGATATTGGTTTGCGGTATACAGTAGAATCAATAGTGCCATCCTCTTTGCCAATGAGAGTCAAATCCAAAAAATTAATGGACACTGATTTGAATTCAAATGTAAACCGCAAACCATCACTGTTATTGTTAAGATAACCTACAAACTCCGAAATTAGATGTTGGGGACCACTCCAAATCAACAGCAGGTCATCAATGAAACGTTTGTACATTATGATGTACTCACGGTAAGGATTTCCTCCTCCAAAGATGTGGGTCATTTCCCACCACCCCAGCACAAGATTGGCATAGGATGGTGCGAATTTGGCACCCATGGCCGTGCCACACCTTTGGAGGAAGAAATCCCCCTCAAAACGAAAAAAGTTGTGTGTAAGCAAAAACTTGGCCATCTCCACAACAAACTTCTGAAATCCTTCGGAATATTTAGTGAAGTGAAATAAGAAAAACTGTAAGGCTTTCAACCCCATGGAATGGGGAATGGAAGAGTACAGTGACACTGCATCTATAGTAAGCCATATATATTCCCTATTCCAAGTAATATTTTGGACTATATTCAATACATAAGAGAAAGAAGCACAGAGGCGCCAACATGGCCTAGTAACGTCACGGCAGTCAGATACAAAACATCAGCAGGATAGGAAATATACTCACAAGCGTAGCGCACCCAAATGGTGCTATTGTGGCAGCCTGGAACATCAAACAGTGGTCCAGCTCACTGGTGTCTCCAGCCAGATAGAGATGATCCTTGGCGAGGGCCTATCCTATGATGCCTATAAGGGCAAAAAAGGCACACACATAGCCCAGTAACGTTTGTACACCAGATATAAAAGGATTCAAGGTTGTACTTACAGGAAACAAAGCACCACCAGGTGCAATATCAGCAGTACTGGGACCTCTCAGCCGCCCAGTGGACTGTGGAATCCAATTTGCAGGATGCAGAAAATCACCACTTTGGAAGATAGAACTAGCACACACACTCTGCCCCCAAACAGGAGCAGAATAATTGTGATAAAGCAAGTGTATATTTAAAAACTTTTATTTTAAAAACAGCAACATGTTTCTCAGCCACCACAGGCTGTTTCCTCAGGCTATGTTAAAATGTTAACAACACTTGCTTTATAAAGACAATAGAACACATAAAACTAAATCTGATAGGCTAATTAATTTCTAAAGTGTGAACACCTGTTGCACAGGTCAGCAGTTGGTAGGCATGGAAACCCCTATATACAAAGCTCTCATATGTAACACAAACCATTTTGAGCAAATCCCAAATAAGAATAGATATCTCTGTATTAACCTCCATACCATTGCCATACCCAAAATAGACAATAGCAATAACCTTGTAACCCTTCAAATTAGGATTAAAAAATAAAAAATGGAAAACAGTAATATAACAATCACAATAAAAACATTTGTTATACATATGTTATATATATATTTGTATATAGGGGTTTCCATGCCTACCAACTGCTGACCTGTGCAACAGGTGTTCACACTTTAGAAATTAATTAGCCTATCAGATTTAGTTTTATGTGTTCTATTGTCTTTATAAAGCAAGTGTTGTTAACATTTTAACATAGCCTGAGGAAACAGCCTGTGGTGGCTGAGAAACATGTTGCTGTTTTTAAAATAAAAGTTTTTAAATATACACTTGCTTTATCACAATTATTCTGCTCCTGTTTGGGGGCAGAGTGTGTGTGCTAGTTCTATCTTCCAAAGTGGTGATTTTCTGCATCCTGCAAATTGGATTCCACAGTCCACTGGGCGGCTGAGAGGTCCCAGTACTGCTGATATTGCACCTGGTGGTGCTTTGTTTCCTGTAAGTACAACCTTGAATCCTTTTATATCTGGTGTACAAACGTTACTGGGCTATGTGTGTGCCTTTTTTGCCCTTATAGGCATCATAGGATAGGCCCTCGCCAAGGATCATCTCTATCTGGCTGGAGACACCAGTGAGCTGGACCACTGTTTGATGTTCCAGGCTGCCACAATAGCACCATTTGGGTGCGCTACGCTTGTGAGTATATTTCCTATCCTGCTGATGTTTTGTATCTGACTGCCGTGACGTTACTAGGCCATGTTGGCGCCTCTGTGCTTCTTTCTCTTATAGATCACGCCACACCAGGATGACCGTCCTATGACAGAGAGCTGCCTTCTTTCTTTTGGATTATTCTTTGTGTGGACATTTTTGTTATTTGATTATACTAATATCATCTGGGTCCACTTGTGAGCATATCATCTCTAATAATCTGATATAAGTGTGCTAGGTTTATTGTATATTCTCTTAATTATCTGTATATATCTGCTTACTGTTTGCTGCTTATTGTTAGCGCCCCCTAGGAGTGTGGTGTATGTTTTATATGCACCACCCTCCTTATATCTTTTATATTCAATACATGTTTAGTATCCTGGATATGGGAATGTAATGAAAGTACCAAAGGTTGCAACAAAGCATCCAACCATTCAGATGCATGTTCTAAAAGTGAGTCAATGCCACTTATTATCGGTCTACCCTGTACATTGGAGAGGGATTTATGTACCTTTGGTAGATGATGGAACCAAGGGGTCTTAGGATGCTCCACTATCAAATAATCCATTGTCTGACGATCAATAAAACCTCCTTGGACTCCATCATCTAAAAGGCTAATCAATTCCTTTTTGAAAGTAGGTGTTGGATCTCCTGACAATCTATAATATTCATCAATATTATATAACTGTCTGTGAGCCTCTGCAATGTACATGGCACGGTCCATAACTACGACAGAACCACCTTTGTCTGCCGGACGAATGACCAGAGAATCATTATGTTCCAGTGATACCAGTGCCTCCTTTTGTGTTTTTGTCAAATTGTGTTTTCTTCCGGTCCTCTCATTAGCAATGCTGTTCCCTAAAGATACTAGATCTCTTTCAACCCTGGCATGGACGGTTTCCAGAATAGTACCCCTAGATTGTACTGGGTAAAAAGAGGATTTACTCTTGAATTTTGGTCCACTTTCAATGGTGTCAGAGTCGATCCTAGCTTCAGACTCAAGCATTTGTAATGCAACAACGTCACAGGACTCTGAAAAATTGAAAATATTATCCTGTTGACGGATTTGATTGGTCTGATGATTAGGGTCACTCTGAATAGCACCAGAAGTGTGAAAATATTTTCTAAGAGTAAGATTCCTCACCAATCTGTTCACATCTATCATCGTTTGAAAAACATTGAAATCTGATGTGGGTGCAAACCCAAGACCTAGACCTAGTACATATTCCTGATCACAATTTAGTACTGTACTAGACAGGTTGATCACATTAGCATTTTTATTTACTTGTATTTGCTTTGGGGACGACCTCCCCTCAGCTGATACATCTCCCGATTTTGTGGCTTGGATTGAACTGTACCTTCCCCGGTTTTTGAATGTACCTGGGGAAAAACCTGTTCTAGTTCTAATTGTGATGTGTCAGACCTAATTGCTAAATTGGATGGATTTACGTGTCTAACAATAGTATCCTTTGGTCTAACCTGTAGTTCTTGTATAGGGCTAGCATCTAAATAATGTGAGGGAGCCACTGTCACCTGAGTAATTGGCTCTGTGACATTAGAACCACTATTAGTATCAGCAGAAACGACAGAAGAATCTACTTGGATCTTATTTTCATCCGAAGAATAGTCAGTATCAGAATCAGAAAAAGTTACTGACTTGCTTCTTCTTCTGTTTTTTCTGCCTTTTTTATTTTTATTATTATTATTGTTGTTTCTTACTTTGGGCTGATTACGTCTATATTCATTTCTAACCCTCCTGTTCCAAATGTACACAGAGCCTGAATCATAGTCAGTTTTGTCACGCATGAACTTTAAGTGTTTATTTTCCATAATCTGTGATTTGCCTTGTGCCACTATGTGTTGTAAAATTTTGTCATACTTTACAAAGTTTGATTCAAAACATCTTTTGTTCATTTCTATCTGCAATTCACCAATTTCTTTCCTTATTTTTATCAAATCCTGTGACCTATATTTGACCAACATAAACATTAACCTAGAGGAACACTCAGACAAAATATCATTCCATGTATTGATAAAGTCCGTGTCATTTAAGTCTATATCAAAAGTTGGAAATGTATAGACTCGTAACCCTCTAGGTATCATTTTAGCCTTCATATAGCTCTCAAAAGTCCAGATGTCCCACTGTGCTTTTAGCTCTTTCAGCAATAGACCCTCCATTTGGTCAAATAGAGTTCCTAAAGTAAGGGCACCTTTATCTTCTGAGAATATAAGGTCACAGTCCGAAGTGTCCTTGTAACGTACTGTGTCCGGTCTTAATGCAAAAAATTGTGGTGTGACCTGTTGTGTTCCTTCCATGTTGAGCAGATAATGAGCCAAAGATAAACCCCTATGATACCACCAGAAGTATCAAATGTGAAAATATTATTGATGAGGAGTGGGGCTATCCTTGATGACCTATCAATTGCCTTCTATGTAGGTCAAAACATCTAATGCAAAGTTCGTCAAATATAGCTTTATATATTTATTTGTATCTGTGAAAGGTCTTAATTTATGAATGGGTGTATTCTTCTCTTTTGTTTTTAACTTGAATTTTTGTTAACCAATGATGTCTTAACACGTAATATATAAGGCAGGGGCAACGCCCTACACCTATGGCTATGACTACGGCTAACGCCGAAACGCGTAAGCCAGCTTAGGTAAATACACCTACTCTGTTAACTCCTGTTTGTTCCTGTATTTTAAGTTATTTCACAATAAAGGATTTATATTTTACAAACGGACTGTCCGCACCTTTTGATTTACTCAGCAGTTTTGCAATGTTATGCTTTAGCAAGATACACTACATAACAAGAGAAGGAAGCAAATTTGATAATAGGAGTAAATTGGAAACTTTTTTTTTTCTTGTTAAGTGTGTTCAGTCCACGGGTCATCCATTACTTATGGGATATATTCTCCTTCCCAACAGGAAGTTGCAAGAGGATCACCCAAGCAGAGCTGCTATATAGCTCCTCCCCTCACATGTCATATCCAGTCATTCTCTTGCAACCCTCAACAAAGAAGGAGGTCGCGAGAGGAGTTGGAGTTTTACTTAATTATTCTTCAATCAAAAGTTTGTTATTTTAAAATGACACCGGAGTGTGCCGTTTTTTGTATCTCAGGCAGTATTTGGAGAAGAATCTGCCTGCGTTTTTCTATGATCTTAGCAGACGTAACTAAGATCCGCTGGCTGTTCTCGACATTCTGAGGAGTAGGGTAACTTCAGAAAGAGGGGAATAGCATGCGGGATCCCCCGCAAATGAGGTATGTGCAGTACGTTATTTTCTGGGAATGGAATTGACTAAGAAAATACTGCTGTTACCCATATGATGTAAGTACAGACTTAAATGCAGTAGTAGTGACTGGTATCAGGCTGATAAATGTATGCGCAGTTGAGTTATTTTCTAGGGACTAGAATTTGACTGAGAAAATACTGTTAATACTGAAATAATGTTTAAGCCTTATCTGCAGTGGAAGCGACTGGTAGCAGGCTTAGTGATAACTTTACACGACATTGAAAATGTTGTTTTTAAAACGTTTACTGGCATGTTATTCGTTTTGTGAGGTACTTTGGTGATAAATCTTTTGGGCATGATTTTTTTCCACATGGCTAACGTATTTTTCTGCATAGAAACCGCTATATCAGGTCTCCCACTATTGTAATATGAGTGGGAGGGACCTTGTTTTAGCGCCTTGTTGCGCAGTTAAAATTCTAGCACAGTCTTTCTGTTTCTTCCTCCTTGATCCAGGACGTCTCTAGAGAGCTCAGGGGTCTGCAAAATTCGTTTTTGAGGGAGGTAATCAGTCACAGCAGATCTGTGACAGTGTGTTTGACTGTGATTAAAACGTTATATCTTAATTTGATATCCGTTTTTGGGTATTGAAGGCTTAATCATCCTTTTGCTAATGGGTGCAATCCTCTGCTAATTAATACACTTCTCGTTAAGAATTGTTTGACTATAACTGAATTAGTTTTCTTGTAATTCAACTGTGTTTTTAAAAGCGCTGCAGCGTTTTTTATAATTGCTTGTAAACTTATCGAGAGTGATTTCCAAGCTTGCTAGCTTCATTGCTAAGTCTGTTTAAACATGTCTGATACAGAGGAATCTGCTTGTTCATTGTGTTCAAAAGCCGATGTGGAGCCCAATAGAAATATGTGTACCAATTGTATTGATATTACTTTGAATAAAATTCAATCTGTACCGATAAAGAAATTATCACCAGACGACGAGGGGGAAGTTATGCCGTCTAACTCTCCTCACGTGTCAGTACCTTCGTCTCCCGCTCGGGAGATGCGTAAGATTGAGGCGCCAAGTACATCAAGGCCCTTACAAATCACTTTACATGATATGGCTAATGTTATGAAAGAAGTATTATACAATATGCCCGAATTAAGAGGCAAGCGCGATAGCTCTGGGTTAAGGACAGAGCGCGCTGATGACATGAGAGCCATGTCTGATACTGCGTCACAATTTGCAGAACATGAGGACGGTGAGCTTCATTCTGTCAGTGACGGTTCTGATCGGGGGAGACCGGATTCAGAAATTTCACATTTTAAATTTAAGCTTGAGAACCTCCGCGTGTTACTAGGGGAGGTGTTAGCAGCTCTGAATGATTGCGACACGGTGGCAATCCCAGAGAAATTATGTAGGTTGGATAGATACTATGCGGTACCGGTGTGTACTGACGTTTTTCCTATACCAAAAAGGCTTACAGAAATTATTAGCAAGGAGTGGGATAGACCCGGTGTGCCCTTTTCCCCTCCTCCGATATTTAGAAAAATGTTCTCTATAGATGCCACCACACGAGACTTATGGCAGACGGTCCCTAAGGTGGAGGGAGCAGTTTCTACTTTAGCCAAGCGTACCACTATCCCGGTGGAGGATAGCTGTGCTTTCTCAGATCCAATGGATAAAAAATTAGAGGGTTACCTTAAGAAAATGTTTGTTCAACAGGGTTTTATATTGCAGCCTCTTGCATGCATTGCGCCTGTCACGGCTGCAGCGGCATTCTGGTTTGAGTCTCTGGAAGAGGCGATTCGCACAGCACCATTGGATGAGACTTTGAGCAAAGTTAGAACGCTTAAACTAGCTAATGCGTTTGTTTCAGATGCTGTAGTGCATTTAACCAAACTTACGGCTAAAAATTCCGGATTCGCCATACAGGCGCGTAGGGCGCTATGGCTTAAATCCTGGTCAGCAGATGTAACTTCTAAGTCTAAACTACTTAACATTCCCTTCAAAGGGCAGACCTTATTCGGGCCCGGCTTGAAGGAAATTATTGCTGACATTACAGGAGGTAAGGGCCACACCCTTCCTCAGGACAGGGCCAAATCAAAGGCCAAACAGTCTAATTTTCGTGCCTTTCGTAACTTCAAGGCAGGAGCAGCATCAACTTTCTCCGCTCCAAAACAGGAAGGAACTACTGCTCGTTACAGACAGGGTTGGAAAGGCAACCAGTCATGGAACAAGGGCAAGCAGGCCAGAAAGCCTACTTCCGCCCCTAAGACAGCATGAAGACAGGGCCCCCTCTCCGGAGAAGGATCTAGTGGGGGGCAGACTTTCTCTCTTCGCCCAGGCTTGGGCAAGAGATGTACAGGATCCCTGGACGTTGGAGATTGTATCTCAGGGATACCTTCTGGATTTCAAAACTTCTCCTCCACAAGGGAGGTTTCATCTGTCAAGGTTATCAACAAACCTAGTAAAGAAAGAGGCATTTCTACAATGTGTACAAGACCTCTTAGTGATGGGAGTGATCCACCCAGTTCCACGAACGGAACAAGGGCAAGGGTTTTACTCAAATCTGTTTGTGGTTCCCAAAAAAGAGGGAACATTCAGACCAATCTTAGACTTAAAAATCTTAAACAAATTCCTAAGGGTTCCATCGTTCAAGATGGAAACCATTCAGACCATCCTACCCATGATCCAAGAGGGTCAATATATGACCACAGTGGACTTAAAGGATGCCTACCTTCACATACCGATTCACAAAGATCATTATCGGTACCTAAGGTTTGCTTTTCTAGACAGGCATTACCAGTTTGTAGCTCTTCCCTTCGGGTTAGCTACGGCCCCGAGAATTTTTACAAAGGTTCTGGGCTCACTTCTGGCGGTACTAAGACCACGAGGCATAGCGGTGGCTCCGTACCTAGACGACATTCTGATACAAGCGTCAAGTTTTCAAAATGCAAAGTCTCATACAGAGATAGTTCTAGCATTTCTGAGGTCGCATGGGTGGAAAGTGAATGTGGAAGAGTTCTCTGTTACCACTCACAAGGGTTCCTTTTCTAGGGACTCTTATAGATTCTGTAGAGATGAAGATTTACCTGACGGAGTCCAGGTTATCAAAGATTCTCAATGCTTGCCGTGTCCTACACTCCATTCCAAGCCCATCAGTAGCTCAGTGCATGGAAGTAATCGGCTTAATGGTCGCGGCAATGGACATAGTGCCATTTGCGCGCCTGCATCTCAGACCGCTGCAACTATGCATGCTAAGTCAATGGAACGGGGATTACTCAGATCTGTCCCCTTTGCTAAATCTGGACCAGGAGACCAGAGATTCTCTTCTCTGGTGATTGTCTCGGGTTCATCTGTCCAAAGGAATGACCTTTCGCAGACCAGATTGGACGATTGTAACAACAGATGCCAGCCTACTAGGCTGGGGAGCAGTCTGGAATTCCCTGAAGGCTCAGGGATCGTGGACTCAGGAGGAGAAACTCCTCCCAATAAACATTCTAGAATTAAGAGCAATATTCAATGCTCTTCTAGCTTGGCCTGAGTTAGCAACACTGAGGTTCATCAGATTTCAGTTGGACAACATCACGACTGTGGCTTACATCAATCATCAAGGGGGAACCAGGAGTTCCCTAGCGATGTTGGAAGTCTCGAAGATAATTCGCTGGGCAGAGTCTCACTCTTGCCACCTGTCAGCGATCTACATCCCAGGCGTGGAGAACTGGGAGGCGGATTTTCTAAGTCGCCAGACTTTTCATCCGGGGGAGTGGGAACTTCATCCGGAGGTATTTGCTCAACTGATTCGTCGTTGGGGCAAACCGGATCTGGATCTCATGGCATCTCGCCAGAACGCCAAGCTTCCTTGTTACGGATCCAGGTCCAGGGACCCGGGAGCGGTGCTGGTAGATGCACTAGCAGCCCCTTGGGTTTTCAACATAGCTTATGTGTTTCCACCTTTTCCGTTGCTACCTCGACTGATTGCCAGGATCAAACAGGAGAGAGCATCAGTGATTCTGATAGCGCCTGCGTGGCCACGCAGGACCTGGTATGCAGACCTAGTGGACATGTCGTCCTGTCCACCATGGTCTCTACCCCTGAGGCAGGCCCTTCTAATTCAGGGTCCTTTCAACCATCCAAACCTAATTTCTCTGAGGCTGACTGCTTGGAAATTGAACCCTTGATTCTATCAAAGCGTGGGTTTTCGGATTCGGTTATTGATACATTAATACAGGCTCGGAAACCTGTTACCAGAAAAATTTACCATAAGATATGGCGTAAATATTTATATTGGTGTGAATCCAAGAGTTACTCATGGAGTAAGGTTAGGATTCCTAGGATATTGTCCTTTCTACAAGAGGGTTTAGAAAAGGGCTTATCCGCTAGTTCACTAAAGGGACAGATTTCTGCTCTGTCTATTCTTTTACACAAGCGTCTGGCAGAGAATCCAGACGTCCAGGCTTTTTGTCAGGCTTTGGCTAGAATTAAACCTGTGTTTAAGACTGTTGCTCCTCCTTGGAGCTTAAACTTGGCTCTTAAAGTTCTGAGGGTGTTCAGTTTGAACCCCTTCATTCCATTGATATTAAACTTTTATCTTGGAAAGTTCTGTTTTTGATGGCTATTTCCTCGGCTCGAAGAGTCTCTGAGTTATCTGCCTTACATTGTGATTCCCCTTATCTGATCTTTCATTTAGACAAGGTAGTCCTGCGTACTAAACCTGGGTTTTTACCTAAGGTTGTTTCTAACAGGAATATCAATCAAGAGATTGTTGTTCCATCATTATGTCCTAATCCTTCTTCAAAGAAGGAACGTCTTTTGCATAATCTAGATGTAATCCGTGCCCGGAAGTTTTACTTACAGGCAACTAAAGATTTTCTGCAAACTTCTTCTCTGTTTGTCTTTTACTCTGGACAGAGGAGAGGTCAAAAGGCTTCGGCCACCTCTCTCTCTTTTTGGCTTTGTAGCATAATACGTTTAGCCTATGAGACTGCTGGACAGCAGCCTCCTGAACGAATTACAGCTCATTCCACTAGAGCTGTGGCTTCCACTTGGGCCTTTAAGAATGAGACCTCTGTTGAACAGATTTGCAAGGCTGCAACGTGGTCTTCACTTCATAATTTTTCCAAATTTTACAAATTTGATACTTTTGCTTCTTCGGAGGCTGTTTTTGGGAGAAAGGTTCTACAGGCAGTGGTTCCTTCTGTTTAAAGTTCCTGCCTTGTCCCTCCCATCATCCGTGTACTTTAGCTTTGGTATTGGTATCCCATAAGTAATGGATGACCCGTGGACTGAACACACTTAACAAGAGAAAACATAATTTATGCTTACCTGATAAATTTATTTCTCTTGTAGTGTGTTCAGTCCACTGCCCGCCCTGTCTTTTTTGAGGCAGGTTCTAAATTTTAAATTATAACTCCAGTCACCACTGCACCCTATAGTTTCTCCTTTCTTGTCTTGTTTCGGTCGAATGACTGGATATGACATGTGAGGGGAGGAGCTATATAGCAGCTCTGCTTGGGTGATCCTCTTGCAACTTCCTGTTGGGAAGGAGAATATATCCCATAAGTAATGGATGACCCATGGACTGAACACACTACAAGAGAAATAAATTTATCAGGTAAGCATAAATTATGTTTTTTTTAAATTATATTCTCCATCTGAATCACGAAAGAAAAGTTTTGGGTTTCATGTCCCTTTAAATCTGTTTTTATGTTCCTGCAAATAAATTATGAATATGTATAGTTATTAACCTGGCTCATATATTTTTTATTTTACATAATTTGTTTGCAGGAACATAAAAACAGATTTAAAGGGACATGAAACCCAAAAATTATCTTTCGTGATTCAGATAGAGAATATATTATTATATGATATACAATTGTATGTTCAGAATAAACACGTGTAGAAACTTAAAGGGACAGTCAACATCAGAATTTTTGTTGTTTTAAAAGATAAATAATGCCTTAATTACTAATTCCCCAGTTTTGCATAACCAACACAGTTATAATTATACACGTTTTACCTCTGTAATTACCTTGTAGCTAAGCCTCAGCAGACTGCCCCCTCATTTCAGTTCTTTTGACAGACTTGCATTTTAGCCAATGAGAGCTGTCTCCATGGTAAATTCACGTGCAAGAGCTCAATGTTATCTATATGAAATACGTGAACTAATGCCCTCTAGTGGTGAAAAACTATCAAAATGCATTTAGATTAGAGGCGGCCTTCAATTAGCATATGAACCTCCTAGGTTTATCTTTGAACTAAGAATACCAAGAGAACAAAGCAAAATTGGTGATAAAAGTAAATTGGAAAGTTGTTTAAAATTACATGCCCTATTTGAAACATGAAAGTTTTTTTTTGGACTTGACTGTCCCTTTAAAAAAAAAGGTTGTTTTTGTATTTTTGGAGTGAGGATTTTCATAGGAGCTGTTAGTACACACAGAAGCAAAATATATGCAGCCGGGAAAAAAATTGAAACATGGTAGCTCATTGAATTAATAGTAATGATTGCCTAAAGTGTTTAAACCTTCTTTTCTGTTTAACAAGAGAGTAAACACCTTGCAATTACAAGACATTTCTGTTGAATAACACAGCCAAGTTTAAACAATTTAAAAAAAAAAAAATAGCATTTTGTGTGCAGCAATTGTTTTATAATAGCCAGACTCTCCCAACTATTTGCCTTCTTTGGAGGAGTTAGTTTGGGCTTAAAAGGACATAAAACCCATTTTGTTTTCTTTCATGATTCAGATCGAGCATGTCATCTTTAACAACTTACCAATTTACTTTTGTATTATCTGATTGCTTTCATTCTCTTGGCATCCTTTGTTGAAAATGATGCCTAGGTAGGACCTTCACAGGTCACAAACACAGAATCCGGAATATCTGAATAAAAGGTAATCTTTAAAGGGACAGTCTAGGCCAAAATAAACTTTCATGAATCAGAGCATGTAATTTTTAACAATTTTCCAATTTACTTTTATTACTAATGTTGCTTTGTTCTCTTGGTATTCTTAGTTGAAAGCTTAACATGGGAGGTTCATATGCTAATTTCTTAGACCTTGAAGGCCACCTCTTTTCAGAATGCATTTAAACAGTTTTTCACCACTAGAGGGTGTTAGTTCACATATTTCATATAGATAACACTGTGCTCGTGCACGTGAAGTTATCTGGGAACAGGCACTGATTGGCTAAACTGCAAGTCTGTCAAAAGAACTGAAATAAAGTGGCAGTTTGCAGAGGCTTAGATACAAGATAATCACAGAGGTTAAAAGTATATTATTATTGAGCCTCCATTTAGATATATTCTCTTCAAAGTCTAGTTTTTCTAGATCTCCACTCAAACACCTAAAGATTAGACATAACCCCGTATCTTGGAGATATAGCTCCCCCTATCAATCACAGGTATTCTTTGCTATGTTAGAGCACAATATTGATATTTTAGATTATAAACTAATTATTTATGTACTACTGCTTATGTGACTACAATGTATACTATGGCTTGACGTTATTGTGTTTATGGACAAACTTGTTTTGTTGTATTTTCTTGCAACTTCAATAAAAATTATTATTTGAAAAAAAAAAAAAAAAAAGTATATTATTATAACTGTGTTGGTTATGCAAAACTGGGGAATGGGTAATAAAGGGATTCTCTATCTTTTAAAACAATAAACATTCTGGTGTAGACTGTCCCTTTAACTTTTCGGATCATATACTTACAAAAGAGGAGGAGAGACTGTTAAATCATAGACTAAACTTTGTACCCAAAACTAAGGGCAATATGTTTAAATTTAAAGTAGATTTGTACAGGTTTGGTCGTAATTTAAGGTTGAAAGATTAATTTTTGGATAAAGATGTGGGCATACAGAGTAAAAAGAGGGAATATAAAACGGTCACTAAATTTGATCCCCCTTACACGTAACCACTACGTTCCCTAAACTTGTAGAGAGAGATTTAGAGAAATTCATGAAAATACCATCTAAAAGTCAGTCTAATCTTAACAAAGGTGAATGGGATGCCATAGAGCAGCATAGTCGGGGAGGCCTAGCATTTAAAACATTTCAGCCATGGATTCACTGAATCGATCTGTGGTAAAATTTATAGATGACTTGTTGCAGGAAAGTCTCCTTTATCCAGACGACTAAACCGGCCTATGGAGTGGATCACTGGTGTATATCATCACGCACACTGAGTGTACCTCTACGGGACATTTGTGGTAACTTTCCAATTTTAAGAAGTGGACTGACCCGTTCAGAGGATTTACATAAGAAAATGCAAGTATACCCCCTTATCTCTCTATGGACTGAGACACCTGAATGGTAACTTTAGGTTCCTAAGGGTGGGTTATAGACCGTATGCTGCTTCTTCAACAAAGCAAACAAAGAGCATGAAGTAAATTAGCTAATAGAAGTAAATTAGTAAATTGGAGAATTGTTGAATATTATATTCTTGAAATAAAAATGTTGGGTTTCATGTACCTTTGTGTACATTTTTAGTGTCTTTAAAGCAATGGGAGCTGCCATTTTGTAACTTAGGTTACAACATGGCATAGCAGTGGCCAATTAGTACCAGTTATAAATTGGTCACTAGAGTGTGCAGCCAATGGCTGTGTGGAATATAACAGTGTTCTACACTTCCATTTCTAACTGAACTGAAATGCTGAGAATATCAGAATAGAATTACAAGAAAGGGTAACAAAATAAATAAATAAAGTATATTGTAGAGTTGTTTTGTTATATATGTTGCAGGTAAAGTCAGATATTGGGTAATCCTAGGACTACCCGGGTAATACGGACGTTTAGGCGGCTGTGTGCAAAGCCCACTGTCTGATCATAAATCCCCTCAGATTGCAGAGTCACTGCATCAAACATATATAGCATGCATTGTAATTCACTGTAATTCCCCCATCTTCACTATCTTTTTTGCCTCCGCCTGGGGGGTTCCTTGGGGGCAAAGCCCCCCTTGTAAACCTCATTCCCCAAAGTTCACTTCTTTGAACCCACCAGGCGGAGGCAAAATAAATAGTGTAGATGTGGGGTATTCCAATTTATGATTTATTATTTTATATTACCATCTCAAATGGTTTATGTTGATAAAAAGTGCAGTTACCAGTTAAAGACAACAAAGGGAACGATATTATTAGGGTTTGCCTTGATAAATCAGCAGTGTGCTTCCTCAGCTTTAAGAATTAGAAAAGCAACAAATTTCAGAGCGAAATCACATGAAAAGTGAGCAAAATGAATAATAAATATATTGCAAAGTTATTTTACTCTGCATAGCTACTCATTTTTATATGAAAATCCCTCCATGTTTTCTGTCCATTTTTTTTATAATTGAGTAAATAAGTTTCTAAAATGCAAAATCCGAATTGCAATCATAAATGTAGTTGCTTTATAATTTAAATTTGTGATTTTTTTTTTTTAATTTTTATAAAACTAAGAGAAACAAATATGACATTTTGGGGCACAAAAAAGAGATGCTTAGCAGATTTTTAAATGCCCTCTTTAGATGGGACATATAAAATATTTGAGTCAATTTTCTTAGCATTATTATTAATAAAATTAAAATGTTATACAAAGCTAGTGTTAAAGCTGCGTACACGGCCTGGGCAGGGTATTGTGGGGAATACGGCCCGCACAGAGTATTAAGGGGAATGTAATACTCGCTACTACATCATTCCCTTTACTACTGCGGTTGCTCCTTAAGGCCAGGAATGTTTGTCTTGCGCCAGGTATGTTTGTCTTGCGCCAGGTATGTTTGTCTCGCGCCAGGTATGTTTGTCTCGCGCCAGGTATGTTTGTCTCGCGCCAGGTATGTTTGTCTCACGCCAGGTATGTTTGTCTCGCACCAGGTATGTTTGTCTCGCACCAGGTATGTTTGTCTCGCACCAGGTATGTTTGTCTCGCACCAGGTATGTTTGTCTCGTGCCAGGTATGTTTGTCTTGTGCCAGGTATGTTTGTCTCGCGCCAGGTATGTTTGTCTCGCACCAGGTATGTTTGTCTCGCACCAGGTATGTTTGTTTTGTGCCAGGTATGTTTGTCTTGCGCCAGGTATGTTTGTCTCGTGCCAGGTATGTTTGTCTCGTGCCAGGTATGTTTGTCTCGCGCCAGGTATGTTTGTTTTGCACCAGGTATGTTTGTCTCGCACCAGGTATGTTTGTTTTGTGCCAGGTATGTTTGTTTTGTGCCAGGTATGTTTGTTTTGTGCCAGGTATGTTTGTCTCGCGCCAGGTATGTTTGTCTCGCGCCAGGTATGTTTGTCTTGTGCCAGGTATGTTTGTCTTGTGCCAGGTATGTTTGTCTCGCGCCAGGTATGTTTGTCTCGCGCCAGGTATGTTTGTCTTGCGCCAGGTATGTTTGTCTTGTGCCAGGTATGTTTGTTTTGTGCCAGGTATGTTTGTTTTGTGCCAGGTATGTTTGTCTTGTGCCAGGTATGTTTGTCTTGCGCCAGGTATGTTTGTCTTGCGCCAGGTATGTTTGTCTCGCGCCAGGTATGTTTGTCTCGCGCCAGGTATGCTTGTTTTGTGCCAGGTATGTTTGTCTCGCGCCAGGTATGTTTGTCTCGTGCTAGGTATGTTTGTTTTGTGCCAGGTATGTTTGTCTCGCGCCAGGTATGTTTGTCTTGCGCCAGGTATGTTTGTCTTGCGCCAGGTATGTTTGTCTTGCGCCAGGTATGTTTGTCTTGCGCCAGGTATGTTTGTCTCGCGCCAGGTATGTTTGTCTCGCGCCAGGTATGTTTGTTTCTTTCATGTAATTAGCAAGAGTGCATGAGCTAGTGACGTATGGGATATACATTCCAACCAGGAGGGGCAAAGTTTCCCAAACCTCAAAATGCCTATAAATACACCCCTCACCACACCCACAAATCAGTTTTACAAACTTTGCCTCCTATGGAGGTGGTGAAGTAAGTTTGTGCTAGATTCTACGTTGATGTGCGCTCCGCAGCAAGTTGGAGCCCGGTTTTCCTCTCACCGTGCAGTGAATGTCAGAGGGATGTGAGGAGAGTATTGCCTATTTGAATTCAATGATCTCCTTCTACGGGGTCTATTTCATAGGTTCTCTGTTATCGGTCGTAGAGATTCATCTCTTACCTCCCTTTTCAGATCGACGATATACTCTTATATATATATATATACCATTACCTCTGCTGATTTTCGTTTCAGTACTGGTTTGGCTTTCTACAACATGTAGATGAGTGTCCTGGGGTAAGTAAGTCTTATTTTCTGTGACACTCTAAGCTATGGTTGGGCACTTTTTTATAAAGTTCTAAATATATGTATTCAAACATTTATTTGCCTTGACTCCGGATGTTCAACATTCCTTATTTTCAGACAGTCAGTTTCATATTTGGGATAATGCATTTGAATAAAACAATTTTTTTCTTACCTTAAAATTTGACTTTTCCCTGTGGGCTGTTAGGCTCGCGGGGGCTGAAAATGCTTCATTTTATTGCGTCATTCTTGGCGCGGATGTGGCGTCATTTTTGGCGCCAAAAGCATTTAGGCGCCAAATAATGTGGGCGTCTTATTTGGCGCTAAAAAAATATGGGCGTCACTTTTGTCTCCACATTATTTAAGTCTCATTATTTATTGCTTCTGGTTGCTAGAAGCTTGTTCACTGGCATTTTTTCCCATTCCTGAAACTGTCATTTAAGGAATTTGATTAATTTTGCTTTATATGTTGTTTTTTCTATTACATATTGCAAGATGTCCCACGTTGCAACTGAGTCAGAAGATACTTCTGGAAAATCGCTGCCTGGTGCTGGAGCTACCAAAGCTAAGTGTATCTGCTGTAAACTTTTGGTAGCTGTTCCTCCAGCTGTTGTTTGTATTGAATGTCATGACAAACTTGTTAATTCAGATAATATTTCCTTTAGTAAAGTTCCATTACCTGTTGCTGTTCCGTCAACATCTAATACTCAGAGTGTTCCTGATAACATAAGAGATTTTGTTTCTAAATCCATTAAGAAGGCTATGTCTGTTATTCCTCCTTCTAGTAAACATAAAAAGTCTTTTAAAACTTCTCATTGTTCAGATGAATTTTTAAATGAACATCATCATTCTGATTCTGATAGTGGTTCTTCTGGTTCAGAGGATTCTGTCTCAGAGGTTGATGCTGATAAATCTTCATATTTATTTAAAATGGAATTTATTCGTTCTTTACTTAAAGAAGTCCTAATTGCATTAGAAATCGAGGATTCTGGTCCTCTTGATACTAAATCTAAACGTTTAGATAAGGTTTTTAAATCTCCTGTAGTTATTCCAGAAGTTTTTCCTGTTCCTGGTGCTATTTCTGAAGTAATTTCCAGGGAATGGAATAATTTGGGTAATTCATTTACTCCTTCTAAACGTTTTAAGCAATTATATCCTGTGCCATCTGACAGATTAGAGTTTTGGGACAAAATCCCTAAGGTTGATGGGGCTGTCTCTACTCTTGCTAAGCATACTACTATTCCTACGGCAGATGGTACTTCCTTTAAGGATCCTTTAGATAGGAAAATTGAATCCTTTCTAAGAAAAGCTTATTTGTGTTCAGGTAATCTTCTTAGACCTGCTATATCTTTAGCGGATGTTGCTGCAGCTTCAACTTTTTGGTTGGAAGCTTTAGCGCAACAAGTTACAGATCATAATTTTCATAGCATTATTATTCTGCTTCAACATGCTAATAATTTTATTTGTGATGCCATCTTTGATATCATTAGAGTTGATGTCAGGTATATGTCTCTAGCTATTTTAGCTAGAAGAGCTTTATGGCTTAAAACTTGGAATGCTGATATGTCTTCTAAGTCTACTTTGCTTTCCCTTTCTTTCCAGGGTAATAAATTATTTGGTTCTCAGTTGGATTCTATTATCTCAACTGTTACTGGAGGAAAAGGAACTTTTTTACCTCAGGATAAAAAGTCTAAAGGTAAATTCAGGTCAAATAATCGTTTTCGTTCCTTTCGTCACAACAAGGAACAAAAGCCTGATCCTTCATCCTCAGGAGTGGTATCAGTTTGGAAACCATCTCCAGTCTGGAATAAATCCAAGCCTTTTAGAAAATCAAAGCCAGCTCCTAAGTCCACATGAAGGTGCGGCCCTCATTTCAGCTCAGCTGGTAGGGGGCAGATTACGTTTTTTCAAAGAAATTTGGATCAATTCCGTTCACAATCTTTGGATTCAGAACATTGTTTCAGAAGGGTACAGAATTGGCTTCAAGATAAGGCCTCCTGCAAAGAGATTTTTTCTTTCCCGTGTCCCAGTAAACCCAGTGAAGGCTCAAGCATTTCTGAAATGTGTTTCAGATCTAGAGTTGGCTGGAGTAATTATGCCAGTTCCAGTTCTGGAACAGGGGCTGGGGTTTTATTCAAATCTCTTCATTGTACCAAAGAAGGAGAATTCCTTCAGACCAGTTCTGGATCTAAAAATATTGAATCGTTATGTAAGGATACCAACATTCAAAATGGTAACTGTAAGGACTATCCTGCCTTTTGTTCAGCAAGGGCATTATATGTCTACAATAGATTTACAGGATGCATATCTGCATATTCCGATTCATCCAGATCACTATCAGTTTCTGAGATTCTCTTTCCTAGACAAGCATTACCAGTTTGTGGCTCTGCCGTTTGGCCTAGCATCAGCTCCAGGAATTTTTACAAAGGTTCTCGGTGCCCTTCTGTCTGTAATCAGAGAACAGGGTATTGTGGTATTTCCTTATTTGGACGATATCTTGGTACTTGCTCAGTCTTCACATTTAGCAGAATCTCATACGAATCGACTTGTGTTGTTTCTGCAAGATCATGGTTGGAGGATCAATTTACTAAAAAGTTCATGGATTCCTCAGACAAGGGTAACCTTTTTGGGTTTCCAGATAGATTCAGTGTCCATGACTCTATCTTTGACAGACAAGAGACGTCTAAAATTGATATCAGCTTGTCGAAACCTTCAGTCACAATCATTCCCTTCGGTAGCCTTATGCATGGTAATTCTAGGTCTTATGACTGCTGCATCAGACGCGATCCCCTTTGCTCGTTTTCATATGCGACCTCTTCAGCTCTGTATGCTGAACCAATGGTGCAGGGATTACACGAAGATATCTCAATTAATATCTTTAAAACCGATTGTACGACACTCTCTAACGTGGTGGACAGATCACCATCGTTTAGTTCAGGGGGCTTCTTTTGTTCTTCCGACCTGGACTGTAATTTCAACAGATGCAAGTCTTACAGGTTGGGGAGCTGTGTGGGGGTCTCTGACGGCACAAGGGGTTTGGGAATCTCAGGAGGTGAGATTACCGATCAATATTTTGGAACTCCGTGCAATTTTCAGAGCTCTTCAGTCTTGGCCTCTTCGAAAGAGAGAATCGTTCATTTGTTTTCAGACAGACAATGTCACATCTGTAGCATACATCAATCATCAAGGAGGGACTCATAGTCCTCTAGCTATGAAAGAAGTATCTCGAATTCTGGTTTGGGCGGAATCCAGCTCCTGTCTAGTTTCTGCGGTTCATATTGCAGGTATAGACAATTGGGAAGCGGATTATCTCAGTCGCCAAACGTTGCATCCGGGCGAATGGTCTCTTCACCCAGAGGTATTTCTTCAGATTGTTCAAATGTGGGGACTTCCAGAAATAGATCTGATGGCCTCTCATCTAAACAAGAAACTTCCCAGGTATCTGTCCAGATCCAGGGATCCTCAAGCGGAAGCAGTGGATGCATTGTCACTTCCTTGGAAGTATCATCCTGCCTATATCTTTCCGCCTCTAGTTCTTCTTCCAAGAGTGATCTCCAAGATTCTGAAGGAATGCTCGTTTGTTCTGCTGGTAGCTCCAGCATGGCCTCACAGGTTTTGGTATGCGGATCTTGTCCGGATGGCTTCTTGCCAACCGTGGACTCTTCCGTTAAGACAAGACCTTCTGTTGCAAGGTCCTTTTTTCCATCAGGATCTCAAATCCTTAAATTTAAAGGTATGGAGATTGAACGCTTGATTCTTAGTCAAAGAGGTTTCTCTGACTCTGTGATTAATACTATGTTACAGGCTCGTAAATCTGTATCTAGAGAGATATATTATAGAGTCTGGAAGACTTATATTTCTTGGTGTCTTTCTCATCATTTTTCCTGGCATTCTTTTAGAATTCCGAGAATTTTACAGTTTCTTCAGGATGGTTTGGATAAAGGTTTGTCAGCAAGCTCCTTGAAAGGACAAATCTCTGCTCTTTCTGTTCTTTTTCACAGAAAGATTGCTAATCTTCCTGATATTCATTGTTTTGTACAAGCTTTGGTTCGTATAAAACCTGTCATTAAGTCAATTTCTCCTCCTTGGAGTTTGAATTTGGTTGTGGGGGCTCTTCAAGCTCCTCCGTTTGAACCCATGCATTCATTGGACATTAAATTACTTTCTTGGAAAGTTTTGTTCCTTTTGGCCATCTCTTCTGCCAGAAGAGTTTCTGAATTATCGGCTCTTTCTTGTGAATCTCCTTTTCTGATTTTTCACCAGGATAAGGCGGTGTTGCGAACTTCTTTTAAATTTTTACCTAAGGTTGTGAATTCCAACAACATTAGTAGAGAAATTGTGGTTCCTTCATTATGTCCTAATCCTAAGAATTCTAAGGAGAAATCTTTGCATTCTTTGGATGTAGTTAGAGCTTTGAAATATTATGTTGAAGCTACTAAGACTTTCCGAAAGACTTCTAGTCTATTTGTTATCTTTTCCGGTTCTAGGAAAGGTCAGAAGGCCTCTGCCATTTCTTTGGCATCTTGGTTGAAATCTTTAATTCATCATGCTTATGTCGAGTCGGGTAAAACTCAGCCTCAAAGGATTACAGCTCATTCTACTAGGTCAGTTTCTACTTCCTGGGCGTTTAGGAATGAAGCTTCGGTTGATCAGATTTGCAAAGCAGCAACTTGGTCTTCTTTGCATACTTTTACTAAATTCTACCATTTTGATGTGTTTTCTTCTTCTGAAGCTGTTTTTGGTAGAAAAGTTCTTCAGGCAGCTGTTTCAGTTTGAATCTTCTGCTTATATTTTCAGTTTTTTTCATTATAAAATTTAAATTATTTTGGGTGTGGATTATTTTTCAGCGGAATTGGCTGTCTTTATTTTATCCCTCCCTCTCTAGTGACTCTTGCGTGGAAAGATCCACATCTTGGGTAGTCATTATCCCATAAGTCACTAGCTCATGGACTCTTGCTAATTACATGAAAGAAAACATAATTTATGTAAGAACTTACCTGATAAATTAATTTCTTTCATTTTAGCAAGAGTCCATGAGGCCCACCCTTTTTGTGGTGGTTATGATTTTTTTTGTATAAAGCACAATTGTTCCAATTCCTTATTTTTTATGCTTTCGCACTTTTGTCTTATCACCCCACTTCTTGGCTATGCGTTAAACTGATTTGTGGGTGTGGTGAGGGGTGTATTTATAGGCATTTTGAGGTTTGGGAAACTTTGCCCCTCCTGGTAGGAATGTATATCCCATACGTCACTAGCTCATGGACTCTTGCTAATATGAAAGAAATGAATTTATCAGGTAAGTTCTTACATAAATTATGTTTTTGTGCCAGGTATGTTTGTCTCGCGCCAGGTATGTTTGTCTCGCTCCAGGTATGTTTGTCTCGCGCCAGGTATGTTTGTCTCGCGCCAGGTATGTTTGTTTTGTGCAGTCTCTGCTGCACATGACTGCGTCGGACAAACATACCTGGCCTTTTATAATATAGGATATTTAACACAAATACATTATAGTTGTGCCGACTAAACAAACTTTTTCTTTCTGAGTTGTCTCTAACAGTATTTCCTCCTAGTTTCATTTTAAAGGGACATAAAACCGCACATTTTTCTTTCATGATTCAATAGAACAAACAATTTTAAACAACTTTTCCAATTTACTTCTGTTATAAAATGTTCTTTGTTTTCTTATTATCCTTTGTTGAAAGTAGGAAAGTAAGTTCAGGAGTGTGCACGTGTCTGTAGCACTATATGGCAGCAGTATTGCAATAATGTTATACATTAGCAGGAGCACTAGATGGCAGCACTATTTCCTGTCATGTAGAGTTCCAGACGTGTGCACGCTACCTACCTAGATATCTCTTCAAAGAAGATTAACATGAGAACGAAGAAGAAACCTATTAAAATTGTATTCTCTATCAGCGTATGCTGCTCATTTCGGAATCAAGAGTTAAGAAGCAGCGGTCGTAAGATTGGCAGGGGGCGGCATTGCACAAACATTTCACTAGAAATAATTGTGCAATGATAAATTCTGACAGCGTATGCTGTCGGCATTTATCGATGTCGGGTGACTTATCATGTCTGCCCACCATGTAATAAATCGGCCCCTTTGTCAGTACCGTCAGATCCCTCAAATAATTTTAGAAACACAATTTTTTTTTCTGTCAAGAACTTTTCAATGTACTTCTATTACTTAATTTTCTTTGTTCTTTTGGTATCCTTTGTTGAAAAGCAGACATAGGTAGACTCAGAGGCAACAAAGCATTACATAAACAGTGAGGCTACTTACAGTATGTTAACAGTAAGCAGCCTCACTGTTTATGTTGCGCAAATAGAGTAGCAGTTGCGTGTGCACAGTTCAACTTCCAGCTTGAGTTCCAAGCTCGGGAGCGTGCTGTGATTAACTTACATGGGGCACATGGTGAGGATCTGATTGGCTGAAAGAGCTGCCAGTCAAAGAAGCCTAAGGGAAAATCATTCAGAGAGGCTGCATTGAATCAGGTAACGGAGCCTGACAAAAACGCTCAGTATTAAAAGTAGATTTGGCATTGGAACAAAATAAGCTATCAATATGCTCGTTAGGAGAAGAGTTTTCATACTATGTGAAGTTATGGAAGTGTTGCAGTTCATCCAGGTTCAGAAATAAGTCATTTAAAATATACCCTCATTTTTACAGAACATACAATTTCAAACAACTTTCCATTTTACTTCTATTATTGAATTTGCTTCATTCCTTTGATATCCTTTGTTGAAAAGCATACCTAAATAGACTCAGTAACTGCTGATTGGTGGCTGCACATAAATGCCTTTTGTGATTGGCTAACGCATGCGCCTTGTTATTTCTTCAACATTAGAATATCTGAAGAATGAAGCAAATTAAATAATAGAAGTAAATTGGAATGTTGTTTAAAATTGTATTCTGTGGGGCCGATTTATCATAGGTCTGTCCGACATGATCCGCTCATCGGATCATGTCCGACAGACATCGGTGAATGCAGACAGCATATGCTGTCAGCATTTATCATTGCATGAGAAGTTCTTGTGAACTGCTTGTGCAATGCCGCCCCCTGCAGATTTGCGGCCGCTAGCAGGGGGTGTAAATCAGCCTGATTGTATGAGATTGGACAGATTGATATCCATAGCCTCAGAGCAGGCGGAACAGTTAAGGAGCAGCGGCTTTAAGACCGCTGCTTCATAATTGCTGTTTCCGGTAAGCCTGAAGGCTCGTGCAGAAACGGGCATCAGGGGTCATTTGGCCCTTGATAAATCGGCCCCTCTATCTGAATCAGGGCTTTCATGTCCCTTTAAATAAAAGTTTTGGTTTCATATAGCTTTTAAAAGACTTGCAAAAGATTAGATTTAATAAGCTTCAATATACAGAAATGCCATATTGCTGGTGTGATGAAACAGACAAGGCCCATCTGTGCTTACGAGTTTGCATCCAATTCTTACTCTTAAATTCCTTATTAATTTCTTATTAACACTACAATTGTTTTTTGAAGAATCATAATGAGCTTTCAGATGTAATCTGCAAAAATGCTACTTGCTGGGGAGAACTTACGCCTAATTGATTAAGGAAGAGTCAAAACTAAATTTGGTAGGAAACCAAAAGCAAATAACTTTATTTTAGACAACTTTGAATTTTATTAAAACATAATTTCACAGAATAACCATTTGGGAAACCGTTTTCCAAAGCAGAGTGTCTTTAAAACTTGTATTCTAAGCTCTGTTCCAGATTTAGAATTACCAGCAATTTGATAAATAGTGAAGATGATGAACAAAATGGAGGAGTTGATTAGAGAGTTATATTTAAAAAGTATAAGGTAAAAATTTTAAAGGGACATGAAACCCAAAATTTTCTTTCATGATTCAGACACGTGATTTTTAACAACTTTCCAATTGACTTTTATTATCTAATTTGCTTCCTTCTCTTGGTATCCTTATTTGAAAAGCTAGGTATGTTCATAAGTAGCAATGCACTACTGGGAACTGGCTGCGAATTGGTGGCTACATATATATGCCTGTTGCTATTGGTTCACCAGATGTGTATAACAATATTACAAGGGGAGATATCAGAACTCCAAAGAGTAGATTGATGATCAATACCACTGCGCTACAACAAGCAGTCAAATGTATGCAATATTAGGCTGGGTAAGTAAAAATATATATATATGTTGTATCAGCTTAAACTTATATTTCAGAAATACTGCGCTATAAAGATAGCCAATACAGGATAAATGTTTAAACTATTCATTCAAATCACTGCGCTATAATCCAAATCACTGTGATATAGCACTAGCCAAAATATATATATGTAGTTTAAGGCTAGGAATGTATTTAAAATCTATTTCATTCATAAGAAATTCATTAAAAAAAAATTCAATTTATAAGAAATTTATAAATAATTTATAATTTTTTTATAAAGAACATCCATATAAAAATTATGTCATATACAAAAAATAAAAACATAACTTACAATAACATACACATTAAAAATTCAACATACAGTTAAGAAGTTCAGATTGTCAAATTTATTTAGACAAGCAGACAAGTCCATAAAGCTGTGGTTAAAGTCAGTAACGCTGCAGGGGCTGAGTGGCAATGTAAACAAGATTATTATTATTATTCTTTATTTATAAAGCGCCAACAGATTCCGCAGCGCTGTTCATAGGTAACAAAGATAAAAGGACAGTACAATATGAGACACCAGACAAAATTTAACAAACAAATACAGGAGGAATTGGGAGCCCTGTTCCCGTGGGAACTTACAATCTAAATGGGTAGGAGGGTGAGAAACAGGAGGTGGGGACTGCAAAGGTGGGAATGATGTTAGTGTGAAGTTAGATGAGGGCAACTATTAGGCAAGTGGAATTCATTAGTTACTGATTAGGTTATAGGCTTCCCTGAACAAGGTCTTTAGGGAGCGTTTAAAGGAGGAGAGGTTAGGGGAAAGTCTGACAGCACGAGGAAATGTGTTCCAGAGGGTTGGTGCCGCACGGGAGAAGTCCTGTAGTCTAGCATGAGGGGAGCTGATGGTAGAAGAGGCAAGGAGTAGATTGTTGTTGGATCTTAGGGGATGGGCTGGAGTATATTTGTTGATGAGTGAGGACAGATATGGGGGGGCTGCATTGGTAAGGGCTTTGTAGGTCAGAGTGAGAATTTTGAATTTAATTCTGCTGTGAATGGGGAGCCAGTGAAGGGACTCACAGAGGGGTGCGGCAGATACAGAGCGTCGGGAGAGGTGGATTAGCCTAGCAGAGGCATTTAGGATGGATTGAAGGGGGGAGAGGCGGGAGAGAGGTTGTACAGTAGGTTGTTACAGTAGTCAAGCCGGGAAATTACTAGGGAATGGATTAGCTGTTTAGTAGTTTCAGCACTCAGAAAAGGACGAATTTTGGAGATATTGCATAGGTGGTTGCGACAGGATGAAGAGAGCGATTGGATGTGGGGTATGAAGGACAGATTGGAGTCAAGTGTAACGCCTAGGCAGCGGACTTGGGGTGATGGGGAGATAGTGGTGTCACCGACAGTGATAGTAAAGTTAGAAACTGGAGTTGAATTAGTTGGGGGAATTAGAAGAAGCTCAGTCTTGGACATGTTGATTTTTAGGTGGTGAGAGGCCATCCAGGAAGAAATGCCAGATAAGCAGTCACTTATATATATATATATAGTTGTTTTATAGCTGCAGACACAAAACAACAAAAGAAGAGAGGTCTTTTTAAACAGACTGCTAAAATTCGTTGGCAAAGGTGCACATTTTTACTTATACCAGATGCCATGGATTTCTCCTTCACGTCTGTTCTGATCCTCCAAGAGTAGAGCCGCTCTCTGTATTCCGCCTGTTATTTGCCGGTTTACCCGGCATCTCTTTCCGTATGTAACGTGTGGCCGTATGATATGTATACAACTACGATGGCCAGATAGTTCCAAAATTAGAGTAACGCGTTTCGGTTTGGTAACATCCTTTCTCAAACTCTATCGATCTAGCACTTCTATGCTTTTATTTATACCCAAACAATTAATTGAGGGGGTAAATGTAATTTATAAGATGGTGTATTCTAAGGGGTCAATTTAGAACCTTGAGAGATATGCTCACAATTTATTCAGCAGCAATTAAGGGGCCAATTTGGATATTATAAACAAGGAAAAATTTTGATTAAATAATAAATAAAACATACCTATACATCATAAAAAATACTAAGGATAAAAAGTAAAGCATAAATTGACCGCTAAAGACCGCTGCTCCATAACTTGTTCGCCTGCTCTGGGGCTGCAGATATCAATCCACCCAATCCTATACGATCGGGCTGATTGACACCCCCTGCTAGCGCCCGATTGGCCGCAAATCTTCAGGGGGCGGCATTGCACAAGGAGTTCACAAGATCTGCTTGTGCAATGATAACTGCCGACAGCGTATGCTGTCTGCATTTATCGATGGGCGGCGGACATGATACACTACATCGTCTTTCTTAGATTGCTGAAAAATATTCTAGTAACATATGAATATTTCCAAGAAAAAAGTAATAGAGCAATACTACTCTAGACAGACTTATAAAAAATCTAACTAATAATAATAAAGGTACTTTTAGATTTCTTAGGAAAAGAAAACACGCTTGGTGAGAAGTGGAGGTGGAAGTCACATGACCTGCTAATTACCAACGGTTTCTACTTTGGAACTGCAGAGATCACAGCTCCCACGTGGGACTTTACCTATGTGTTTAACCATTTAGCAGGCGTTAGACACACAGTAAGATAAGATCAGCAATGAAAATGTATAAGCATTGATGAATTGGCACATGCTATTTTTGTTTTATACAACCTTTTCCTTTGTCAAATCAGAGATATTTTGTAGATCATGTAGACTTATCAAATAAAATATAGTGTTACATGAAGTTTTACAAACTGTAGGCAAACTTCTAGCTTTGTCTATAGCATTTCAACTGGAACCACATTAATTAGAGTGGCAGCTGATTTAATTTTTAGATACTATAAAATCTCTAGTTACATTGTTTGATTTAAAGGGACAGTCTACTCCAGAAAAAAAAGATAGATAATCCCATTATTACCCATTCCTTAGTTTTGCATAACCAATATGGTTATATTAATATACTTTTTACCTCTGTGATTACTTTGTATCTAAGCCTCTGCAGACTGCCCCCTTATTTCATTTCTTTTGACTTGCATTTTAGCCAATCAGTGCTGACTCATAAATAACCCCAAGGGAGTGAGCACAATGTTATCTATATGGCACACGTAAACTAGCGCTGTCTAACTGGGAAAAACTATCCAAAAGCACTGAGATAAGAGGCGGCCTTCAAGGGCTTAGAAATTAGCATATAAGCCTATCTAAGTTTAGTTTTCAACAAACAATACCAAAGAAACAAAGCAAATGTAGTAAAAGTTCATTGGAAAGTTGTTTAAAATTGCATGCCCTATCTGAATCATGAAAGTTTGACTAGACTATCCCTTTAAACCCCTCATAAGTTTAGGCTTTTTTATAATAGCTAGTTCTATGGCTAGTTAAAACTCAAAAAGCAGCCTCTTTTTGCTCAACATGTGCCTTTCACAGAGAAGAACTTTCCTGTAGCATATCAGTCTGATCCTGACTTAACTGCACAATCCAGCCCCGAAATACCAGGCAATCCCTCTCTGAACGTGAGAAATGGAAAAACCCCAGACGTACGTTTCGGCCTAGTGTGGGCCTCATCAGTGAGGTGCAGCCATATTTCTCTAGGCACACTGAGCAACGGGTCCATATCTGGATTCCCGCATCACGCTTAGGAAGACTACGTCTGGGGTTTTGCCGTTTCTCTCGTTCAGAGAGGGATTGCCTGGTATTTCGGGGCTGGACTGTACTGTGAAGTCAGGATCAGACTGATATGCTTCAGGACAGTTATTCTCTGTGAAAGGCACATATTGAGCAAAAAGAGGCTGCTTCTTGGTTGGTAACTAGCTATAGAACAAGCTATAATGCTGTTGTTTGTTCCCTGGTTCAGTCGTTCTCTCTTTTTATTTATGCAAATTATGACTGTTAGGGAAGTCTCCTTAAGTGTGATACAGGAATCTAGACGTGGACCCGTTGCTCAGTGTGCCTAGAGGGATATGGCTGCACCTTACTGACGAGGCCCACAATAGACCGAAACGTACGTCTGGGGTTTTGACGTTTCTCTTGTTCAGAGGGGGATTGCCTGGTATTTCAGGGCTGGATTCTACTGTTCAGTCAGGATCAGACTGATATGCTTCAGGAAAGTTCTTCTCTGTGAAAGGCACATGTTGAGCAAAATAAGGCTGCTTCTTGGGTGGTAACTAGCAATAGAACAAGCTATTATGCTGTTGTTCATTCCCAAATTGAGCGCTTCTCTCTTTTTACGAGTTAGGTATCTGTCTTTTTAATTGTGGTTCTCCCCCATTATGGGCTAGATTACAAGTAGAGCACTAAATTCTCATTACAAGTGGCTGGCTATTGCTACTGTGAGCTTGCAGTAGCAAATGCAATTAGTGCTCAGAAAATTAACCAGAGATTAGATCTCTGGTTAATTTTCTAAAAGTGCCCAAAATGCCCCCCAAATACAGTGGTGTGTATTTTCTCTTGTTAAGTGTATCCAGTCCACGGATCATCCATTACTTGTGGGATATTCTCCTTCCCAACAGGAAGTTGCAAGAGGATCACCCACAGCAGAGCTGCTATATAGCTCCTCCCCTCACTGCCATATCCAGTCATTCTCTTGCAACTCTCAACAAAGATGGACGTAGTAAGAGGAGAGTGGTGTATTATAGTTAGTTTTTTTTCTTCAATCAAAAGTTTGTTATTTTTAAATGGTACCGGAGTGTACTGTTTCATTTCAGAGAGCATTAGAAGAAGAATCTGCATGTGATTTCTATGATCTTAGCAGAAGTAACTAAGATCCATTGCTGTTCTCACATATTCTGAGGAGTGAGGTAACTTCAGAGAGGGAATGGCGTGCAGGTTTTCCTGCAATAAGGTATGTGCAGTTAATATTTTTCTAGGGATGGAATTTGCTAAAAAATGCTGCTGATACCGGATTAATGTAAGTAAAGCCTTAAATGCAGTGATAGCGACTGGTATCAGGCTTATTAATAGAGATACATACTCTTATAAAAGTGTAATATAAAACGTTTGCTGGCATGTTTAATCGTTTTTATATATGTTTGGTGACAAAACTTATTGGGGCCTAGTTGTTTTCCACATGGCTTTCCACTGTTGCAATATGAGTGGGAAGGGCCTATTTTAGTGCTTTTCTGTGCAGCTAAAAATACTGACAGAGACATTCAGCTTCTTCCTGCATGATCCAGGACATCTCTGAAGGGCTCAAAAGGCTTCAAAGTCGTGTTTGAGGAGGGTAACAATCACAGTAGACTGTGGCAGTTGTTGTGACTGTGTTTAAAAAACGTTTTTGTCATTTATTATTCTGCTTTTGTTATTAAGGGGTTAATCATCCATTTGCAAGTGGGTGCAATGCTCTGCTGACTTGTTACATACACTGTAAAAATTTTGTTAGTGTAACTGCCTTTTTTCACTATTATTTCAAATTTTGTCAAAATTTGTTTCTCTTAAAGGCACAGTAACGTTTTTTTATATTGCTTGTTAACTTGCTTTAAAGTGTTTTCCAAGCTTGCTAGTCTCATTGCTAGTCTGTACAAACATGTCTGAAACAGAGGATACTTGTTCATTATGTATAAAAGCCATGGTGGAGCCCCATAGGAGAATGTGTACTAAATGTATTGATTTCACCTTAAACAGTAAAGATCAGTCTTTATCTATAAAAGAATTGTCACCAGAGGGGTCTGTCGAGGGGGAAGTTATGCCGACTAACTCTCCCCACGTGTCGGACCCTTCGCCTCCCGCTCAAGGGACGCACGCTAATATGGCGCCAAGTACATCAGGGACGCCCATAGCGATTACTTTGCAGGACATGGCTGCAATCATGAATAATACCCTGTCAGAAGTATTATCCAGATTGCCTGAATTGAGAGGCAAGCGCGATAGCTCTGGGGTTAGACGAGATACAGAGCGCGTAGATGCTGTAAGAGCCATGTCTGATACTGCGTCACAATATGCAGAACCTGAGGACGGAGAGCTTCAGTCTGTGGGTGACGTCTCTGAATCGGGGAGACCTGATTCAGAGATTTCTAATTTTAAATTTAAGCTTGAGAACCTCCGTGTATTGCTTGGGGAGGTATTTGCTGCTCTGAATGACTGTGACACAATTGCAGTGCCAGAGAAATTGTGTAGGCTGGATAAATACTATGCAGTGCCGGTGAGTACTGATGTTTTTCCAATACCTAAAAGGCTTGCAAAAATTATTAGTAAGGAGTGGCATAGGCCCAGTGTGCCCTTTTCCCCACCTCCTATATTTAGAAAAATGTTTCCAATAGATGCCACTACACGGGACTTATGGCAGACTGTCCCTAAGGTGGAGGGAGCAGTTTCTACTTTAGCAAAGCGTACCACTATCCCGGTTGAGGACAGTTGTGCTTTTTCAGATCCAATGGATAAAAAATTGGAGGGTTACCTTAAGAAAATGTTTATTTAACAAGGTTTTATTTTACAGCCCCTTGCATGCATTGCGCCTGTCACTGCTGCGGCGGCATTCTGGTTTGAGGCCCTGGAAGAGGCCATCCATTAAGCTCCATTGACTGAAATTGTTGACAAGCTTAGAACTCTTAAGCTAGCTAACTCATTTGTTTCTGATGCCATTGTTCATTTGACTAAACTAATGGTTAAGAATTCCGGATTCGCCATCCAGGCGCGTAGGGCGCTATGGCTCAAATCCTGGTCAGCTGATGTGACTTCAAAGTCTAAATTACTCAACATTCCTTTCAAGGGGCAGACCTTATTCGGGCCTGGTTTGAAAGAAATTATTGCTGACATTACTGGAGGTAAGCGTCATACCCTTCCTCAGGACAGGGCTAAATCAAAGGCCAAACAGTCTAATTTTCGTGCCTTTCGAAATTTCAAGGCAGGTGCAGCATCAACTTCCTCCACTTCAAAACAAGAGGGAACTTTTGCTCAATCCAAGCAGGCCTGGAAACCTAACCAGTCCTGGAACAAGAGCAAGCAGGCCAGAAAGCCTGCTGCTGCCTCTAAGACAGCATGAAGGAGCGGCCCCCTATCCGACAACGGATCTAGTAGGGGGCAGACTCTCTCTCTTCACCCAGGCATGGGCAAGAGATGTTCAGGATCCCTGGGCGTTGGAGATCATATCTCAGGGATATCTTCTGGACTTCAAAGCTTCTCCTCCACAAGGGAGATTTCACCTTTCAAGATTATCTGCAAACCAGATAAAGAAAGAGGCATTCCTAAGCTGCGTACAAGATCTCCTTGTAATGGGAGTGATCCATCCAGTTCCGCGGACGGAACAAGGACAGGGGTTTTATTCAAATCTGTTTGTGGTTCCCAAAAAAGAGGGAACCTTCAGACCAATTTTGGATTTAAAGATCCTAAACAAATTCCTCAGAGTTCCGTCATTCAAGATGGAAACTATTCGAACCATTTTACCCATGATCCAAAAGGGTCCTTACATGACCACAGTGGACTTAAAGGATGCCTACCTTCACATTCCGATTCACAAGAATCATCATCAGTTCCTGAGGTTTGCCTTTCTAGACAGGCATTACCAATTTGTACTAAATATATAATAGATAGAGGCGCCAATAGTGCAGATCAATAAGTAATCTCAAGGGTCACCAGTAAGAGATATACACAGGGTACTCACTTGTGGCAAAGGCACTCAATTATGCCCATAGAAGCAGGCTGGATTTTAACAGCAGTCCAGCTAGCTGATCAAGGCCTTACGGACAGCTCCAAGATGCAAGGGATCATCAGGTCCAGAGTGTATGCCCAGAAAGATATACAGGTAGGATAGGAGGGTTAGGGACTCATACCCCAATAGTAGCGTAGCACCAAGATATGGTAGACACTTCAAGTTGGTAAAATAAAAACAAATTTATTTAAAAATTGTAAAATACACAACTTATTCTTGTGCCAAATAAAATCTTGGAGGAGGAGAAACAGTGCAACGCGTTTCTCAGTAAAAACTGTTTCATCAGGCATGTCTCACCTGATCCTTACATAGGGCTACGCTACTAACAATCCCCCTAACCCCACCCCTCTCAATTCAAGTAGAACAACCAATCAGTGCCCTTCATCTGCATCCACCCCCTTGCTGCAGTGTTATTTGGGCCATAAATATATAGATAGAATATATATAAAATATTTTTCAGAATGCAGAACAACCCTATGACATACTCCATCAATAAATGTCAAAAACGTATTTGTATTTGTTGTTTTAAATGTCAAAACAGAGTAATTAGTGAGGTTTCCCTTCCTATCGTGATTTGGACCTGCTAATAGGTGGAAAAAACTGTCAATCAAAAAAGCCGGTCATGGATTGCTCAATTACCCAATCCTATTGACAGTAGTGGGTATTTGTCCTCATCCACTAAGGTTAGGGCTAAGAGACAACGCCCGACATTCAACCAATTGCTGAAGTCAGGGGAAGCCTGGGCAGACAACACACTCCCTATTGGTGGTGATGTAGATAACGTCACATAATAACAAGGAGGCTCAAAACCGTTGCTAACAACTGCACTGTTGTTAGCAACCGCAATAAGTCATACGGCTTAGATACTTGTCTAACAGACAAGAATACTGTAGGATCGCCGCGATCAAAGTATTGTGGCGGAACATATAATTTAGCCGATGGGTCTAACAATCTAAGTGGAGTGTAATAAAAAAAGTGACATGTTGTATAACATATGAATATATAAACCTAAGAGGCTTTTTTGGGAATAAAAAATATATAATATATAAAGTGACCAGTGACTGTGAATGATAATATCTATCTGTGTAAAAACACCAATAGTACCCATTTCGGAGCCCATACTAATGTATAGTGATCGTGACAACCATGGTATATGTAATGAAATAAATACATGAACTACCTACAAACTTAGATACTCTAAGTAATAATAATTATTATGTGGATGCCATTTAATTAGCAAGTGTTAAGAGAGCAGTACGATGCCATAATGTAAAATACCTATCAAAGGTGAAAACTATGTGTAATTGTATAATAGCAAAAAATGAATATACTAATTGTAATAAATCTACATGTGCAAAATAATATGAATATATATGATCCTCTAATGTATAATATGAGACTAGTCCATAAATGCATATCAAACAATTTAATAGTGTATGTGCCAATTGGGAAGTGATAATGGTGTAAACCTAAGGGAATTATTTAAAATAATATTATTAATTGACAATGGATATACTAATAAAAAATGAAAATTAAGTGTAAATAGTGGACCATCAAAAAATAAAATGAGAGGTACTATTGATATAAAAGAGGCCAGTGGTTAAGTGAACGAGTGATGTTCATATTAGTTGTACTTGCTACAATTATGTGGAGATGCAGCAAGGTGGATTCATGCAGACTCCAGTTTACAAAAATGGTCAGCAGTCAACATGACCCATAAACACACATATTGATGTATAAAAATTTTATATGCACCCGATGTGCAATCAATGTTTATGTGCAAACATATATACAAATAGTGAAAGTTCCTTAACTGTATGTTACTAGCAACTATATATTCCATGCAATAGCCCGCACAGCTCAGACAAAGGCAGCAGAATCTAGAACTTCGTTCAACCCCATTGGAAAAAGAGTTTGAAATTTAAAAATCCAATAGGTCTCCCTTTGTCTAAGCTGTGTGAACCTATTGTAGCTCTGACTATTGGGAACACTCTCTATGGGTGTAATCCTAAAATGGCATTTCCCTGGGATGTAATTGGGACAACAGTGTCTTGAGACACTGTGTTTCAGAGATTTTTTCAAAACATTCCTCCTATGTTCACCCCATCTTGTTCTTACCTTCCTACAAGTGCGACCAATGTATTGAATCCCACATAGACATGTAAGGGCATATATCACATAACTGGAGTTACATGACAAGTGTTCCAAAATCTGATGTTGTTCCCCTGTTGTGTGTGAGATTATAGAGGTCGTTCCATGTGTAATAAATTTACACATGTTGCAACGTCTATTGCCACATTTAAATGTACCATTATTGTTCATATTTCTTAATTTATTTTTCTGTGGTTTGAAAGATTTATTAGTCATCACAACTTTACTAGGAGCTAATTTTTGTTTCAGAGTGGGGGCTCTTCTGAAAATGATCTTGGGTTGTGGAGTTAGTGTTCTCATTAGAATCGGATCTTTAAGTAATATGGGCCAATGTTTTTTTAGAACTCTGCTGACCGCTTTCTGATTTGAGTTGTACTGAGTTACAAATAGGGGCTGTCCCTCCATATGACTACCTTCTTGTTCTTTTTTTAGATTCTTTTCCCAAAGTCAGGAGATCTTTTCTATCTAGCAACCTTGCTTTATTGTAGCCAAATTCGATAAGCTCCAATGGGTAACCCTTTTCTCTAAATCTACCCTTTAATATCTCTGATTGTTCATCAAAGGTTTCTATGGAACTGCAATTGCGTCTAATTCTGCAAAATTGACTATACGGAATATTAACTTTCCAACTGTTCAGGTGATTGCTGGAAAAGTGTAGAAAATTATTACAGTCAACTGGCTTAAAAAAAGTGGATGTAAGATTTATTCAAATCTGTTTGTGGTTCCCAAAAAAGAGGGAACCTTCAGACCAATTTTGGATTTAAAGATCCTAAACAAATTCCTCAGAGTTCCGTCATTCAAGATGGAAACTATTCGAACCATTTTACCCATGATCCAAGAGGGTCAGTACATGACCACAGTGGACTTAAAGGATGCCTACCTTCACATTCCGATTCACAAGAATCATCATCAGTTCCTGAGGTTTGCCTTTCTAGACAGGCATTACCAATTTGTAATAAAGATATAATAGATAGGCAGGCATTACCAATTTGTAGCTCTTCCATTCGGGTTGGCTACAGCCCCAAGAATTTTTACAAAGGTTCTGGGCTCACTTCTGGCGGTCCTAAGACCGCGAGGCATAGCGGTGGCTCCTTACCTGGACGATATCCTGATACAGGCGTCAAGCTTTCAAATTGCCAAATCTCATACAGAGATAGTTCTGGCATTCCTGAGGTCGCATGGGTGGAAATTGAACGAAGAAAAGAGTTCTCTATCTCCTCTCACGAGGGTTTCCTTCCTAGGGACTCTAATAGATTCTGTAGAAATAAAAATTTACCTGACGGAGTCCAGGTTATCAAAACTTCGAAATGCTTGCCGTGTTCTTCACTCCATTCCGCGCCCCACGGTGGCTCAGTGCATGGAAGTAATCGGCTTAATGGTAGCGGCGATGGACATAGTGCCATTCGCGCGCCTGCATCTCAGACCGCTGCAATTATGCATGCTCAGTCAGTGGAATGGGGATTACACAGATTTGTCCCCTCTGCTAAATCTGGATCAGGAAACCAGAGATTCTCTTCTCTGGTGGTTATCTCGGGCCCATCTGTCCAAGGGTATGACCTTTCGCAGACCAGATTGGACAATTGTAACAACAGATGCCAGCCTTCTAGGTTGGGGTGCAGTCTGGAACTCCCTGAAGGCTCAGGGTTCATGGACTCAGGAGGAGACACTCCTCCCAATAAATATTCTGGAGTTAAGAGCAATATTCAATGCTCTTCTGGCTTGGCCTCAGCTAGCAACACTGAGGTTCATCAGATTTCAGTCGGACAACATCACGACTGTGGCTTACATCAACCATCAAGGGGGAACCAGGAGTTCCCTAGCGATGTCAGTCTCCAAGATAATTCGCTGGGCAGAGACTCACTCTTGCCACCTGTCAGCAATCCACATCCCAGGTGTAGAGAACTGGGAGGCGGATTTTCTAAGTCGTCAGACTTTTCATCCGGGGGAATGGGAATTCCATCCGGAGGTGTTTGCTCAATTGGTTCTCCGTTGGGGCAAACCAGAATTGGATCTCATGGCGTCTCGCCAGAACGCCAAGCTTCCTTGTTACGGATCCAGGTCCAGGGACCCAGAAGCAGCACTGATAGATGCTCTAGCAGCGCCTTGGTTCTTCAACCTGGCTTATGTGTTTCCACCGTTTCCTCTGCTCCCTCGTCTGATTGCCAAAATCAAACAGGAAAGAGCATCGGTGATATTGATAGCGCCTGCGTGGCCACGCGGGACCTGGTATGCAGACCTAGTGGACATGTCATCCTTTCCACCATGGACTCTGCCTCTGAGACAAGACCTTCTAATACAAGGTCCTTTCAATCATCCAAATCTACTTTCTCTGAGACTGACTGCATGGAGATTGAACGCTTGATCCTATCAAAGCGTGGCTTCTCTGAGTCAGTAATTGATACCTTAATACAGGCACGAAAGCCTGTCACCAGGAAAATTTACCACAAGATATGGCGTAAATATCTTCATTGGTGTGAATCCAAGAATTACTCATGGAGTAGGGTTAGGATTCCTAGGATATTGTCCTTCCTCCAAGATGGTTTGCACAAAGGATTATCAGCTAGTTCTTTAAAGGGGCAGATTTCTGCTCTGTCTATTCTTTTACACAAGCGTCTGGCAGAAGTTCCAGACGTTCAGGCATTTTGTCAGGCTTTAGTTAGAATTAAGCCTGTGTTTAAACCTGTTGCTCCTCCATGGAGCTTAAACTTGGTTCTTAAAGTTCTTCAAGGGGTTCCGTTTGAACCCCTTCATTCTATTGATATCAAACTTCTTTCATGGAAAGTTCTTTTTCTGATGGCTATTTCCTCGGCTCGAAGAGTCTCAGAGTTATCTGCCTTACATTGTGATTCCACTTATCTGATCTTTCATTCAGATAAAGTTGTTCTGCGTACAAAACCTGGGTTTTTACCTAAGGTGGTTTCTAACAAGAATATCAATCAAGAGATTGTTGTTCCATCATTATGTCCTAATCCTTCTTCAAAGAAGGAACGTCTTTTGCATAATCTAGACGTAGTCCGTGCCTTGAAGTTTTACTTACAGGCTACTAAAGATTTTCGCCAAACATCTAACCTGTTTGTTGTTTACTCTGGACAGAGGAGAGGTCAGAAGGCCTCGGCAACCTCTCTTTCTTTTTGGCTTCGGAGTATAATCCGTTTAGCCTATGAGACTGCTGGACAGCAGCCTCCTGAAAGGATTACAGCTCATTCTACTAGAGCTGTGGCTTCCACCTGGGCCTTTAAAAATGAGGCCTCTATTGAACAGATTTGCAAGGCTGCAACTTGGTCTTCCCTTCATACTTTTTCCAAATTTTACAAATTTGATACTTTTGCTTCTTCGGAGGCTGTTTTTGGGAGAAAGGTTCTACAGGCAGTGGTTCCTTCCGTTTAAGTTCCTGCCTTGTCCCTCCCATCATCCATGTACTTTAGCTTTGGTATTGGTATCCCACAAGTAATGGATGATCCGTGGACTGGATACACTTAACAAGAGAAAACATAATTTATGCTTACCTGATAAATTTATTTCTCTTGTAGTGTATCCAGTCCACGGCCCGCCCTGTCCTTTTCAGGCAGGTCTAAATTTTAATTAAACTACAGTCACCACTGCACCCTATGGTTTCTCCTTTCTCGGCTTGTTTCGGTCGAATGACTGGATATGGCAGTGAGGGGAGGAGCTATATAGCAGCTCCCTGTTGGGAAGGAGAATATCCCACAAGTAATGGATGATCCGTGGACTGGATACACTACAAGAGAAATAAATTTATCAGGTAAGCATAAATTATGTTTTTTATGGAAAAAAAATAAATAAATTATACAAAAACTGAACCAGGCAGTTTTGGGGGCTAAAGTTGGTGAGAGTGGGGTATTAGGGAAAAAAAATGGCACTGAAAAGTGCCTTTACATTGTGGTCTATGGGGACTGTGTGGGTGTGATTATATACTGTATCCCACAAAAGTGAGTACACCCCTCACATTTTTGTAAATATTTTATTATATCTTTTCATGTGACAACACTGACGAAATGACACTTTGCTACAATGTAAAGTAGTGAGAAAACAGCCTGTTTAACAGTGTAAATTTGCTGTTCCCCCAAAATAACTCAACACACAGTCATTAATGTCTAAACCGTTGGCAACAAAAGTGAGTACACCCCTAAGTAGAAATGTCTAAATTGGGCCCAAAGTGTCAATATTTTGTGTGGCCACCATTATTTTCCAGCACTGCCTTAACCCTATTGGGCATGGAGTTCACCAGAGCTTCACAGGTTGCCACAGGAGAGACCTTGCGCTCACCCACCTTCCGTTTGAGGTTGCCCCATAAATGCTCAATAGGGTTTAGGTCTGGAGACATGCTTGACCAGTCCATCACCTTTACCCTCAGCTTCTTTAGCAAGGCAGTGATCGTCTTGGAGGTGTGTTTGGGGTCGTTATCATGTTGGAATACTGCCCTACGGCCCAGTCTCCAAAGGGAGGGGATCATGCTCTGCTTCAGTATGTCACAGTACATGTTGGCATTCATGGTTACCTCAATGAATTGTAGCTCTCCAGTGCCGGCAGCACTCATGCAGGCCAAGACCATGACACTCCCACCACAATGCTTTACTGTAGACAAGACACACTTGTCTTTGTACTCCTCACCTGTTTGCTGCCACACACACTTGACACCATCTGAACCAAATAAGTTTATCTTGGTCTTATCAGACCACAGGACATGGTTCCAGTAATCTATGTCCTTAGTCTGCTTGTCTTCAGCAAACTGTTTCAGGCTTTCTTGTGCATCATCTTTAGAAGAGGCTTCCTTCTGGGACAACAGCCATGTAGACCAATTTGATATAGTGTGCAGCGTATGGTCTGAGCACTGACAGGCTGACCCCCCCACCCCTTCAACCTCAGCAGCAATGCTGGCAGCACTCATACGTCTATTTCTTAAAGACAACCTCTGGATATGACGCTGAGCATGTGCACTCAACTTCTTTGGTCGACCATGGCTAGGCCTGTTCTGAGTGGAACCTGTCCTGTGAAACTGATATTTAGTCTTGCCCATCGTGCTGCAGCTCAGTTTCAGGGTCTTGGCAATCTTCTTATAACCTAGGCCATCTTTATGTAGAGCAACAATTCTTTTTTTTAGATTCTCAGAGAGTTCTTTGCCATGAGGTGCCATGTTGAGCTTCCAGTGACCAGTATGAGAGAGTGTGAGAGCAATAACACCAAATTTAACACACCTGCTCCCCATTCACACCTGAGACCTTGTAACACTAACGAGTCACATGACACCAGGGAGGGAAAATTGCTAATTGGGCCCAATTTGGACATTTCCACTTAGGGGTGTACTCACTTTTGTTGCCAACGGTATAGACATTAATGGCTGTGTGTTGAGTTATTTTGAGGGGACAGCAAATTTACACTGTTATACAGGCTGTACACTCACTACTTTACATTGTAGCAAAGTGTCATTTCTTCAGTGTTGTCACATGAAAAGATATAATAAAATATTTACAAAAATGTGAGGGGTGTACTCACTTTTGTGGGATACTGTATATGTGTGTGTATATATATATATATATATATATATGTGTGTATATATATATATATATATATATATATATATATATATATATATATATATATATATATATATATATATATATATATATATATATGTGTGTGTGTGTTAATATACCCACATAAATATATATGTATATAAGCATATACTGAACATATATATTTAAAAATGCTGCAATCGCTGTGCGACTTACCCCCTGCGCTGTGCTTAGGTTCTGTGCACATTAGCATGGGCTGGAATTACATAGTGAGGCGCTAATATCGCTTTCATGCAAGGAATATTTAGCGATCCACTTGTAATCTAGCCCTATATGTGAAATAAGACTAATGTGTCTTAAGGATCTGTGAAAACATCAGTTATTTTAATTGTGCCAGGTGTTCCGTATTTACACTTTAAAGGGATATGAAACCCAAAAATGTTCTCTTGTAATTAATACAGAGGATACGATTATTTTTTTGTTTTTTTAAATTCAATTTGCTTCTGTTATCAAATTACTTCATTACTATGGTATTATTTGCTGAAGAGATACCTAGGTAGGTGTCTGGAGCACTATATGGCAGGAAATAGCGCTGCCATATAGTGCTCTTGGAAATGGATAACATTCTTGCAAAATTGCTGCCATATAGTGCTCTAAATATGTGCATGCTCCTGAGCTTACATCCCTGCTTTTCAACAAAAGATTCCAAGAGAATAAAAAAAATTGTTAATAGAAGTAAATTAGAAAGTTTTTTAAAATTGCATGCTCTAGCTCAGGGTTATTCAAGCTTTTTCTCCCAAGACCCAGTGCCATAGTACCACACACCTTCGCGGTCCTATTTTCTGCTTGATCTGAAATTTTCTGAATATACAAGATAACTGCAATTTTTGGACAAGTGACTTAAATGTGTGCGTAATTTATTCTCGATTTGTAGTCAAACTTGATAGTGTTGTAAAAGGTGATAACACACACATACCCCACACTTACATTCATACAACACACCCACCACACACACACACACTCTCATAGAACACACACACACACACATACATACAACACACACCACACACTCTCATAGAACACACACACACGTACACACATACATACAACACACACCACACACTCACACTCTTATAGAACACACACACACACACATACATACAACACACACCACACACTCTCATAGAACACACACACACGTACACACATACATACAACACACACCACACACTCACACTCTTATAGAACACACACACATACATACAACACACACCACACACACGCACTCTCACTCTCATAGAACACACACACACACATACATACAACACACACCACACACACGCACACTCACTCTCATAGAACACACACACACACATACATAAAGCACACACCACACACACACACTCCCACTCTCATAGAACACACACACATACATACAACACACACCTCACACTCTCATAGAACACACACACACACACACGCACTCCCACTCTCATAGAACACACACACCACACACACACACTCGCACTCTCATAGAACACACACACACACTCTCATAGAATACACACACCAAACACACGCATTCACACTCTCATACAACACACACATCACACACACACACACTCTCTCATACAACACACTGACACACTATCATACAACACACACACTCTCATACAACACACTGACACACTCTCATACAACACACACCACACACACACTAACACTCACATACAACACACCCACCACACACACAACACACACCCTCTCATACAACACACACCACACACACACACACTCTCATACAACACACACACACACACTCTCATACAACACACACCCTCTCATACAACACACACCACACACACCCTCTCCTACAACACACACACACCCTCTCCTACAACACACACACACACACTCTCATACACACACAACACACACTCATACAACACACATCACACACACACACACACACTCATATAACACACACCCTCAAACACTTTCATACACCACACACACACTCTCATACAACACGCACCCTCACACACTCTCATACAACATCAACCTCACCACACTCTCATACAAACACACCACACACTCTACTAACTGTGATGTAATTGTGCACATTTCACCTCAGTGTTTTTCTGGCTTCTGATTGGGAGATTAATCTGTATTGCACAATTTCTGATTTTCAATTAAGGAAACTTTTACAATTATGGCACACACAAACGTATACAAATAAAAAAAAAATGTTTAAGTGACACTATTTATATATACAGTACATCACTTATATATGTTTAAAAAGATTTACCACAAATAATAATAATCTGTGCAGTGATTGTCCTAAATGCTTTTCGTATAACCTTCTTCAAGCAATTTTCCACAAAGATAAATTAATACAACATATAAGTGCAATAAAGTTCTAATTTTCAGTAATATAAGATGATATTGAGAAATTACTCGCACATCCTGGAGATAAAATTAGCTTAGATGAAACAGCAGGCCTGAACTATTTCTGTCAGGTTTAGAGAATGCTGGTAGGTAGGAGAAAGATAGATTTATTAAAATGTAGCTAAAATGCATATTGTAAAAGTTACCAAGGATATAATGCTTAAGATATTGTGAGTGAACCTAGACACTTCTGAACCACAGATGACTGCGAATTATGACAAATCATTTAAGGATGTGCATAAAGCCCCCATGAGTGTTGACAACCATAGCCACACAATTTTGTGTGATATATGCATGCCGTGGTAATCCTTTAAGGCTGAACTCTGAAAGGGACCCTTTAAAGGAAAATGGGTGTCTGTATCTCATTTAAATAAAAGTGTTGCAAACATCAATAATTTATCATAGTGTGGCTTAACTAATTCACATCATTCTATAATACAGTATTCCCCTAATTAAAATAATTAAAGGAACAGTAACATAAAAATGATGTTGAAATCCACAAGAGGTACAGCAGCCAGGATTAGCGGAAAAACGTATGAAGAATCAGGAAAGCAGATGATAGTATAATTAAAACGTCTGAGGAAGTGCCGAGTGAGGCAGGAAACGCGTCAGCTATGGTAGAGTCTGTGTTTGCTGTGCCTTTACAACTTTTTACTATGCATATCCAATAAAGTGGACATTTTAATTATACTATCATCTGCTTTATTTATATATTTATTTATTTATAAAATATTTTACCAGGAAGGATACATTGAGATTTCTCTCGTTTTCAAGTATGTCCTGGGCTTTAATAGAAGGGTGTGTGGGAGGGCCCTTCACAGTGCCGGATTGCTGAGCCTAATATTGTCTGGACATGGACGGTGTTACAAGTGTTTAGATCCATAAGTACAGAGATTTCTGTTCCTTCCCCGTCTTTTCTACTCGACATATCGCGTGGATGTAAGTGAGCTGGCTACAACGCTCTGAAGACTAACGGCTGAATCATGGTATGTGACTTACGTTACAATAGCGGGGTTTAGGACTCGCATGAATCGTGCTGGTTATGTGAACACTTGAAATTGTTTATGCACAGGATATAATTCAAGCTTGTTTCCACATTGCAGTGTTGTGTCACATAATCACTGTTTCACTCAAATTTCAACAATCTATTCAATGTAAAGTAAAAGTTTCAGTCCGTTTCTCTGTGTTGAAGTATAAAAATGATGTTGGGAAGGCCCCAAAACCAGAAATATTTGGAAATAAAGTTTTTCCCTTCCCCCCCAACCTTTTATCTTTTCTTGAAAAGTTGTAGTATAGAATATGTTCTTTTACAATGATAAATAATGTTTATGACAAGGTTTTGATATTTTTAAACCTCTAATATTATTTCTAAAAACTATATAACATGAAAACTTTTATGAAACTTTATGTAAAGTCTCAAATCATTGCAATTCCTGTACCCTGAAGACAAGAAAAGTTCTCTCATATTGAGAGGAAGCCCTCCTGGCTGGAACCTTGACATCAGGGGTGGTTGTTCCCATCCCGTTATATTAATGTGCTTTCTCATGAAACAGGTGTTTTAATAAAACAGGACTATGGGGGACCTACTAAAGCAATTCAGTAAGGGGTCTGGAGTTTTTCTTTAATGAAAATGAGTGCTTTCTCTCGTTTTGGTTCTATGAATCAGTTGGAGGATTAACCGCTTAACGATGTTAGGATGTTTCATGCTGTCATGAAAACACTGGGTCTTAACGACGTTAGGACGGCATGGAATTAACTTATGTCGCCCCCACCCCTGCTCCCCCCCAGTAAAATTTACAGACTTGTATCTGATGCAGGGACTTGCCTGGCAAGGCAGGCCGTATCCCAAGAGCCAGAGCCAATCAGCACCGTTGGAGTCATGCGATTGCAGTGACGGGCAGTGATACCATGTGACGGGCAGTGATACCATGTGACAGGCAATGATTGGGATCATATTTCCCTCTACCTCTCTCTTTCCTCAGTGTAATCTGAGGCGAAAGAGGCAGAGGATCACTCCTACAAAGTGTCTCAAATGGTTATTTAGATATCAAATTAAAAAAAATTGCAATAAATAAATTATAGCTAAATAATAAATGAACCCTGTAGGTGCTGATCACAGTGTTATTGCTGTGATCACTCAGATCAAGAATTGGGAATTGGGGGAGGAAGTGGGAATTGGTGGGGGTTTGTGTAAGGTAGGAGTTAAAAAAAAAAAAAAGGATGAAAGGGGCAGGCCCCATATTTGACCTGTCCTGGCAACTTCCCAAAACCCCATAAAAACTGTACATGGGTGTATTGCTGTACTTGTGGGACATTGCAGAATACAAATATATGTGTTGTATTGCAGGATCATGATGTTAACAATAAAAAATGTGTGTGCGTGCTTGAAAAGCATATGATTTATTAATTTATCATTCTTACTTACATTTTATTCATATTAAATTATACTTCATATATAAATATTTGATGTCAAAAGAAAGCCCTATTTAAAATATATATAATCAGTTACAAAATGGCAGCTCCCATTGTTTTATAAGCACTAAAACTTTACACTTTTGTCAATATTTAAACCTTTTAATGAAAATTAATCTACATGTTATTCTAAGACTAATCCTTTCTTTGAATGCTTCATTCTAGCTAGCATTGATTTAGGGGCCGAATTATCATTGTGCGAGTGGACATGATCCAATATTGCGAATCATGTCCACTGCACATCGATTAATGCCGACAGCATACACTCTCGGCATTTATCATTGCACCTTGTGAACTGCTGGTGCAATGCCGCCCCCTGCAGATTTGCGGCCAATCAGCCGCTAGAAGGGTGTGTCAATTAACCCGATCGTATTCGATCGAGTTGATTTATGGCGACGTCTGTCCGCCGCCTCAGAGCAGGCGGACAGGTTATGGAGCAGCGGTCTTTAGATTTGAAGGCTCGCCAGAAACACGGAGCATCAAGCTCCATACGGATCTTGATAAGTATGCCCCTTAGTGTTTAATGTCCCTGTAAGAGGTTAAAGGAGACAGAATAATGGTCTTATTTTTGTTATGTCGATAGTTTCTTCAGGTCTTCATTGTTTGGGTGGGGGAGGGTTACTGTTCTCATGTATTGGCGAAACAGGATCTTTACGTGTTTGTAACATATCTGGACCTTGTAGTTCTATTTGTAACAAAAATAAAGTTTAAATAAAGCAAATTTAGTTTATTTTTTCCCTAAAGGGCCATAATACCCAAATGTTTAAACACTTGAAAGTGATGCAGTATAGCTGTAAAAAGCTGACTAGAAAATATCACCTGAACATCTCTTTGTCAAAAAGAAAGATATTTTACCTCAAAAGTTTCTCAGTAGCCACATCCCATTGTAAAGGACTTCTAAGCAGCAAATCAGTATGTCTGTCCCGGGACAGCCGAAGGCATGAGCCTCGTGCACTCTCATGTTATTTCCCTATTCAGTGTAAGTTTACACTGAAATCTCATGAGAGTTAAGTCAAATCTCACGAGATCACAGTAAAAGAGTTGATGACCTCAGCACTGCTGATGCTGATTGGCTGCTGTTCATTTCTTCATTTTTTATTTATTATTACCTGCAGCTGGGCTGCAGCTGAGTATAAGTTTTTACACAGAACTTACTCTGCAGAGCTGAGGAAATTGTGAGGTAAAATATCTTCCTTTTTTACATAGAGATGCTCAGGTGATATTTTCTTGTCAGCTTTTTACAGTTATACTGCATTAGTTTCAAGTGATTTAGCATATGAGTATTATGTCCCTTTAATAAGCTGAATAAGCTGTACATTTATTTCAAGCATTGCAATTTTATACACACTGCATTTTATGTTTTTAATGTAACAAAATGACTTTCAATTTGTAAGAGTACTTCACTCTGCATTTGTTTCAATTTTTCCAAAAATTTCCTTTTCTTTTTTAAGACACAATGAGTCCACGGATCATCTTAATTACTAATGGGATATTCACCTCCTGGTCAGCAGGAGGCGGCAAAGAGCACCCAGCAAAGCTGTTAAATAGCTCCTCCCTTCCCTCCCACTCCAGTCATTATCTTTGCCTATGTTAGTGATAGGAAGAGGTAAAGTGAGATGTTAGATTAGATCAATCAAGAGTTTATTATTTTTAATTTAGTATAAGATTGTGCTGCTTTGTCCTGGGGTATAGTCGTAGTCCATATCAGTCTCTTCAGTAGAGCATTGGTGGCTTTAGAGCAATGGGAACTTGTGGGACATAATTCTCACAGCGCCTCCCATTACATTACTGATGCCCTAACCCTGAAAACCTGAAGAAAATGTATTCAGGAATTTCTTTATCTTCACAGGTCGATGTGGGGGATAGGACCCCTCAAACCTGGTGAACTGCCTTTGCTGTCAGGCAGACATATGAGGTAAGTGCTATGTTTTTTTTCTCCTGGGACTACTTTTTAATTACTCTGCATAAAGGGCTTAGGATCAGGCACTTTATTGTGGGGCAATGTAAACTCTCAGTATCTGTGAGAATTGGACAGCGTTTAGCAGGCACTGGGGCTGGGAGACAAGCTTTTTAGGGCTCTGGTGGTTCTACTATCATGGCGTTATTTTTAACATGAAATAACGACCGGGAGACTGTGTTTACCTTGGCCGCGCCCACAATGGGCAGATCTTACGGATTGCGAGCTTTTTTCACTGCGCTTCTATCTGGAGACTCAGTACAGACCGGATGTTTCACTCTACCTAGAAATGCATGCTTTTCTTACTGATCAGGCGTTTCGAGGCCTGGAGGGCAGCTGAGTCTTTCCCCTGTCGAGTCCGGATTGTTTGCCAGGAGAAAGGAAGAGGTCTCCGGTCTTGCAGTCAGGTAGGCACCTCAGCAAAGCTGCTGAGGTGTAGGGGTGTCTTTTTTATTTAGTTTAAAGCCTTTGGGTATGTTTTTTACACATGCAGTAAAATAGTTGCACTTTTAAATTTAAAGGGCCAGTAACGTTTTTTTTGTAGTTAAACTTTTTTGTGTCTTATTAAAGTTTTTATTGCATAATCATATAATTCTCTTTTGGCGGTACTTTGGTCACTGAGCATCCGGGTGGCGCCTTATCTAGACGACATTCTAGTCCAAGCGCCAACCTTTCAACAAGCAAGATTCCACACCGACATGGTGTTATCTTTCCTGAGAACTCACGGGTGGAAAGTAAATTTTGGAAAGAGTTCCTTAGTTCCAGACACAAGGGTAACTTTCTTGGGAACCATAATAGACTCTGTCTATGAAGATTTTTCTGACAGAAGTCAGGAAATCAAAGATTATCGATACTGCCACGGTCCAGTTTATTAGGTTCCAGTCCGACAACATAACTTCAGTGGCTTACATCAATCATCAGGGAGGAACGATGAGTTCCTTGGCTTTGACGGAGGTAGCCAAGATAATTCAGTGGGTGGAGGCCCATTTTTGATGTCTGGCAGAGATCCACATCCCAGGGGTGGACAACTGGGAGGTGGACTTCCTGAGCAGGCAGACCTTTCATCTGGGGGAGTGGGAACTCCATCCGGTAGTGTTCTCCGGCCTGACTCTCAAGTGGGGTGAGCCGGAATTGGATCTCATGGCATCTCGTCAGAATGCCAAGCTCCCAAGATACGGTTCGAGGTCCAGGGACCCCCAGGCAGCACTGAAAGATGCACTGGCGGTCCCTTGGACCTTCAAGCTAGCATAGCTATTTCCTCCATTTGCTCTTCTTCCTCGGGTAATTGCTCGATTCAAACAGGAGAGAGCTTCAGTGATCCGCATAGCACCAGCCTGGCCTCGCTGGATTTGGTATGCGGATCTGGTGGAGATGGCGTCTCTGCCACCTTGGAGACTCCCATTGAGGAAGGACCTTCTGATTCAGGGGCCCTTCCTTCATCCAAATCTAGTTTCTCTGAAGCTGACTGCTTGTAGATTGAACGCTTAATTTTATCCAAGCTGGGGTTTTCAGAGTTGGTCATAGAGACCATGATTCAGGCTCGTAAGCCTGTTACTAGGAAAATTTACCATAAATATTGGCATAAATATCTTTATTGGTGTGAATCCAAGGGTTACTCATTGAGTAGAGTGAGGATTCCTAGAATTTTGTCTTTTCTCCAAGAGGGTTTGGAGAAAAGTTTATCGACGAGTTCCCTAAAGGGTCAGATCTCGGCTTTATCTATTTTGTTACACAAACGTCTGGCAGATGCCCCAGATGTACAGTCCTTTTGTCAGGCCTTGGTAAGGATTAGGCCTGTGTTCAAACCAGTTACTCCTCCATGGAGTCTTAATTTAGTTCTCAAAGTTCTTCAAGGGGCTCCGTTTGAGCCTATGCATTCCTTAGATATTAAGTTATTATCTTGGAAGGTTTTATTTCTTGTTGCTATTTCTTCAGCTCGTAGAGTGTCAGAGCTCTCGGCATTGCAGTACGAGTCACCTTTCCATATTTTCCATTCAGATAAGGTAGTTTTACGTACTAGATTAGAATTTCTTCCTAAGGTTGTTTCTAATTGGAACATTAATCAGGAAATTGTTGTTCCTTCCTTGTGTCCTAATCCTCCTCTTCAGAAGGAACGGATTCTGCACAATTTGGACGTTGTCTGTGCTTTAACGTTTTACCTGCAGGCGACTAAGGACTTTTGTAAGTCTTCTTCTTTATTTGTGGTTTTCTCAGGAAAACGTAAGGGACAGAAAGCGACGGCTACTTCTCTTTCTCTTTGGCTGAAGAGTATCATACGTTTTGCATATGAGACTGCTGGACAGCAGCCTCCAGAGAGAGTTACTGCTCATTCCACGAGGGCTGTTACTTCCTCATGGGCATTCAAAAATGAAGCTTCGGTGGAACAGATTTGCAAGGCTGCAACTTGGTCCTCTCTTCACACTTTTTCAAAGTTCTACAAATTTGACACTTTTGCCTCGGCTGAGGGCGCTTTTGGGAGAAAGGTTCTTCAAGCAGTGGTGCCTTCCGTTTAGGTTCCCTGTCTTGTCCCTCCCGTATCATCTGTGTACTCTAGCTTGGCTAATGGATCCCATTAGTAATTAAGATGATCCGTGGACTCATTGTGTCTTAAAAAAGAAAAGAAAATTTATGCTTACCTGATAAATGTATTTCTTTTTTGACATGATGAGTCCACGGTCTGCCCTGTTCTTGTAGACAGGTTGTTAATTATTATAAACTTCAGACACCTCTGCACCTTGGTTTTTCTTTTCTTTCCTTAACTTCGGTCGACTGACTGGAGTGGGAGGGAAGGGAGGAGCTATTTAACAGCTTTGCTGTGGTGCTCTTTGCTGCCTCCTGCTGACCAGGAGATGAATATCCCATTAGTAATTAAGATGATCCGTGGAATCATTTCGTGTCAAAAAAGAAATACATTTATCAGGTAAGCATAAATTTTCTTTTTTTTTCTTTCCAGGAAAAACAAGTTGTTTTTTTTCTCCATAGCTTCAACATTTCCGGAAATTTTACATCTCTTGCTCTGACTCTAAGGGGCCTATTTATCAAAGGTCTTGCCGACCTGATCCAACAGTGCGGATCAGGTCGGCAAGACCTCGCTGAATGCGGAGAGCAATACGCTCTCTGCATGTAACATTGCACCAGCAGCTCACAAGAGCTGCTGGTGCAACGCCGCCCCCTGCTGACTCGCGGCCAATCGGCCGTCAGCAGGGAGGTGTCAATCAACCCGATCTGATGAGGCAGACAGGGTTATGAAGCAGCGGTCTTTAGAAGACTTGCCAGAAACACGGGCCCACAAGCTCCGTTCAGAGATTGATAAATGGGCCCCATAATGTTATATATAAGTGAAAACAATTAAATGAATGATATATATTATATCGTATTATATTATATTGAATTGATTCTTATACACCCTAAGTAGGTTGTGGTTTTTTTAATACAATTTAAAAAAGAAAAATGTTTCAATGTATTTCTGTTGTCAAATATACACTTTTCCCTCAGTCTCCTTGGTTTAAACTGCACTATGCAGCAAGAGCATGTGTAGCAATTTTAATATAATCTGCCAGTATAGGGAGCTGTAGAAAACAGTAGCTTCATCCACTCAATGGGAAACTCTGTGGTAAACGTACTATGACAGTGAACATGACATCTGTATATCTAATAACTTTGTTTAATCAAGAAGACTGTATAAAAGCAAACATTACATCTACAACAACAGCTTTCAAGTTTAGTTTTGACATCTATGTCCCTTTAACATTATTTTAAAATAAACTGCGTGCTGGGACTTCCTGCAAAACCTTTTTTTGGTTTGGTGCCAGTGTTTTGCTGTATCTATAACACCTTGAGATTGCAATACAAAATGTTTTATTATTTCTACTAAAAAAGTAATTTAACTCTGAAGATTGTGCGTTTTTCCAGTTTGAGAACTTAACAAGTCCACTGCAGATTTCAAACACTAAAACGTGTAAGCCACTACATGGCAACAGAAGATGTTATCAGATAAGGATTTGCAAAATAATACAGATTTTATTTTTATTTTACAAGATATGACGAGTGCTAGCAGGAAGTGGCAAAGAGCACCACAGCAGAGCTGTATATATAGCTCCTCCCTTCCCTCCCCCTCCAGTGATTCTCTTTGCCTGTGTTAGTGATAGGAAGAGGTAAAGTGAGGTGTTAGTTTTAGTTTCTTCAATCAAGAAGTTTTTTATTTTAAAATGGTGCCAGTGAGTACTATTTTCCTCAGGGAGAAATCGTCAGTCTATTACTTCCCAAGAGGAGTGGAGACATTTTATTTTTCTTCCCTGATGTTGATGATCTTAGCAAACGTTATCTAAGATCCATGATGGTTCCCACAGAGCAACTGAAGGTAGTGTAAAGAAAAATCTTCAGTGTGGAGAACGGTGTCATACTACAAGCAGCATTGAGGTATGTTCAGTCTTTTGTATTCTTGGGAGACTTGATGTATCAGAACAGGCTGACATTATTCCCTATCTAGGGAGGGGTAATCAGTATGCACTATATGTAAGGAAATGGTATACCTGGAATTCCCTTTATATGAATGCTAAATATGTATAATATATCTTTGAGGCATATTCAGTGTGGGCTTGACGTTGGGAGCTGCGGTTTACTTAAGGGCTGTTATTATAATTTTTTAACACTGGCCTGAGAGAGTGCAGTGTTTTTTTATGATGTTTTCACTTGTTATTTGCAGTGTATGTAAGAGGGGCACATGGCTTATTACTTTTGTCGGATACGACATGTTTGTTTCTTTACTACCCATGCCGGTCTTCAGTCAGGCTAGAGTTACGCCCACGGTGGGCGGGGCCTAATTTTGCACGCTCAGACGCGCAGTTCAGCAAGGTCCTAGGCTCCGGTGGGGCCTAAGTTATATTTGTGAAACAAAGTGCCTTAGGAACTAATCGATCAGAGACAGTGTGTTCTGGGGGCAGGTAGGCGCCACAGCAGAGCTGTGGCGAGGTGCAGGGGCCTAAATTAATAAAGTTATCTTATATGTTTAAATCGATATAATTTGCTATATAACATTTCTAAGCAAAGTGGAACAATATTATTAAGCTGTTTTGGGCACATTAGGAAGGTTTGTTTTGCTACCAACGTTGTTTTTGAGATAATAGAAAAATTGTTGCGCTTTTATGATTTAAAGGCGCAGTACACGTTTTGGTTAAAAAAAAAAATGTATTGATATAATTTGACTTCAGAGCTCAATATTTCAAGTAAACAACGACTATTATTGCTATTGCTAGTCTGTTTAACATGTCTGAACTTGGGGAAAATGCTTGTTCTATGTGTTTAGATGCCACTGTGGAACCCCCTCTTACTTTTTGTCCCTCATGTACTGAAAGGGCCTTACAATGTAAAGGACAGATTTTGTTTAAAGAAAGTGTGTCTAAGGATGATTCTCAGTCAGAGGAGAATCAGGGTATGCCGCCAAATTCTCCCCAAACGTCACAACCTTTAACGCCCACCCAAACGACGCCGGGTTCTTCAACCGCGTCTAATTCATTTACCCTGCAGGATATGGCTGCAGTTATGTCAACTACCCTTACAGAGGTATTATCTAAGTTGCCAGTGTTACAGGGCAAACGCAGCAGGACAGAAGTCAATGTGAATACTGAGTCCTCTGATGCTTTGTTAGCTATTTCCAATGTACCCTCACAGGGATCTGATTTGGGGGTCAGGGAACTTCTGTCTGAGGGGGAACTTTCCGAATCGGGAAGTGGGTTGCCTCAGACAGACTCTGACGTCATGTCCTTTAGATTTAAGCTTGAACACCTCCGCCTGTTACTGCGGGAGGTTTTAGCGACTCTGGATGACTGTGACTCTATTGTGGTACCACCAGAGAAATTGTGTAAAATGGACAAATACTTAGAGGTACCTGCTTACACTAATGTTTTTCCGGTTCCTAAGAGAATTTCGGAGATTATTAAGAGGGAATGGGACAGACCGGGTATCCCGTTCTCACCTTCTCCTAATTTTAAGAAAATGTATCCCATATCTGACGCTGTTCGGGACTCTTGGCAAACAGTCCCTAAGGTGGAGGGAGCTATATCTACCCTGGCTACAACTATTCCTATTGAGGACAGTTGTGCTTTCAAAGACCCTATGGATAAGAAATTGGAGGGTCTTCTAAAGAAACTGTTTATTCATCAGGGTTTCCTTTTACAACCGACGGCCTGCATTGTACCAGTTACCACTGCGGCGGCCTTCTGGTTTGATGCATTAGAAGAGTCTCTTAAGACTGAGACTCCTTTAGAGGATATCTTAGATAGAATTAAGGCTCTTAAGCTAGCTAATTCTTTTATTACAGATGCCGCTTTTCAGATTGCCAAATTGGCGGCTAAGAATGCTGGATTTGCCATTTTAGTGTGTAGAGCGTTATGGTTAAAATCTTGGTCTGCTGATGTGTCATCTAAGTCAAAGCTTTTGACTATTCCTTTCCAAGGAAAAATCCTATTTGGGCCTGATTTGAAAGAAATAATTTCTGACATTACGGGAGGTAAGGGTCATCTCCTACCTCAGGATAGAACTGCTAAACTGAGGGGCAAACAAAATAATTTTTGTTCCTTTCGGAACTTTAAAGAAGTCCCCTCTTCTTCCTCTTCTTCCAACAAACAGGAAGGGAATTTTGCTCAGACCAAGTCCATCTGGAGACCCAACCAGGCTTGGAACAAGGGTAAACAACCCAAGAAGCCAGCTGCTGCTACCAAGACAGCAAGAAGGGGCAGCCCCCGATCCGGGACCGGATCTAGTAGGGGGCAGAATCTCTCTCTTTGCCCAGGCTTGGGTAAGAGATGTTCAGGATCCTTGGACGCTGGAAATCGTGTCCCAAGGGTATCAGCTGGAATTCAAAAATTCTCACCCAAGGGGGAGGTTTCTTCTTTCACGATTGTTTGTAGACCAGATAAAAAGAGAGGCGTTCTTATGTTGTGTAAAAGACCTCTCTACTATGGGAATAATTCGTCCCATTCCAATACTGGAACTGGGGCAGGGATTTTACTCAAATCTTTTCATGGTCCCCAAAAAAGAGGGCACGTTTCGTCCTATTTTAGATCTAAAAAGTCTAAACAAGTTTCTCAGAGTCCCATTCTTCAAGATGGAGACTATTCAAACAATTCTGCCATTGATCCAGGAGGGTCAATAAATGACTACCGTGGACTTGAAGGATGCATATCTTCATATTCCTATCCACAAGGATCATCACCAGTTCCTAAGGGTTGCCTTTCTGGACAAACATTTTCAGTTTGGGGCTCTTCCCTTTGGGTTAGCCACAGCACCCAGAATCTTCACAAAGGTTCTGGGGTCACTTCTGGCGGTTCTCAGGCCGCGATGCATTGCAGTGGCGCCTTATCTGGATGATATTCTGATCCAGGCGTCGTCTTACCATCTAACAAAGTCTCATACAGACATGGTTCTGTCCTTTCTGAGGACTCACGGGTGGAAGGTGAATCTAGAAAAGAGTTCATTAATTCCACAGACAAAGGTTCCCTTCTTGGGAACTCTAATAGATTCCATGTCTATGAAGATTTTCTTGATGTAGGTCAGAAAGTTAAAGATTCTAAATACATGCCAAGCTCTTCAGTCCTTGGCCATCAGTGGCTCAGTGCATGGAGGTAATTGGATTGATGGTGGCGGCAATGGACATCATTCCGTTTGCTCGTTTTAATCTCAGACCACTACAGCTGAGCATGCTTAGGCAGTGGAATGGAGATTATGCAAATTTGTCTCTGCAGATAGATCTGGATCAGGAGACAAGAGACTCTCTTCTTTGGTGGTTGTCGCCGGATCATCTGTCCCAAGAGACATGCTTCCGCAGACCCTCATGGGTGATAGTGAAAACGGACCACAGTCTACTAGGCTGGGGTGCAGTCTGGGATTCCCAGAAGGCTCAGGGGGTGTGGACTCAGCCGGAATCTTTTCTTCCAATCAATATTCTGGAATTGAGAGCAATGTTCAATGCGCTTCAGGCGTGGCCTCAGTTGGCTTCAGCCAAATTCATCCGCTTTCAGTCGGACAACATCACGACTGTGGCTTAGATCAATCATCAGGGAGGAACAAGGAGTTCCTTAGCGATGACAGAAGTATCCAAGATAATTCGGTGGGTGGAAGCCCACTCTTGTTATCTGTCAGCAATCTACATCCCAGGAGCGGACAACTGGGAAGCGGACTTTTTAAGCAGACAGACGTTTCATCCAGGGGAGTGGGAACTCCATCCGGAGGTCTTTGACACTCTGATCCTCAGATGGGGCAGACCGGAATTGGATCTGATGGCGTCTCGTCAGAATGCCAAGCTTCCAAGATATGGATCCAGGTCAAGGGATCCTCAGGCCGAACTGATAGATGCCTTGGCAGTGCCTTGGTCGTTCAACCTAGATTATGTGTTTCCACCGTTTGCTCTCCTTCCCCGGGTGATTGCTCGGATCAAACAGGAGAGGGCTTCAGTAAATCTACTCGCGCCTGGGTGGCCTCGCAGGACTTGGTATGCCTATCTAGTGGACATGTCTTCTCTGCTGCCGTGGAAGCTTCCATTGAGGCAGGACCTTCTCATTCAGGGACCCTTCCATCATCCGAATCTAGTTTCTCTGCAGCTGACTGCATGGAGATTGAACGCTTGATTTTATCTAAGCGGGGGTTCTCTGATTCGGTCATTGATACTTTGATTCAGGCACGTAAGCCTGTTACTAGAATGATCTACCATAAGATATGGCGTAAATATCTTTAAGCCTGTTTTTAGACCAATTGCTCCACCCTGGAGTTTGAATTTAGTTCTTAATGTTCTTCAAGGGGTTCCGTTTGAACCCATGCATTCCATAGATCTTAAGTTGTTATCTTGGAAAGTTAAAAACAAAAACAGAGGCGCCACATGTGTAGGTCAATATAAACAAGGAAAGCCAAACAGCAGCAGATTAAGGGTACTCACAAAAGGAGCGGCACTCTGGTGTGCCAGTGGGGACAGGCTGGTGTTTTTACAGCAAACCAGCTAGCTGTATAACAGGTCCACAACGGAGACAGTCAGCACTGGAATTCTCTGCTTGTGAGTCCTCTAGCCGGTGTTCCTGGTATAAATTTTCCTTCAGCTGGAGCTGCAGTGGAGCAAGAGGGAGGGCTGGACTGCCCTGCTGAAGGTGCAAACTCAGCCACTACTTGATGCAGTGAACGACGAACGAAGCTTCTCAAGTGTAGTGTTATCTGTCAGTCTTCACAATCTGCTCAGTGACCAGGCAAGCGAAGCACTGAATTCTTCCAGCGAAACCCCTTCTATTTTATAGAAACACATATACACACGCATGCACACACAGTCTTTTTTTCCAAACAAGCAGCCAGCTGGAATGATTCACACCTCTGTTCAGCACACCATTTAAATGCACCTTGCTTCTTGGACACGAGGATTACACCATGGAACAAATCAGGGAGCAGCAAATAATATGCTGTGAGAACTATTTAATCTCACGAACACCAGCTGCTGCTCACTGTCTCTCCCCTCGCTATGTCTTGTTGGGCTGTAGTCCGTTATTTTCCCCTGCTGCTTTGTTCCATGGTGTAATCCTCGTGTCCAAGAAGCAAGGTGCATTTAAACGGTGTGCTGAACAGAGGTGTGAATCATTCCAGCTGGCTGCTTGTTTGGAAAAAAAGACTGTGTGTGCATGCGTGTGTATATGTGTTTCTATAAAATAGAAGGGGTTTCGCTGGAAGAATTCAGTGCTTCGCTTGCCTGGTCACTGAGCAGATTGTGAAGACTGAAAGATAACACTACACTTGAGAAGCTTCGTTCGTCGTTCACTGCATCAAGTAGTGGCTGAGTTTGCACCTTCAGCAGGGCAGTCCAGCCCTCCCTCTTGCTCCACTGCAGCTCCAGCTGAAGGAAAATTTATACCAGGAACACCGGCTAGAGGACTCACAAGCAGAGAATTCCAGTGCTGACTGTCTCCATTGTGGACCTGTTATACAGCTAGCTGGTTTGCTGTAAAAACACCAGCCTGTCCCCGCTGGCACACCAGAGTGCCGCTCCTTTTGTGAGTACCCTTAATCTGCTGCTGTTTGGCTTTCCTTGTTTATATTGACCTACACATGTGGCGCCTCTGTTTTTGTTTTTATCTTACCACTACAGAAGTACATCATCCTTTGGGGTGACGACAGAGAGCAGCCTATCAAGTTTTGGGACGTGGAAGACATACATTGGACTATATCTGGCTAGCCCATTACTTTTTATAGGTCTTCAACATACCTATTGGTGTTTTTTTATTGTTGTTTATCTACTGTATATATAGGGAACTGTACTAACCCCCTTTTTTTATATGTATATATACATATTTATAAATCCACATACATTTTGCTCACTAGCGCCTCCTATAGAAGCACAGTGTCCTGTACTCACTGTTTCTTCTTTATATTTATCTTGGAAAGTTTTATTTTTGGTTGCTATTTCTTCTGCTCGCAGAGTTTCTGAGCTTTCAGCGTTACAATGTGACTCGCCTTATCTTATCTTCCATTCCGATAAGGTGGTTTTACGTACCAAACCTGGGTTCCTTCCTAAGGTTGTTTCGAATAAGAATATTAATCAGGAAATTGTTGTTCCTTCATTATATCCTAATCCTTCTTCTAAGAAGGAGCGTCTGTTGCATAACTTGGACGTGGTCCGTGCCCTGAAGTTTTACTTGCAGGCGACTAAAGAATTCCGTCAATCATCTTCATTATTCATTGTTTTTTCTGGAAAGCGTAGGGGCCAGAAAGCTACGGCTACCTCTCTTTCTTTGTGGCTGAAGAGTATCATCCGTCTGGCATATGAGACTGCTGGACAGCAGCCTCTGGAAAGAATTACGGCTCATTCTACTAGGGCTGTGGCTTCCTCATGGGAACGATACTTCTGTTGAACAGATTTGCAAGGCTGCAACTTGGTCGTCTCTTCACACTTTTTCTAAATTTTACAAATTTTATACTTTTGCTTCTTCTGAAGCTGTTTTTGGGAGAAAAGTTCTTCAAGCAGTGGTGCCTTCCGTTTAGGTTCCTGTCTTGTCCCTCCCTTTCATCCGTATCCTGTAGCTTTGGTATTGTATCCCATAAGTAAGGATGAAATCCGTGGACTCGTCATATCTTGTAAAAGAAAAGGAAATTTATGCTTACCTGATAAATTTATTTATTTTACGATATGACGAGTCCGCGGCCCACCCTGTCATTTCTAAGACAGATATGTAATTTTTTTGTTAAACTTCAGTCATCTCTGCACCTTTGGCTTTTCCTTTCTCTTCCTAACTTTGGTCGAATGACTGGAGGGGGAGGGAAGGGAGGAGCTGTATATACAGCTCTGCTGTGATGCTCTTTGCCACTTCCTGCTAGCAGGAGGTTAAATTCCACAAGTAAGGATGAAATCCGTGGACTCGTCATATCATAAAATAAATAAATCAGGTAAGCATAAATTTCCTTTTTAAACAAATTCACAGTGGCCTTATGTTTACTCCAGTAAAAGTCCCGATTATCCCCTCCATATAAAACAAATACTTGGTGGAGTTTGGACATTGAAAAACAATTGCAGAAAACAAGATGTTAATCTGGTCTGAAAACATTCACACTCTGCTTAAATGTTAATCTGCTGCAATGCAACATAAGATCCTTGTGATTACAAGCTGTTTAATGTCCCTTTAAATTTGTGTGTGTATATATGTATGTATGTGTGTGTATATATGTATCTATATATATATATATATATATATATATATATATATATATATATATATATATATATATATATATATATATATATATGTAGTAAACACACTCTGTAATCCCGCTACTCCAGAAAGAGGACTTGAGAAATTTGTTTAAAAAGTTCAAAATTTATTCATCACAAAAAGTTAAAAGTTTCACAACAGTCACAGGCCTGCAACAAGATGTTCAGGACTAAAAATAGCCATATATACATATATATATATATATATATATATATATATATATATATATATATATATATATATACACACACATATAAATACATTTATTTTTTTCTAATCTGTTTCATAAGAGAAAGGGAGAGATGACAGTATGATGTTCAATCTTGGTATAAAAGACGTTTCAACTACACTAGAAACCTCTCACAAGCTATCAGAGACACTATCCGCTCGTTATCTGTAAAAAATAATACTTTTGTGGATCCTTCTGATATTTTGCCTCCATGTTTCATGTATTCTATATCTCTTAGAGGGACAGTGTACAGTAAAATTATTTTTGCCTTAAGTGTTTGCAATGACTTGTTATATCAGCTGCAGTGTATAAAATGTCTTGGAAATGTTTCCTTTATATTTATTTTTGTATATATAGAATAGCTATCTCTGGTAATTGAAACTACAAACTGAAATTTGCCTATTATTTGCCTAATTTTGAGGAGCCAATCATCACTTGAATCTGCAGACAACAAGGCTAACCATGGTTATAATGTTAGTATACAATACTTTGCTTTTCAATTATCAACTACAGCCAATTAGGGAATTATATGTAGCGGGGTTAGCCTTGAGAAGTCAGCAGGGTGTATTTCTTTCATGTAATTAGCAAGAGTCCATGAGCTAGTGACGTATGGGATATACATTCCTACCTGGAGGGGCAAAGTTTCCCAAACCTCAAAATTCCTATAAATACACCCCTCACCACACCCACAAATCAGTTTTACAAACTTTGCCTCCTATGGAGGTGGTGAAGTAAGTTTGTGCTAGATTCTACGTTGATATGCGCTCCGCAGCAGGTTGGAGCCCGGTTTTCCTCTCAGTGTGCAGTGAATGTCAGAGGGATGTGAGGAGAGTATTGCCTATTTGAATGCAATGATCTCCTTCTACGGGGTCTATTTCATAGGTTCTCTGTTATCGGTCGTAGAGATTCATCTCTTACCTCCCTTTTCAGATCGACGATATACTCTTATATATATATACCATTACCTCTGCTGATTTTCGTTTCAGTACTGGTTTGGCTTTCTACAACATGTAGATGAGTGTCCTGGGGTAAGTAAGTCTTATTTTCTGTGACACTCTAAGCTATGGTTGGGCACTTTTTTAATAAAGTTCTAAATATATGTATTCAAACATTTATTTGCCTTGACTCAGGATGTTCAACATTCCTTATTTTCAGACAGTCAGTTTCATATTTGGGATAATGCATTTGAATCAATCATTTTTTCTTACCTTAAAAATTTGACTCTTTTTTCCCTGTGGGCTGTTAGGCTCGCGGGGGCTGAAAATGCTTCATTTTATTGCGTCATTCTTGGCGCGGACTTTTTTGGCGCAAAATTTTTTTTCTGTTTCCGGCGTCATACGTGTCGCCGGAAGTTGCGTCATTTTTTTACTTTTTTTTCGTCAAAAGTGTCGGCGTTCCGGATGTAGCGTCATTTTTGGCGCCAAAAGCATTTAGGCGCCAAATAATGTGGGCGTCTTATTTGGCGCTTAAAAAATATGGGCGTCACTTTTGTCTCCACATTATTTAAGTCTCATTATTTATTGCTTCTGGTTGCTAGAAGCTTGTTCACTGGCATTTTTTCCCATTCCTGAATCTGTCATTTAAGGAATTTGATCTATTTTGCTTTATATGTTGTTTTTTCTATTACATATTGCAAGATGTCCCACTTTGCAACTGAGTCAGAAGATACTTCAGGAAAATCGCTCCCTGGTGCTGGAGCTACCAAAGCTAAGTGTATCTGCTGTAAACTTTTGGTATCTGTTCCTCCAGCTGTTGTTTGTATTGAATGTCATGACAAACTAGTTAATGCAGATAAAATTTCCTTTAGTAAAGTTCCATTACCTGTTGCTGTTCCGTCAACATCTAATACTCAGAGTGTTCCTGATAACATAAGAGATTTTGTTTCTGAATCCATTAAGAAGGCTTTGTCTGTTATTCCTCCTTCTAGTAAACATAAAAAATCTTTTAAAACCTCTCATTGTTCAGATGAATTTTTAAATCAACATCATCATTCTGATTCTGATAATGGTTCTTCTGGTTCAGAGGATTCTGTCTCAGAGGTTGATGCTGATAAATCTTCATATTTATTTAAAATGGAATTTATTTGTTCTTTACTTAAAGAAGTTCTAATTGCTTTAGAAATTGAGGATTCTGGTCCTCTTGATACTAAATCTAAATGTTTAGATAAGGTTTTTAAATCTCCTGTAGTTATTCCAGAAGTTTTTCCTGTTCCTAGTGCTATTTCTGAAGTAATTTCCAGGGAATGGAATAATTTGGGTAATTCATTTACTCCTTCTAAACGTTTTAAGCAATTATATCCTGTGCCATCTGACAGATTAGAGTTTTGGGACAAAATCCCTAAGGTTGATGGGGCTGTCTCTACTCTTGCTAAGCGTACTACGATTCCTACGGCAGATGGTACTTCCTTTAAGTATCCTTTAGATAGGAAAATTTAATCATTTCTAAGAAAGGCCTATTTGTGTTCAGGTAATCTTCTTAGACCTGCTATATCTTTGGCGGATGTTGCTGCAGCTTCAACTTTTTGGTTGGAAGCTTTAGCGCAACAAGTAACAGATCATAATTCTCATAGCATTATTATTCTTCTTCAACATGCTAATAATTTTATTTGTGATGCCATCTTTGATATCATTAGGGTTGATGTCAGGTATATGTCTCTAGCTATTTTAGCTAGAAGAGCTTTATGGCTTAAAACTTGGAATGCTGATATGTCTTCTAAGTCTACTCTTCTTTCCCTTTCTTTCCAGGGTAATAAATTATTTAGTTCTCAGTTGGATTCTATTATTTCAACTGTTACTGGAGGGAAAGGAACTTTTTTACCACAGGATAAAAAATCTAAAGGTAAATTCAGGTCTAATAATAGTTTTCGTTCCTTTCGTCACAACAAGGAACAGAAACCTGATCCTTCATCCTCAGGAGCGGTATCAGTTTGGAAAACATCTCCAGTCTGGAATAAATCCAAGCCTTCTAGAAAATCAAAGCCAGCTTCTAAGTCCACATGAAGGTGCGGCCCTCATTCCAGCTCAGCTGGTAGGGGGCAGATTACGTTTTTTCAAAGAAATTTGGATCAAATCCGTTCACAATCTTTGGATTCAGAACATTGTTTCAGAAGGGTACAGAATTGGCTTCAAAATAAGACCTCCTGCAAAGAGATTTTTTCTTTCCCGTGTCCCAGTAAATCCAGAGAAGGCTCAAGCATTTCTGAAATGTGTTTCAGATCTAGAGTTGGCTGGAGTAATTATGCCAGTTCCAGTTCTGGAACGGGGACTGGGGTTTTATTCAAATCTCTTCATTGTACCAAAGAAGGAGAATTCCTTCAGACCAGTTCTGGATCTAAAAATATTGAATCGTTATGTAAGGATACCAACATTCAAAATGGTAACTGTAAGGACTATCCTGCCTTTTGTTCAGCAAGGGCATTATATGTCTACAATAGATTTACAGGATGCATATCTGCATATTCCGATTCATCCAGATCACTTTCAGTTTCTGAGATTTTCTTTCCTAGACAAGCATTACCAGTTTGTGGCTCTACCGTTTGGCCTAGCAACAGCTCCAAGAATTTTTACAAAGGTTCTCGGTGCCCTTCTGTCTGTAATCAGAGAACAGGGTATTGTGGTATTTCCTTATTTGGACGATATCTTGGTACTTGCTCAGTCTTTACATTTAGCAGAATCTCATACGAATCGACTTGTGTTGTTTCTTCAAGATCATGGTTGGAGGATCAATTTACTAAAAAGTTCATTGATTCCTCAGACAAGGGTAACCTTTTTGGGTTTCCAGATAGATTCAGTGTCCATGACTCTATCTTTGACAGACAAGAGACGTCTAAAATTGATATCAGCTTGTCGAAACCTTCAGTCACAATCATTCCCTTCGGTAGCCTTATGCATGGAAATTCTAGGTCTTATGACTGCTGCATCGGACGCGATCCCCTTTGCTCGTTTTCATATGCGACCTCTTCAGCTCTGTATGCTGAACCAATGGTGCAGGGATTACACAAAGATATCTCAATTAATATCTTTAAAACCGATTGTACGACACTCTCTGACGTGGTGGACAGATCACCATCGTTTAGTTCAGGGGGCTTCTTTTGTTCTTCCGACCTGGACTGTAATTTCAACAGATGCAAGTCTTACAGGTTGGGGAGCTGTGTGGGGGTCTCTGACGGCACAAGGGGTTTGGGAATCTCAGGAGGTGAGATTACCGATCAATATTTTGGAACTCCGTGCAATTTTCAGAGCTCTTCAGTCTTGGCCTCTTCTAAAGAGAGAATCGTTCATTTGTTTTCAGACAGACAATGTCACAACTGTGGCATACATCAATCATCAAGGAGGGACTCACAGTCCTCTAGCTATGAAAGAATTATCTCGAATTCTGGTTTGGGCGGAATCCAGCTCCTGTCTAGTTTCTGCGGTTCATATCCCAGGTATAGACAATTGGGAAGCGGATTATCTCAGTCGCCAAACGTTGCATCCGGGCGAATGGTCTCTTCACCCAGAGGAATTTCTTCAGATTGTTCAAATGTGGGGACTTCCAGAAATAGATCTGATGGCCTCTTATCTAAACAAGAAACTTCCCAGGTATCTGTCCAGATCCAGGGATCCTCAAGCGGAAGCAGTGGATGCATTGTCACTTCCTTGGAAGTATCATCCTGCCTATATCTTTCCGCCTCTAGTTCTTCTTCCAAGAGTGATCTCCAAGATTCTGAAGGAATGCTCGTTTGTTCTGCTGGTAGCTCCAGCATGGCCTCACAGGTTTTGGTATGCGGATCTTGTCCGGATGGCTTCTTGCCAACCGTGGACTCTTTCGTTAAGACCAGACCTTCTGTCGCAAGGTCCTTTTTTCCATCAGGATCTCAAATCCTTAAACTTAAAGGTATGGAGATTGAACGCTTGATTCTTAGTCAAAGAGGTTTCTCTGACTCTGTGATTAATACTATGTTACAGGCTCGTAAATCTGTATCTAGGGAGATATATTATAGAGTCTGGAAGACTTATATTTCTTGGTGTCTTTCTCATCATTTTTCCTGGCATTCTTTTAGAATTTCGAGAATTTTACAGTTTCTTCAGGATGGTTTGGATAAAGGTTTGTCTGCAAGTTCCTTGAAAGGACAAATCTCTGCTCTTTCTGTTCTTTTTCACAGAAAGATTGCTAATCTTCCTGATATTCATTGTTTTGTACAAGCTTTGGTTCGTATAAAACCTGTTATTAAGTCAATTTCTCCTCCTTGGAGTTTGAATTTGGTTCTGGGGGCTCTTCAAGCTCCTCCGTTTGAACCTATGCATTCATTGGACATTAAAATACTTTCTTGGAAAGTTTTGTTCCTTTTGGCCATCTCTTCTGCCAGAAGAGTCTCTGAATTATCTGCTCTTTCTTGTGAGTCTCCTTTTCTGATTTTTCACCAGGATAAGGCGGTGTTGCGAACTTCTTTTGAATTTTTACCTAAGGTTGTGAATTCCAACAACATTAGTAGAGAAATTGTGGTTCCTTCATTATGTCCTAATCCTAAGAATTCTAAGGAGAAATCATTGCATTCTTTGGATGTAGTTAGAGCTTTGAAATATTATGTTGAAGCTACTAAGACTTTCCGAAAGACTTCTAGTCTATTTGTTATCTTTTCCGGTTCTAGGAAAGGTCAGAAGGCCTCTGCCATTTCTTTGGCATCTTGGTTGAAATCTTTAATTCATCATGCTTATGTCGAGTCGGGTAAAACTCTGCCTCAAAGGATTACAGCTCATTCTACTAGGTCAGTTTCTACTTCCTGGGCGTTTAGGAATGAAGCTTCGGTTGATCAGATTTGCAAAGCAGCAACTTGGTCTTTGCATACTTTTACTAAATTCTACCATTTTGATGTGTTTTCTTCTTCTGAAGCAGTTTTTGGTAGAAAAGTACTTCAGGCAGGTGTTTCAGTTTGAATCTTCTGCTTATGTTTTCATTTAAACTTTATTTTGGGTGTGGATTATTTTCAGCAGGAATTGGCTGTCTTTATTTTATCCCTCCCTCTCTAGTGACTCTTGTGTGGAAAGATCCACATCTTGGGTAGTCATTATCCCATACGTCACTAGCTCATGGACTCTTGCTAATTACATGAAAGAAAACATAATTTATGTAAAAACTTACCTGATAAATTCATTTCTTTCATATTAGCAAGAGTCCATGAGGCCCACCGTTTTTTGGGGTGGTTATGATTTTTTTGTATAAAGCACAATTATTCCAATTCCTTATTTTTTATGCTTTCGCACTTTTTTCTTATCACCCCACTTCTTGGCTATTCGTTAAACTGATTTGTGGGTGTGGTGAGGGGTGTATTTATAGGCATTTTGAGGTTTGGGAAACTTTGCCCCTCCTGGTAGGAATGTATATCCCATACGTCACTAGCTCATGGACTCTTGCTAATATGAAAGAAATGAATTTATCAGGTAAGTTCTTACATAAATTATGTTTTTTAGTTTTGAGAATTAGAAAATCCACAATTTCCAGAGTTAAATTACATAAAAAGGGCAAAATAAATAATTAATGTATATTGTAAAGTTGTTTTACTACGCATAACTACACATTTTATAAGTTTTACACAAATCCAAGGTATGTTAGAGCAAAAACAAGCAAAGTAAAAATAATGCACGAAAAAGAATAAAAACCAATAACCCCTAGTGAATCTACGATTTAAGGGTTAATAGACAAAATATAACAAACAATAGCTAATAAATGATAATAGTAAAAATGTTTTTTGTTGCAGTAGACAAATTAGCTCTGTCACTTCAATCAGAAAATGTTGTGTAATATAATTAATAAGTCACAATAAGTTCACTGTGATATATATAATGAACTAGAAATGTCAAGATACAGTACTTGGTATATAAAGTTCTCTTGTCATTAGTAATGGGCAAAATATTTTGCAACATTCAAAAAATGAAACAAATTTTAACACATTAGTATGTTTATTTCAAATATCGAATGTTTGCACAAAATTCTAACATTCGTTTAATGTAATAGTATTTCCATTAAACGTGATTTTCTATTTAAACAATATTCGACATAGAAACATTCATATTGATATATTTGTATTTATTATGTATGAAGTTACTAAGTTTCCTACCACATGAACTATTGAACTTCTGAATAGTATTTGTTAAATCCAATGTTACTTTCTAAATTTCGAATGTGCATATTCAATTTAATTATGAACATTCCAAAACGAAAGTTGAATATCAGAAATAACATTTGATTACTGAATTTTAATGGATTTTCATTCTTATCAACGTTCGATTGTCCAATACGAATGTCCACAGGACTATTCGTTCTACCAAACAAATTACACTTTCAGTACATTTGCCCATTCCTAGTCATTACACAGCTGATGTGCCGTCCTTCTATGGGGTAAGGTAGAAACCCTGGTATATTGTAGGAACATACTTAACACTTGAGTTAATGCTGCTTGCTGCAATGGGGAGTTTTCATGTGGTTCTCCCTGAAAGGATATCTTATAAACAAGCACAAGAAACAGTATAACAAATCCTCTAAGTGTAGAAGGGATTGAAAATGGCTAAAAAAGTGCGCAAATAGAATCACACAAATACATGAAAAATGAGAGCATATCAATATGCAATGGTGTAGATACAATAGCAAGCTTTCTTTCATGTAATTAGCAAGAGTCCATGAGCTAGTGACGTATGGGATATACATTCCTACCAGGAGGGGCAAAGTTTCCCAAACCTCAAAATGCCTATAAATACACCCCTCACCACACCCACAATTCAGTTTTACAAACTTTGCCTCCGATGGAGGTGGTGAAGTAAGTTTGTGCTAGATTCTACGTTGATATGCGCTCCGCAGCAAGTTGGAGCCCGGTTTTCCTCTCAGCGTGCAGTGAATGTCAGAGGGATGTGAGGAGAGTATTGCCTATTTGAATGCAGTGATCTCCTTCTAAGGGGTCTATTTCATAGGTTCTCTGTTATCGGTCGTAGAGATTCATCTCTTACCTCCCTTTTCAGATCGACGATATACTCTTATATATACCATTACCTCTGCTGATTCTCGTTTCAGTACTGGTTTGGCTTTCTACAAACATGTAGATGAGTGTCCTGGGGTAAGTAAATCTTATTTTCTGTGACACTCTAAGCTATGGTTGGGCACTTTGTTTATAAAGTTCTAAATATATGTATTCAAACATTTATTTGCCTTGACTCAGAATGTTCAACTTTCCTTATTTTTCAGACAGTCAGTTTCATATTTGGGATAATGCATTTGATTTAATCATTTTTTCTTACCTTCAAAAATTTGACTTTTTTCCCTGTGGGCTGTTAGGCTCGCGGGGGCTGAAAATGCTTCATTTTATTGCGTCATTCTTGGCGCAGACTTTTTTGGCGCAAAAATTCTTTTCCGTTTCCGGCGTCATACGTGTCGCCGGAAGTTGCGTCATTTTTTGACGTTATTTTGCGCCAAAAATGTCGGCGTTCCGGATGTGGCGTCATTTTTGGCGCCAAAAAGCATTTAGGCGCCAAATAATGTGGGCGTCTTTTTTGGCGCTAAAAATATGGGCGTCGCTTTTGTCTCCACATTATTTAAGTCTCATTTTTCATTGCTTCTGGTTGCTAGAAGCTTGTTCTTTGGCATTTTTTCCCATTCCTGAAACTGTCATTTAAGGAATTTGATCAATTTTGCTTTATATGTTGTTGTTTTTTCTCTTACATATTGCAAGATGTCTCACGTTGCATCTGAGTCAGAAGATACTACAGGAAAATCGCTGTCTAGTGCTGGATCTACCAAAGCTAAGTGTATCTGCTGTAAACTTTTGGTAGCTATTCCTCCAGCTGTTGTTTGTATTGATTGTCATGACAAACTTGTTAATGCAGATAATATTTCCTTTAGTAAAGTACCATTGCCTGTTGCAGTTCCTTCAACATCTAAGGTGCAGAATGTTCCTGATGACATAAGAGATTTTGTTTCTGAATCCATAAAGAAGGCTATGTCTGTTATTTCTCCTGCTAGTAAACGTAAAAAATCTTTTAAAACTTCTCTCCCTACAGATGAATTTTTAAATGAACATCATCATTCTGATTCTGATGACTCTTCTGGTTCAGAGGATTCTGTCTCAGAGGTTGATGCTGATAAATCTTCATATTTATTTAAAATGGAATTTATTCGTTCTTTACTTAAAGAAGTTCTAATTGCTTTAGAAATAGAGGATTCTGGTCCTCTTGATACTAATTCTAAACGTTTGGATAAGGTATTTAAATCTCCTGTGGTTATTCCAGAAGTTTTTCCTGTTCCTAATGCTATTTCTGCAGTAATTTCCAAAGAATGGGATAAATTGGGTAATTCATTTACTCCTTCTAAACGTTTTAAGCAATTATATCCTGTGCCGTCTGACAGATTAGAATTTTGGGACAAAATCCCTAAAGTTGATGGGGCTATTTCTACCCTTGCTAAACGTGCTACTATTCCTACGTCAGATGGTACTTCGTTTAAGGATCCTTTAGATAGGAAAATTGAATCCTTTCTAAGAAAAGCTTATCTGTGTTCAGGTAATCTTCTTAGACCTGCTATATCTTTGGCTGATGTTGCTGCAGCTTCAACTTTTTGGTTGGAAACCTTAGCGCAACAAGTAACACATCATGATTCTCATGATATTATTATTCTTCTTCAGCATGCTAATAATTTTATCTGTGATGCCATCTTTGATATTATCAGGGTTGATGTCAGGTTTATGTCTCTAGCTATTTTAGCTAGAAGAGCTTTATGGCTTAAGACTTGGAATGCTGATATGGCTTCTAAATCAACTCTACTTTCCATTTCTTTCCAGGGTAACAAATTATTTGGTTCTCAGTTGGATTCTATTATTTCAACTGTTACTGGTGGGAAAGGAACTTTTTTATCACAGGATAAAAAATCTAAGGGTAAAAACAGAGCTAATAATCGTTTTCGTTCCTTTCGTTTCAACAAAGAACAAAAACCTGATCCTTCATCCTCAGGAGCAGTTTCAGTTTGGAAACCATCTCCAATCTGGAATAAATCCAAGCCAGCCAGAAAGGCAAAGCCTGCTTCTAAGTCCACATGAAGGTGCGGCCCTCATTCCAGCTCAGCTGGTAGGGGGCAGGTTACGTTTTTTCAAAGAAATTTGGATCAATTCTGTTCACAATCTTTGGATTCAGAACATTGTTTCAGAAGGGTACAGAATTGGTTTCAAGATGAGACCTCCTGCAAAGAGATTTTTTCTTTCCCGTGTCCCAGTAAATCCAGTAAAAGCTCAAGCATTTCTGAATTGTGTTTCAGATCTAGAGTTGACTGGAGTAATTATGCCAGTTCCAGTTCAGGAACAGGGGATGGGGTTTTATTCAAATCTCTTCATTGTACCAAAGAAGGAGAATTCCTTCAGACCAGTTCTGGATCTAAAAATATTGAATCGTTATGTAAGGATACCAACGTTCAAGATGGTAACTGTAAGGACTATCTTGCCTTTTGTTCAGCAAGGGAATTATATGTCCACAATAGATTTACAGGATGCATATCTGCATATTCCGATTCATCCGGATCATTATCGGTTCCTGAGATTCTCTTTTCTGGACAAGCATTACCAGTTTGTGGCTCTGCCGTTTGGCCTTGCTACAACTCCAAGAATTTTTACAAAGGTTCTCGGTGCCCTTCTGTCTGTAATCAGAGAACAGGGTATTGTGGTATTTCCTTATTTGGACGATATCTTGGTACTTGCTCAGTCTTTACATTTAGCAGAATTTCATACGAATCGACTTGTGTTGTTTCTTCAAGATCATGGTTGGAGGATCAATTTACCAAAAAGTTCATTGATTCCTCAGACAAGGGTAACCTTTCTGGGTTTCCAAATAGATTCAGTGTCCATGACTCTGTCTTTAACAGACAAGAGGCGTCTAAAACTGATGGCAGCTTGTCGAAACCTTCAGTCACAATCATTCCCTTCGGTAGCCTTATGCATGGAGATTCTAGGTCTTATGACTGCTGCATCGGACGCGATCCCCTTTGCTCGTTTTCACATGCGACCTCTTCAGCTTTGTATGCTGAATCAATGGTGCAAGGATTACACAAAGATATCTCAATTAATATCTTTAAAACCGATTGTTCGACACTCTCTAACGTGGTGGACAGATCACCATCGTTTAATTCAGGGGGCTTCTTTTTTGCTTCCGACCTGGACTGTAATTTCAACAGATGCAAGTCTCTCAGGTTGGGGAGCTGTGTGGGGATCTCTGACGGCACAAGGAGTTTGGGAATCTCAGGAGGTGAGATTACCGATCAATATTTTGGAACTCCGTGCAATTTTCAGAGCTCTTCAGTTTTGGCCTCTTCTGAAGAGAGAATCGTTCATTTGTTTTCAGACAGACAATGTCACAACTGTGGCATACATCAATCATCAAGGAGGAACTCACAGTCCTCTGGCTATGAAAGAAGTATCTCGAATTTTGGTTTGGGTGGAATCCAGCTCCTGTCTAATCTCTGCGGTTCATATCCCAGGTGTAGACAATTGGGAAGCGGATTATCTCAGTCGCCAAACGTTGCATCCGGGCGAATGGTCTCTTCACCCAGAGGTATTTCTTCAGATCATTCAAATGTGGGAACTTCCAGAAATAGATTTGATGGCGTCCCATCTAAACAAGAAACTTCCCAGGTATCTGTCCAGATCCCGGGATCCTCAGGCGGAGGCAGTGGATGCATTATCACTTCCTTGGAAGTATCATCCTGCCTATATCTTTCCGCCTCTAGTTCTTCTTCCAAGAGTAATCTCCAAGATTCTGAAGGAATGCTCGTTTGTTCTGCTGGTAGCTCCGGCATGGCCTCACAGGTTTTGGTATGCGGATCTTGTCCGGATGGCCTCTTGCCAACCGTGGACTCTTCCGTTAAGACCAGACCTTCTGTCACAAGGTCCTTTTTTCCATCAGGATCTGAAATCCTTAAATTTAAAGGTATGGAGATTGAACGCTTGATTCTTCGTCAAAGAGGTTTCTCTGACGCTGTGATTAATACTATGTTACAGGCTCGTAAAGCTGTATCTAGAGAGATATATTATAGAGTCTGGAAGACTTATATTTCTTGGTGTATTTCTCATAATTTTTCTTGGCATTCTTTTAGAATTCCGAGAATTTTACAGTTTCTTCAGGATGGTTTAGATAAAGGTTTATCCGCAAGTTCTTTGAAAGGACAAATCTCTGCTCTTTCTGTTCTTTTTCACAGAAAGATTGCTATTCTTCCTGATATTCATTGTTTTGTACAAGCTTTGGTTCGTATAAAACCTGTCATTAAGTCAATTTCTCCTCCTTGGAGTTTGAATTTGGTTCTGGGGGCTCTTCAAGCTCCTCCGTTTGAACCTATGCATTCATTGGACATTAAATTACTTTCTTGGAAAGTTTTGTTCCTTTTGGCCATCTCTTCTTCCAGAAGAGTTTCTGAATTATCTGCTCTTTCTTGTGAGTCTCCTTTTCTGATTTTTCATCAGGATAAGGCGGTGTTGCGAACTTCTTTTGAATTTTTACCTAAAGTTGTGAATTCCAACAACATTAGTAGAGAAATTGTGGTTCCTTCATTATGTCCTAATCCTAAGAATTCTAAGGAGAAATCGTTGCATTCTTTGGATGTTGTTAGAGCTTTGAAATATTATGTTGAAGCTACTAAATCTTTCAGAAAGACTTCTAGTCTATTTGTTATCTTTTCCGGTTCTAGAAAAGGCCAGAAAGCTTCTGCCATTTCTTTGGCATCTTGGTTGAAATCTTTAATTCATCTTGCCTATGTTGAGTCGGGTAAAACTCCGCCTCAGAGAATTACAGCTCATTCTACTAGGTCAGTTTCTACTTCCTGGGCGTTTAGGAATGAAGCTTCGGTTGATCAGATTTACAAAGCAGCAACTTGGTCCTCTTTGCATACTTTTACTAAATTCTACCATTTTGATGTATTTTCTTCTTCTGAAGCAGTTTTTGGTAGAAAAGTACTTCAGGCAGCGGTTTCAGTTTGAATCTTCTGCTTATGTTTTTCGTTAAACTTTATTTTGGGTGTGGATTATTTTATCCCTCCCTCTCTAGTGACTCTTGTGTGGAAAGATCCACATCTTGGGTAATCATTATCCCATACGTCACTAGCTCATGGACTCTTGCTAATTACATGAAAGAAAACATAATTTATGTAAGAACTTACCTGATAAATTCATTTCTTTCATATTAGCAAGAGTCCATGAGGCCCGCCCTTTTTTTGGGGTGGTTATGATTTTTTTGTATAAAGCACAATTATTCCAATTCCTTATTTTATATGCTTTCGCACTTTTTTCTTATCACCCCACTTCTTGGCTATTCGTTAAACTGATTTGTGGGTGTGGTGAGGGGTGTATTTATAGGCATTTTGAGGTTTGGGAAACTTTGCCCCTCCTGGTAGGAATGTATATCCCATACGTCACTAGCTCATGGACTCTTGCTAATATGAAAGAAATGAATTTATCAGGTAAGTTCTTACATAAATTATGTTTTTCTTGTAGTTGACAGACTATCCTACATAGAAGTGTCTTCCGTATAGAAGAGGATAAGATTATTTAGTTCGTTGTGAGAGTGACAATCCATTGTCCTCTGAACCTCAATGCGTTTCCTCCGGACTTGGCCAGACTTTTTCAGACTTTTATCATGTTTTAGGAAGTGTGATTCTATGTGCGCACATTTTAGCAATTTCAATCAATTCTACACTTAGAGAATGTGTGCTACTGTTTCTTTTGCTTGTTTTTAAAAATATTTCACATTGCAATATTTTACTACACAATATTTTTTATTTTTTTATGATGTCAGAGTACTTCAATGTTCCTTTTAAAAACTTACAAGATAATTTCCAAAGAAGAATAATGTGAACATTGCATGTTGTGTCTTATTTTAAAAGTTCATTTGGGATATGAAAAACATAGAAAAACACAAATTTAAAGGGACATTACAGGCAAAATTGAAATCCCCATGGATGCATTTCAGTTTTGACTAGAAGCATTTTTGTAATATACATGTATTAGCAGAAGTGTATTTAAGTATGCACTAGCATTTTAAACACAGCACTTGCTCAGAGAGCTTAAAATGCTTGCACCATCTGGTAATGACACGCTTTAATTACTGACATGATACAAGCCCCACTTGTGCTCTGAGCAGTTGCAGTATTTAAAATGCTGGTGCACTGAGAATATCTATCTATGCTTCACGTGCATGTGCAGGGAAAAATGCCAACACTAAAACATTTATAACTTTTACTAGATGCATTTTTGCCAAAACATGTATAGTGCAAATATGTTTCTATTTAACCCCTTAAGGACCAAGGACGTGCTATGTACATCCTCAAAAAAACAGCAGTTAAGGACCAAGGACGTACATAGCACGTCCTCAGTGAAACTGAGCACTGGAAGCTATCGTGATCGCTTCCAGCTGCTCTCAGGGTATTGCATCGATGGCTCGATATTGAGGGATCGTATAATACCCTTTAGGCAGCTACCGATGCAGAGAGGGCCACTCTGTTGCCAATCATTGGTGGCGTGGGAGGGTTTGGCAGTAGGTGGGTGGGCGGCCCATTGCTGGAAGAGGCAGAAGGAGGGCGGGAAGCTGGCCTGAAGGGGGCGTGAAGAGGGGACAGAGTGGGTGGGACCGATACACCACGCTACAACACCGGCAGTGGGAAGGAGGGTGAATGAGGAGAGGGGATTCCTATGTAGGAGCCGTACCTGCAAAGGGATCTGGGAGGGGGGCAGCTACACTACGGAAAATAGTGTGTTTTTTTTAATTTATTTTTTAAAAATAACTAATTTAGAGCAAACTGGGTACTGGCAGATAGCTGCCAGTACCTAAGATGGCGGCAAATATGTAGAGGGGGAGGGTTAGAGAGCTGTTTGAGGGGGCTCAGGGAGGTTGGCTGGTAAGGGGGGATCCTACACTGAAGAAAACATAATTATTTTTTTTATTTTTTTAAAAAACCCTTTTATTTGTATACTGGCAGACTTTCTGCCAGTACTCAAAATGGGGGTGACCCTTGTGGGGTGGGGGGGGGGGAGAGAGCTGTTTGATAGGGGTCAGGAGGGATCAGGGGTGTGATGTGTCAGGTGAGAAGGCTGATCTCTACACTAAAGCTAAAATTAATCCTGCAAGCTACCTTCACTGCTGGGCATAATACAAGTGTGGTTCACAGCGGCCTTCTAATTACCAAAAAGCAATGCCAAAGCCATATATGTCTATTTCTGAACAAAAGGGGTCCCAGAGAAGCATTTATAACCATAATTGCACAAGCTGTTTGTAAATAATTTCAGTGAGAACCTAAAGTTTGTGAAAAAGTGAACAATTTTTTTTATTTGATCGCATTTGGCGGTGAAATGGTGGCATGAAATATACCAAAATGGGCCTAGATAAATACTTTGGGTTGTCTACTAAAATATATATATATACATGTCAAGGGATATTCAGGGATTCTTGACAGATATCAGTGTTTTGAAGAAAAAAAATGGTTTGGAAATAGCAAAGTGCTACTTGTACATATTGGATATTTCTAAACTCAGGACAAAATTTAGAAACTATTTAGCATGGGTGTTTTTTGGTGGTTGTAGATGTGTAACAGATTTTGGGGGTCAAAGTTAGAAAAAGTGTGGGGGTTTTTTCAATTTTTTAATAATTTTTTTTTTTTTTAATAGTAAATTATATGATATGATGAAAATAATAGAATCTTTATGGGTACAGTAAATGAGCAAGAGGAAAATTACAGCTAAACACAAATACCGCAGAAATGTAAAACCAGCCCTGGTCCTTAACGATAAGAAAATTCATCTATGTGCATTTATATTTTGACCGGAATGTCCTTTTAAAAGTATCTAACTTGACAATGATATAGAGGATGCCCTGTTCAAGCATCCTTTATTAGTGATGTCGCGAATAGTTCGCCGGCGAATAGTTCCCGATGAACATAGCATGTTCGTGTTCGCCGTGGCGGGCGAACATATGTGATGTTCGATCCGCCCCCTATTCGTCATCATTGAGTAATACTTTGACCCTGTACCTCACAGTCAGAAGACACATTCCAGCCAATCAGCAGCAGACACTCCCTCCCAGACCCCCCTACCTCCTGGACAGCATCCATTTTAGATTCATTTGGAAGCTGCATTCTTAGTGAGAGGAGGGACAGTGTAGCTGCTGCTGATTTAATAGGGAAATTGATAGCTAGACTAGTGTATTCAGTGTCCACTACAGTCCTGAAGGACTCATCTGATCTCTGCTGTAAGGACAGCACCCCAAAAAGCCCTTTTTAGGGCTAGAACATCAGTCTGCTTTTTTTTTTTCCCCTGTGTAATCTAATTGCAGTTGCCTGCCTGCCAGCGTGTGTGTCAGGCTCACAGCGTATACTGTGCCCACTTGCCCAGTGCCACCACTCATATCTGGTGTAACAGTAGTGTAGATTTAAAAAAAAAAAACACTTTTTTGACTGTGTTAAATAATAGCAGTCAGTTTCCTTCACACGTGTGCGTTTCAGAGCCTGCCTGCCAGGGCACAGTGTCACCCCAGTGCAACTCATATCTGGTGTAACAGTAGTGTAGATTTAAAAAAAAAAACACTTTTTTGACTGTGTTAAATAATAGCAGTCAGTTTCCTTCACACGTGTGCGTTTCAGTGCCTGCCAGGGCACAGTGTCACCCCAGTGCAACTCATATCTGGTGTAACAGTAGTGTAGATTTAAAAAAAAAAACACTTTTTTGACTGTGTTAAATAATAGCAGTCATGGGGGCGGAGCCAGCTATCGCACACAGCAGTCGCATCTTGTTAGAGCTCCTCCACACTAACTAAAAATAAGCTTCCCAATATACACTACTCAGAGGTAACATAAATTTTAGCACACTATCTCTGACCAGCCCCATTAATTGAGTGTCTCGCACTCAGGTGGGAATATAGATCCCACATATTTGAATACTCTAGATAAACACCCCGATGGGGACTACCAGACATAGCACACTCTAGACTCACAGAAACCAATCATATTGACACTCGCTAACAACATCACTGTCAATAACACCCTTAGATTGGCAGGATTTCCTACTAAGAAGTGTAAGTGCTACATAATATACATAAGAGCTCACCCTATAGACATCTAGAGCAAGCCAGAATATATAGATGACTGATTGCTATATGGGAACTAGTATGCATAACTATCTACGCCTTTACTCACTCTAACTGCCCAAAATACCCCAATAGCTTACTAGAGCATCCCCTCCCTGATACACCTATTAGCTATATAGACTCAAGATTAGGCTACACCGACAATATTAGGGTGCCCACCTCATCAGCTTAGATTATACTTCACTAGTTCCCCTGATTCAAAATATACGGGATAACTGATAGAATCCTGACACATTATATTAAATACCTAGATGCTTAGTTCCTATAGCTTGGCTGTTGAAGCCCCTTAAACTTAACTTAATTTAAAACAACACAATACAAGATCTCTTTTGTTACTTATATCTTATTATGTGTTTGAACTGTTGATTATTTAATATGGTCATTTCTCTACTGCATATGTTATAAGGCAAATAATTGCTATATTGTTTTATTGTCTTTTCTTGGTTATATCAGCAGTTCCCTAGGATATTCCTTTATGGGCACAACTATAGATCACAAAGACTTAAACTCAGACCACACCGCATGCTTCTGTGTACCCATCTTAACCACATAGATTATACTCTTCTGGCTCTTCCTGATGTTAAATCTTTGGAACAGCTATAAGAGTCTCCTCATAACAATTACACTGCCTAGACTCTTTACCCTCTTCACATAGACAGTGGAGATCATTCAGCCTAACATGACGTGAGATCTCTTCCGTTATTTGCACTCATTTACATGTTTGAACGGTTGATTGTTCCAAATGGTTACCTCTCTGTTATAGGTTTTTTTGTTTTTGTTTTTCTCTCCCCTTCTCTCTCTTGGGGAAGATGACTGTTATATTGTTATACTGTAACATTGCAATAATGTCTCTCTGTGTTTATACCTGCACAACAGAATAATTTGTCTCTTTGAGATTTTCTCCCATCACTACGCAGCACTGTGCTCACACATTCTCTTCATAACTACCTTCTTTAGTACAGGCAAACTGGCTATTTATATCCCTCCTATTTCATACCAGTCAATACCCTTACTCCCTTCTGGAGCTTCAAAAGCTTGGCTTTATATTTACCCACTAGTATTATATAACCAATTAGTTAATCGATTATTCAATATCTCTCACCTCCCCCCCCAACTAACATCCCCCTTACCTAAGGTACCCCTATTTACTAGGGGGCTACATAAGCGGTTACTCTTGTCTATACCGCACCCTAATAGAATTACTATTCAACAAAGAAAAGAAACGATAGAAAACTAAAAGTAAAAACTTATCCTATTGAATACCGAATAAGCTTCCTACCCATAACAGTACTAACCTCCTAATTGATACTACTTACTCCATCTTCCTTTTAGTACTATTTTAAGCTTTCCCTTTCCCCCCCTCCTCCCCCCCTTTTTTTTTTTTTTTTTTTTTTTTTTTCTTCCCTCTTCCCCTTTTTCCACCTCCCTACCCCATTTTCCTTTCCAATTCCCTTATTTCCTGTTCTCTCTTCCCTGAGGAGCTTCCCCCATGAAAATGGCACTCATTTGCACTTCCCACAATACCAGAGGGCTTAATACCACAAACAAAAGAAGTAGATTGTTAGGTCACCTGGCCCATGCTAGAACACAAATCGCATTTCTACAAGAGACACACTGGATAGCAGGGACATCCATTCCCCTTAACTCCAAACACTTCCCAGTTGTGGAAACGGCTTCCTTCATGGGAAAGTCGAGAGGAGTTGCGATCATGCTGCATAAGAGCATACTATACGAAAAAATAGAAGTAATCAGGGACCCCCAAGGCAGGTACCTAATCATTAACTGCAAAATTGATGGTTTCCTGTACACACTAGCAAACTACTATGGCCCAAACTCCGGGCAAATACAAGCACTCCGTAAATTTCTAAGGTTGCTATATGCACATAAGACGCACAACTTGCTTTTAGCAGGTGACTTCAATTTGATATTGGACCCCACTTATGATAGACGATCACAACAGTTTAAACCCTGCGACCCCTCTGTAGCTGGGAAGGCTAAACAATTTAACAATCTCATAGCCCAGTATAACTTATTTGACGCATGGCGCTCCCATCACCCCTCTACTAGAGATTATTCCTACTATTCTCCCGTCCACAACACTTACACTAGAATTGATTTTATTTTTTGTGAACCCCATCTTCTAGACCTTGTTCAATCTATTCACATGCCTGGCTGTACATGGTCGGACCACTCTCCTGTACAACTATCTTTACAAACTCACAATCCAAATGCCCCTAGGCCTCCGTGGAAAATGCCAGACTTCATTCTCTCCTCTATGGAACATACTGAATTCCTCAGGGTTGAGATAGAACACTTTTTAGCGACTAACGACAATGGTGCAGTCAGCGACTACAATCTTTGGGGCTCCCTGAAGGCATTTATCCGAGGCCTCTTTATTAAACTAAAGGCTGAGCAAAAGAAAAAAACAGGTAACTCCTTAGCCCAATTACATGTAGCCCTAAGAGACTTAAACGCCACCCACATGCTAACACTAGACCCCCAGATATTAAGTCGAATTAAGGAAATCAAGAACCGGATCGAGGAGATAGAGTCACAGCGTTTGCAGGCTCGCATTCAAAATTTTAAACAAACCTTCTACGCTAAAGGCAATAAAGCAGATAGGCTATTGGCTAATAAACTGCGACAACGCACTGCTGCGGCGCGAATCCCATACATCAAAACACCCTCGGGCACAGTTTGTCTCCCTTCAGACATCGGTGATGCCTTCGCTAGCTACTACTCATCTCTGTATAATCTAGAAAACCATACTGCTGACGTTCTCCCCTCGTTACCTCGAGTTCAGAGTTTCTTGGACGGTCTGTCCTTGCCCACCCTGTCGGAGGAACAAAAAACTTTTTTGGATTCCCCCTTTAGTCCTAAAGAAATCAAAGACACCATCATCTCACTAAAAAATGGCAAAGCCCCTGGTCCTGATGGTTACAATGCCCTCTTCTATAAAACATTTCTCCCACAGCTTTCACCCGTACTTAATAGATTGTTTTCTTTGGCCAGACATAGCAGCGTATTCCCGGCTGAATTCCTAGAAGCTACTATAATTACGATTCCTAAGCCCGGCAAACCTCCAAACATCTGTGAAAATTTTCGCCCTATTTCATTAATCAACACCGACATGAAAATTTTTGCTAAACTCTTGGCCACTAGACTTAACCACATCCTTCCCTCATTAATCAACTGGGACCAGGTTGGCTTTACCCCGCATAGAGAGGGACCAGATAATACCAGAAGAATTCTTAACATACATCTAGAAGCCAGGAGAACAGGCTTTCCATGTACAACTCTGGCTCTAGATGCGGAAAAAGCCTTCGACAGGGTGGGCTGGACCTATATGTTCGAGGTCTTAAGAAGGTTCGGTTTCCCTCCGCGATTCTACTCTTGCATAGCTGCACTATACTCCACGCCCTCGGCCTCAGTCAGAGGTTTAGGCTTTCACTCATCAACTTTCCCTATTTCCAATGGGACAAGACAAGGGTGCCCATTGTCCCCTCTTATTTTTACCCTGATCATGGAACCCCTGGCGGAGGCTATTCGAATAAACCCAGATATCAAGGGAGTTGAAGTGGCGGGTATCTCTCAAAAGACCGCCCTATTTGCAGACGATCTGACTATTTTTTTAGGAGATCCATCGGGATCCCTTCCTTCCCTCTTCACTTTGCTTGAGAGCTTTGGTAGTATCAGCTTCTATAAACTTAACATAAACAAAACAGATGCCTATGTTATAAACATAGCCGATAGCGAACTTGCAAAATTAAAGCGGATGTACCCATTTAATTGGTCTAAACATAAGATCAAACACTTAGGTGTCTATTTATCTAGCAATATATCCACTGTCATAGAGGCTAACTTTTACCCACTTCTACACCAATTTCAAAATTGTGCTATAAAATGGAATGTCCCTTGTATATCTTGGCTAGGCAGAATTGCCGCGTTCAAGATGGTCCTCCTTCCCAAGCTCACTTACCTATTTCGCGCCCTTCCCATTCCTATCCCCAAATCGCTCATTGGTAAATTTCAAGCTACGTGTAATAGATTTGTTTGGAGAGGCAAACATCCCAGGGTGGCCACAAGAATAATGCAACAACCACTTTTGAGTGGAGGCGCAGGCGCCCCCAACTTAATCTTCTATCATGAGGCCGCTAGATTGGCTCATATTCTTGCCTGGAATGTTAAAGCTTCCCAGAGCAAATGGAAAATCCTAGAACAGGCGACTTTGCCTGACCCCCTCCTTCTTGTGGACCTTATATGGTTACCAAAACACACTAGGGCCTACTATAAGATTAATAATCCAATTATCCTACATGCACTCCGCTTTTGGGATAAGACCCATTCCTTACCACAGATAGCTCCTCATCCGTCGCCAATTCATTCCTTCTCAGGTCTGCTAATGGCTCTCCGAGACTCTCACCCTTCCTTATGGGAAGATCACGGTATTATTCATATTGCTGACTTACTCCCCGAGGGTCGCATGATATCGCTAGCTCAATTTAGCTCTACCTATAATCCCCCTCCTCTCCTGCGTTTTGAATTCCTGCGAGTGCGCAGCCTCCTGAAATCTTGGGGTTTCTTTAACTCCCCTCCAAGAGAACCTACCGCTTGGGAGAAGAGGTGGCTGGCAGGTTTTAAAGTCCCGCACGCACTTGCAACCTCATATAAGGACCTACTGAATCCTCCAATTTTCAATAAATCAGCTTATATCACCGCATGGGAAAGATCCCTCAACTTCAGTGCTGAGCAGGGCGAGTGGTCCAAGGCTGTTTCGCTTACTAGACAGGCCTTACATTGTATAACTTTGTTAGAATTGTATATTAAAGTATGTCTTCAATGGCACCTTACCCCCCTCAGACTCTTCAAAATCTCCCTGGTTAATTCCCCCCTTTGCTGGAGAGAATGCGGTTCTATAGGTACGCCTTCCCACATATGGTGGGAGTGCCCTGCGTTAAAACCCTTCTGGCATGAGATTATATGCAGACTAAAGCTCTTAGACTCTTCTTTGGAGACCACCCCACAGACCCTTCTATTTCACCTAAATATCAAAACAACAACAAAGGCTGGAGATCTCCTTAGCGTTTATATACTTATGGCAGCAAAGCTATCAATAGCTAGATTATGGAGACAGAAACCTTCACCAGGATGGAGCGAAGTCATTAAGATTATGTCGTATCTTGAGACTATGGAGCTCCCGATCTTCACCCAGAACAATAAAGCCCCACTACACTCGCAAATATGGGACCAATGGAAGCCCCTCAGATAATCTTGTGCTGGGTAGGTCCCCTTGGCTTCCTTCCCCTTTGCCAGCCCCAAGCAACATCATAAAATGTACCACTCCAGCCCCTTGCTAACCTCTCTGCCCTCTCCCCTCTCTCCCCCCCCCCTTTTTTTTTTTCCTTTCTCTCTTTCCCCCTCTTCTTCACCTTTCCTCCTCCCCCCCTTACTCTACAGTATCTGACCAGCACACTTCACTTTCTAAATCTATCTACTCTCCCATTTCATGGTGGATATGTTTTTGCCCATGTTTCTCAATATTGACAAATTTCGGTTTCCTACAAGGTATTATAATAACACCTACATTTTCTCAACAGCTTACAAAAATTGGACTGAGTACTTAATATTTGTTTTATGAGCCTTAATTTCAACATCCTTTGTTTTCATATGTGTTGTAAGGTTCATCCTGTAAGGCAAAAATGCCATTCAATCTTTTATTTTGTATTGTGTGCGCTTGTTTGTACTCTTGTGTCCATCTTTCAATAAAAATTATTTACAAAAAAAAAAAAAAAAAAAATAATAGCAGTCATTTTCCTTCACACGTGTGCGTTTCAGTGCCTGCCTGCCAGGGCACAGTGTCACCCCAGTGCAACTCATATCTGGTGTAACAGTAGTGTAGATTTTAAAAAAAAACAACACTTTTTTGACTGTGTTAAATAATAGCACTCAGTTTTCTTCACACGTGTGCGTTTCAGGGCCTACCTGCCAGGGCACAGTGTCACCCCAGTGCAACTCATATCTGGTGTAACAGTAGTGTAGATTTAAAAAAAACAACACTTTTTGACTGTGTTAAATAATAGCAGTCAGTTTCCTTCACACGTGCGCGTTTCAGTGCCTGCCTGTCAGGGCACAGTGTCACCCCAGTGCAACTCATATCTGGTGTAACAGTAGTGTAGATTTAAAAAAAAAACACTTTTTTGACTGTGTTAAATAATAGCAGTCAGTTTCCTTCACACGTGTGCGTTTCAGAGCCTGCCTGCCAGGGCACAGTGTCACCCCAGTGCAACTCATATCTGGTGTAACAGTAGTGTAGATTTAAAAAAAAAAACACTTTTTTGACTGTGTTAAATAATAGCAGTCAGTTTCCTTCACACGTGTGCGTTTCAGTGCCTGCCAGGGCACAGTGTCACCCCAGTGCAACTCATATCTGGTGTAACAGTAGTGTAGATTTAAAAAAAAAAAAAAGACTTTTTTGACTGTGTTAAATAATAGCAGTCAGTTTCCTTCACACGTGTGCGTTTCAGTGCCTGCCAGGGCACAGTGTCACCCCAGTGCAACTCATATCTGGTGTAACAGTAGTGTAGATTTAAAAAAAAAACACTTTTTTGACTGTGTTAAATAATAGCAGTCATTTTCCTTCACACGTGTGCGTTTCAGTGCCTGCCTGCCAGGGCACAGTGTCACCCCAGTGCAACTCATATCTGGTGTAACAGTAGTGTAGATTTTAAAAAAAACAAACACTTTTTTGACTGTGTTAAATAATAGCACTCAGTTTTCTTCACACGTGTGCGTTTCAGGGCCTACCTGCCAGGGCACAGTGTCACCCCAGTGCAACTCATATCTGGTGTAACAGTAGTGTAGATTTAAAAAAAACAACACTTTTTGACTGTGTTAAATAATAGCAGTCAGTTTCCTTCACACGTGCGCGTTTCAGTGCCTGCCTGTCAGGGCACAGTGTCACCCCAGTGCAACTCATATCTGGTGTAACAGTAGTGTAGATTTAAAAAAAACAACACTTTTTGACTGTGTTAAATAATAGCAGTCAGTTTCCTTCACACGTGTGCGTTTCAGGGCCTGCCTGCCAGGGCACAGTGTCACCCCAGTGACACTGGGGTGACACTACCTGATCGATACAACATCATACCTGATGTTTTAAAGCACTTTATTCCAAACAATTTAGGAATGTTAGGTGATTTATGCCCTTTATGGATTAAAACCAGACTCTGCATCAACTATGTAATTTTCCATGGGAGTTTTGCCATGGATCCCCCTCCGGCATGCCACAGTAAAGGTGTTAGTCCCCTTGAAACAACTTTTCCATCACTATTGTGGCCAGAAAGAGTCCCTGTGGGTTTAAAAATTCACCGGCCCATTGAAGTCAATGGGGGTTCGCCCGGTTCGCGAACTTTTGGGGAAGTTCGCGTTCGCTGTTCGCGAACCCAAATTTTTAGGTTCGCGACATCACTATCCTTTATACACATGTGGTGGGAATGCCCTAAAGTGCAACATATCTGGTCCAAGGAATCAGACTTACTGGGTGAACTACTTTCAGAATGCATTACACTGATAACACATCATATCAAAAATATAAAATCGTATAACTCAGCTATAAACATTCAACAGAACAATATGCCCAGCCACTAGAATATGCACAGCTAGACATTGGAAAGTAGGCGCTCCTACGTGGGCAGAAATCATGGAAAAAATTAGCTATGCATATACTATGGGGCCGATTTACTAATGTGTGGGCGGACATGATCCGCTGTAGTGGATCATGTCCACCGCACATCAATAAATTCCAACAGCATACGCTGTCTAGTGAAATGCCTGTGCAATGCCGCCCCTGTACATTCGTGGCCAATCAGCTGCTATCAGGGGGTGTCAATCAACCCGAAAGTATCCGATTGGGCTGATTGCTGTACGCCACCTCAGAGGTGGCGGATGAGTAAAGGAGCAGCGGTCTTCGTGCGGAAACAGATACTTGATGGGTTGATAAATCGACCCCTATGTCAGAACATGCATCCTGGATTGATGGCTTTAACTATGAAGTTTCATAAAATATGGTTTTATTGGATTATGAAGGACCAAAAACAAGATGGAAATTTAAGAGGCAACTCTTAGACACAGAAATACAAATAGCTCTGAGGGAATGTGGGTATTGAAGCCAAGGGGGTCATCTCTCAACCAATTACACTCTTCATATACTAAGAGAATAAACATGAGATGAGTTAATTTCTGTAGAGTACAAATGCTCTTGCAAAATATAACCACATCTGAAACAAGCTTATATTTTGTATTTAAGATTGTCATTGCAGTTGTTATCATTCTTCTTTTTTATTACCATGTTACGAATTGTGTAGCTTTGGGTATGTAAATCTTGGCATGGTGACACTGGTCGTTATATTGGGGAGAGAATATCTTCCCTCCAATAAGAATAACAGGGATTCGGTTCAGAGACTTATGTTAAAATACTGGATAACCTTCCCTTTACCTGATAAACAGCAGTCTACCATAGATTCATGTGTTACTCACTCAGCATAGAGGTTGTATGGAACAACTCCAGAATGATAGGACTCTCTATGAGTGACAACTGAATGTAGATTACTGCATAAAATGTTATATGTGTTGCTATGCTATTGTTTAAAGAATTTTGTACAAAAAAATTAGAATAAAAATGATTTTAACTAAAAGTATCTAACATTTAACCGTTTCCCTGAATCTTAAATAAATATTTGTTATCACTATATCATTTCACGTTGGCTATTAAGTGAAACAAACTGATTGCTCTTAACTCGAACTGATAAAGCAATTAAGAGAACAAATAAACACAGATCAGTATAATAAAATAATAATACAATTCCAACTATCATTCATCAAACAGATGTGGACAGAGCAGAATACCTGAAACTTGCTATTGTATTTATCTTGATAGTGTAAACATCATTGGTTGATCTCATAATATGGAGGTTGGTAAGAGCAATACATCAATCATCAATTTAATTACAGAGATAAAGGAAAACCAGCAAAAGGTGACAGATATCATTACTGGAAAGGAACTAATCCCCTCAAATGAAATTGTAGGGTGGATACGCACCTGCTCCTGCTATTTGCAATAACATGTTCTCAATATCCTTATTGTGAAGCAATATTATTGAGACTAAATAAGGGCATATGAAAAAACACAGTGTAAGGTCATTAAAGAATATAATCACATCAATCTTTATGTCACAACATTAATGACAACCCTAAAAGTCTCAGATGCATAATCTAGTCAGATGTTTGACGATCCGTATTATCTAAAATCGAATAGAAAAAGTTTGAATTAGTTTGGGGCGTAAGGCCAATGATGCAGCTGCCTAGTGTAAAATGAAAGAAACAGCTGTGTTAAAGGGGGAATGAAATACAAGTGTGTGACTTCTGGCGCTATTCCTATACCCGCTGCTAAGGTATTATTGGAACCCCCTCCTTAAAAGGTTCCTAAGAAAAATGGTGCAAATCAAATTTGAAAGTGAAATGCTGGGGTATGGCTTCATAAATAATATAATAAAGAAAATGGTGTTTAATTCTACCAAAATGTGTATATAGGTGTGTTATTCAAAATATACATATATATATAAAAAGAAGTGATGGACTTAATTTAGAAAACCAGGTATGTGGAAATGAATGTTTATAAAGTATAGGAGATATCTCCAAGATTATAAATTCGAAGAGAAAAGCGTCGTCCTATATACATTTAATAGCAATAATTACACAATTAAAAAACTGCTATGAGTTGGACGTCCAAACTTAAAGGACCAGTTAATACAGATTTGCATAATCAACAAATGCAAGATAACAAGACAATGCAATAGCACTTAGTCTGAACTTCAAATGAGTAGTAGATTTTTTTAAACTAAATTGCAAAGTTATGTCTATTTCCACTCCCGTGTATCATGTGACAGCCATCAGCCAATCACAAATGCATATACGTATATGCTGTGAATTCCTGCACATGCTCAGTAGGAGCTGGTGACTCAAAACGTGTAAATATAAAAAGACTGTGCACATTTTGTTAATGGAAGTAAATTGGAAAGTTGTTTAAAATTGCGTGCTCTATCTGAATCAAAAAGTTTAATTTTGACTTGAGTGTCCCTATAAAAAGGCTAAAAACATAAGCAACTCTTAATTAAGAGCTATAAAAAACATCTAAGATTTGGATCTAACATCTACAAGATTGATGTCTTTTTAGGACATTAGTACCACACAGAATCGATCTCCTACACAGGAGGCCACTAACACACAAGTGGATTTACAAATCTACTGGAGACCAAACTATCCGGTATCGAGAACCAGGGAATCCCCCTGTGAAGTGACAATACGGGAGGCACGTGACCTGGTAAACCCACCCCTACAACACAGGAACTCAAAATGGGGAGAGGACGCACAGACGGAGAACAAGTCCCATGGTGCAGGTCACGGTAAGAAAACAGACAGAGTTCACAACGACCAGTATACTGTGTAATAGGATATAGCGATAACGCGTATGTGAAGGAATACATCCCAAGCTAACAAACCTGTTTTCAACTAATGAACTAATCTGCAGCACCATTTCTAAGTCTGTATGATTTTTAATGGATCCATAGGGTTGCTTATGTTTTTAGCCTTTTTAAGTTTGGACGTCCAACGCATAGCAGATTTTTAATTGTGTACTTATTGCTATTAAATGTATATATTATAACGCTTTTATCTTCAAATTTATTACCTTGGCGATATCTTCTATATTTTATATACGATCATTTCCACATACCTAGTTTTCTAAATAAAGACCATTACTTATTTTTTATATATAATTAAAGAGACACTGAACCCAAATTTTTTCTTTCGTAATTCAGATAGAGCATGCAATTTTAAGCAACTTTCTAATTTACACCTATTATCAATTTTTCTTCGTTCTCTTGCTTTCTTTATTTGAAAAGGAAGGCATCTAAGCTATTTTTTTGGTTCAGAACCATGGAAAGCACCTTTTTATTGGTGTGTGAATTTATCCACCAATCACCAAGAACAACCCAGTTTGTTCACCATAAATGGGCCGGTATCTAAACTTACATTCTTGCATTTCAAATAAAGATACCAAGAGAATGAAAACAATTTGATAATAGGAGTCAATTAGAAAGTTGCTTGCTCGTCTATCTGAATCACAAAAGAAAAAAATTGGGTTCAGTGTCCCTTTAATCACCATTCTACTTTATTATACTATTTAAGAAGCTATACCCCAGCATTTGCAGCACCGATATTTTCACATTTTTAAATTTAAAGGGGAATGAAACCATCACATTTTCCAATATTGATTTAAAAAGCCATTACGTTTTTTAAAATGTATTAGTTTAATTTTTCTCTTAGTATCCTTTGTTGAAAATTAGAGAACATGTTAAGGTAGTTCTCTAGGGTTGATTTCTGCTTCTGTTCCTTGTTTACATCGCTTTTCTATAACTAATACTGCGTTATTCACAGCTATTTCAAATAACAAAATAAATGTAACAGAGCTATTTGTAAGCAATTTAATAGGCTCCAGCAGGTAAGAGAGAGAGAGATTTAAAATACAATGTCCCTTGTATTTGTATATCACTGCCCAATACCCATATTGTGTAAATACTAATCATTTAAATGTCAATATGTTTGCAGTCAGAAGACATAAGGTTTCCAATTGAACCTCTGGCCTCTCCATGCAATGCAGTTATCTGCTACAGTGCACAGAAAACCTTTACAACAGACTGTATGGTGTGACAGGAAGTGAGTGGGTGGAGTTGGAGTGAGAGGTAATCTTGGACCTGTATGTGAGTAACATAGTCTAATTTATATATCACTGAGAGTGGCCGAGCTGCTTGCAACCTTCATGGTACATACGCTCACATGCAGCTGCTACTGTCCTGCCTTAGCCAGTAGAAATGTTCCTGTGCTTGACACTTCTGTTCTGGTTGGCTGCATGAACAGGAAAGAGACAGCCATTCAGACCTATGCCGACATTAGTAGAGTATTTTCATTTCCTTCACCTTGCTCTCTATTTCCTCCCCTCTCTCAGTACTACATGTCATCTCTGCTTCTGTACTGACCCCACTGTGTAGAACTGTTCACTGCAGGAGAACTTGCTTGTCAAAAAACAAGACTAGCTGACACAGATATTGGAAATGTCTGTTAGGTGTTTGTCCGTGTATTCATGTGGACATTTATGGTGACATATTTCTGTGGGTGTCTGTATATGTTTGCAAACATGAATGTCTACCTGGATTTATGTGTGTGGGTGCTTATGTATGTATGCATGTGGATGCCTGTGGTTACTTTTCTTTCATGTAATTAGCAAGAGTCCATGAGCTAGTGACGTATGGGATATACATTCCTACCAGGAGGGGCAAAGTTTCCCAAACCTCAAAATGCCTATAAATACACCCCTCACCACACCCACAATTCAGTTTTACAAACTTTGCCTCCGATGGAGGTGGTGAAGTAAGTTTGTGCTAGATTCTACGTTGATATGCGCTCCGCAGCAAGTTGGAGCCCGGTTTTCCTCTCAGCGTGCAGTGAATGTCAGAGGGATGTGAGGAGAGTATTGCCTATTTGAATGCAGTGATCTCCTTCTACGGGGTCTATTTCATAGGTTCTCTGTTATCGGTCGTAGAGATTCATCTCTTACCTCCCTTTTCAGATCGACGATATACTCTTATATATACCATTACCTCTGCTGATTCTCGTTTCAGTACTGGTTTGGCTATCTGCTATATGTAGATGAGTGTCCTGGGGTAAGTCTTATTTTCTGTGACACTCCAAGCTATGGTTGGGCACTTTGTTTATAAAGTTCTAAATATATGTATTCAAACATTTATTTGCCTTGACTCAGAATGTTCAACTTTCCTTATTTTCAGACAGTCAGTTTCATATTTGGGATAATGCATTTTGATTTAACCATTTTTTCTTACCTTCAAAAATTTGACTCTTCCCTGTGGGCTGTTAGGCTCGCGGGGGCTGAAAATGCTTCATTTTATTGCGTCATTCTTGGCGCGGACTTTTTTGGCGCAAAAATTCTATTTCCGTTTCCGGCGTCATACGTGTCGCCGGAAGTTGCGTCATTTTTTTGACGTTATTTCGCGCCAAAAATGTCGGCGTTCCGGATGTGGCGTCATTTTTGGCGCCAAAAGCATTTAGGCGCCAAATAATGTGGGCGTCTTATTTGGCGCGAAAAAATATGGGCGTCGCTTTTGTCTCCACATTATTTAAGTCTCATTTTTTATTGCTTCTGGTTGCTAGAAGCTTGTTCTTTGGCATTTTTTCCCATTCCTGAAACTGTCATTTAAGGAATTTGATCAATTTTGCTTTATATATATGTTGTTTTTTCTCTTACATATTGCAAGATGTCTCACGTTGCATCTGAGTCAGAAGATACTACAGGAAAATCGCTGTCAAGTGCTGAATCTACCAAAGCTAAGTGTATCTGCTGTAAACTTTTGGTAGCTATTTCTCCAGCTGTTGTTTGTATTGATTGTCATGACAAACTTGTTAAAGCAGATCATATTTCCTTTAGTAAAGTACCATTGCCTGTTGCAGTTCCTTCAACATCTAAGGTGCAGAATGTTCCTGATAATATAAGAGATTTTGTTTCTGAATCCATAAAGAAGGCTATGTCTGTTATTTCTCCTTCTAGTAAACGTAAAAAATCTTTTAAAACTTCTCTCCCTACAGATGAATTTTTAAATGAACATCATCATTCTGATTCTGATGACTCCTCTGGTTCAGAGGATTCTGTTTCTGAGGTTGATGCTGATAAATCTTCATATTTATTTAAAATGGAATTTATTCGTTCTTTACTTAAAGAAGTTCTAATTGCTTTAGAAATAGAGGATTCTGGTCCTCTTGATACTAATTCTAAACGTTTGGATAAGGTATTTAAAGCTCCTGTGGTTATTCCAGAAGTTTTTCCTGTTCCTAATGCTATTTCTGCAGTGATTTCCAAAGAATGGGATAAATTGGGTAATTCATTTACTCCTTCTAAACGTTTTAAGCATTTATATCCTGTGCCGTCTGACAGATTAGAATTTTGGGACAAAATCCCTAAAGTTGATGGGGCTATTTCTACCCTTGCTAAACGTACTACTATTCCTACGTCAGATGGTACTTCGTTTAAGGATCCTCTAGATAGGAAAATTGAGTCCTTTCTAAGAAAAGCTTATCTGTGTTCAGGTAATCTTCTTAGACCTGCTATATCTTTGGCTGATGTTGCTGCAGCTTCAACTTTTTGGTTGGAAACTTTAGCGCAACAAGTAACACATCGTGATTCTAATGACATTATTATTCTTCTTCAGCATGCTAATAATTTTATCTGTGATGCCATTTTTGATATTATCAGAGTTGATGTCAGGTTTATGTCTCTAGCTATTTTAGCTAGAAGAGCTTTATGGCTTAAAACTTGGAATGCTGATATGGCTTCTAAATCAACTTTACTTTCTATTTCTTTCCAGGGTAACAAATTATTTGGTTCTCAGTTGGATTCCATCATTTCAACTGTTACTGGTGGGAAAGGAACTTTTTTACCACAGGATAAAAAATCTAAAGGTAAAAGCAGGGCTAATAATCGTTTTCGTTCCTTTCGTTTCAACAAAGAACAAAAGCCTGATCCTTCATCCTCAGGAGCAGTTTCAGTTTGGAAACCATCTCCAGTCTGGAATAAATCCAAGCCAGCTAGAAAGGCAAAGCCTGCTTCTAAGTCCACATGAAGGTGCGGCCCTCATTCCAGCTCAGCTGGTAGGGGGCAGGTTACGTTTTTTCAAGGAAATTTGGATCAATTCTGTTCACAATCTTTGGATTCAGAACATTGTTTCAGAAGGGTACAGAATTGGTTTCAAGATGAGACCTCCTGCAAAGAGATTTTTTCTTTCCCGTGTCCCAGTAAATCCAGTAAAAGCTCAAGCATTTCTGAAATGTGTTTCAGATCTAGAGTTGACTGGAGTAATTATGCCAGTTCCAGTTCCGGAACAGGGGATGGGGTTTTATTCAAATCTCTTCATTGTACCAAAGAAGGAGAATTCCTTCAGACCAGTTCTGGATCTAAAAATATTGAATCGTTATGTAAGGATACCAACGTTCAAAATGGTAACTGTAAGGACTATCTTGCCTTTTGTTCAGCAAGGGAATTATATGTCCACAATAGATTTACAGGATGCATATCTGCATATTCCGATTCATCCAGATCATTATCAGTTCCTGAGATTCTCTTTTCTGGACAAGCATTACCAGTTTGTGGCTCTGCCGTTTGGCCTAGCTACAGCTCCAAGAATTTTTACAAAGGTTCTCGGTGCCCTTCTGTCTGTAATCAGAGAACAGGGTATTGTGGTATTTCCTTATTTGGACGATATCTTGGTACTTGCTCAGTCTTTACATTTAGCAGAATCTCATACGAATCGACTTGTGTTGTTTCTTCAAGATCATGGTTGGAGGATCAATTTACCAAAAAGTTCTTTGATTCCTCAGACAAGGGTAACCTTTCTGGGTTTCCAGATGGATTCAGTGTCCATGACTCTGTCTTTAACAGACAAGAGACGTCTAAAATTGATTGCAGCTTGTCGAAACCTTCAGTCACAATCATTCCCTTCGGTAGCCTTATGCATGGAAATTCTAGGTCTTATGACTGCTGCATCGGACGCGATCCCCTTTGCTCGTTTTCACATGCGACCTCTTCAGCTCTGTATGCTGAAGCAATGGTGCAAGGATTACACGAAGATATCTCAAACAATATCTTTAAAACCGATTGTTCAACACTCTCTAACATGGTGGACAGATCACCATCGTTTAATTCAGGGGGCTTCTTTTGTGCTTCCGACCTGGACTGTAATTTCAACAGATGCAAGTCTCACGGGTTGGGGAGCTGTGTGGGGATCTCTGACGGCACAAGGAGTTTGGGAATCTCAGGAGGTGAGATTACCGATCAATATTTTGGAACTCCGTGCAATTTTCAGAGCTCTTCAGTTTTGGCCTCTTCTGAAGAGAGAATCGTTCATTTGTTTTCAGACAGACAATGTCACAACTGTGGCATACATCAATCATCAAGGAGGGACTCACAGTCCTCTGGCTATGAAAGAAGTATCTCGAATTTTGGTTTGGGCGGAATCCAGCTCCTGTCTAATCTCTGCGGTTCATATCCCAGGTATAGACAATTGGGAAGCAGATTATCTCAGTCGCCAAACGTTGCATCCGGGCGAATGGTCTCTTCACCCAGAGGTATTTCTTCAGATTGTTCAAATGTGGGAACTTCCAGAAATAGATCTGATGGCGTCCCATCTAAACAAGAAACTTCCCAGGTATCTGTCCAGATCCCGGGATCCTCAGGCGGAGGCAGTGGATGCATTATCACTTCTTTGGAAGTATCATCCTGCCTATATCTTTCCGCCTCTAGTTCTTCTTCCAAGAGTAATCTCCAAGATTCTGAAGGAATGCTCGTTTGTTCTGCTGGTAGCTCCGGCATGGCCTCACAGGTTTTGGTATGCGGATCTTGTCCGGATGGCCTCTTGCCAACCGTGGACTCTTCCGTTAAGACCAGACCTTCTGTCACAAGGTCCTTTTTTCCATCAGGATCTGAAATCCTTAAATTTAAAGGTATGGAGATTGAACGCTTGATTCTTGGTCAAAGAGGTTTCTCTGACTCTGTGATTAATACTATGTTACAGGCTCGTAAATCTGTATCTCGAGAGATATATTATAGAGTCTGGAAGACTTATATTTCTTGGTGTCTTTCTCATCATTTTTCTTGGCATTCTTTTAGAATACCGAGAATTTTACAGTTTCTTCAGGATGGTTTAGATAAGGGTTTGTCCGCAAGTTCTTTGAAAGGACAAATCTCTGCTCTTTCTGTTCTTTTTCACAGAAAGATTGCTATTCTTCCTGATATTCATTGTTTTGTACAAGCTTTGGTTCGTATAAAACCTGTCATTAAGTCAATTTCTCCTCCTTGGAGTTTGAATTTGGTTCTGGGAGCTCTTCAAGCTCCTCCGTTTGAACCTATGCATTCATTGGACATTAAATTACTTTCTTGGAAAGTTTTGTTCCTTTTGGCCATCTCTTCTGCCAGAAGAGTTTCTGAATTATCTGCTCTTTCTTAAGAGTCTCCTTTTCTGATTTTTCATCAGGATAAGGCGGTGTTGCGAACTTCTTTTGAATTTTTACCTAAAGTTGTGAATTCCAACAACATTAGTAGAGAAATTGTGGTTCCTTCATTATGTCCTAATCCTAAGAATTCTAAGGAGAAATCGTTGCATTCTTTGGATGTTGTTAGAGCTTTGAAATATTATGTTGAAGCTACGAAATCTTTCCGTAAGACTTCTAGTCTATTTGTTATCTTTTCCGGTTCTAGAAAAGGCCAGAAAGCTTCTGCCATTTCTTTGGCATCTTGGTTGAAATCTTTAATTCATCTTGCCTATGTTGAGTCGGGTAAAACTCCGCCTCAGAGAATTACAGCTCATTCTACTAGGTCAGTTTCTACTTCCTGGGCGTTTAGGAATGAAGCTTCGGTTGACCAGATCTGCAAAGCAGCAACTTGGTCCTCTTTGCATACTTTTACTAAATTCTACCATTTTGATGTATTTTCTTCTTCTGAAGCAGTTTTTGGTAGAAAAGTACTTCAGGCAGCGGTTTCAGTTTGAATCTTCTGCTTATGTTTTTCGTTAAACTTTATTTTGGGTGTGGATTATTTTCAGCAGGAATTGGCTGTCTTTATTTTATCCCTCCCTCTCTAGTGACTCTTGTGTGGAAAGATCCACATCTTGGGTAGTCATTATCCCATACGTCACTAGCTCATGGACTCTTGCTAATTACATGAAAGAAAACATAATTTATGTAAGAACTTACCTGATAAATTCATTTCTTTCATATTAGCAAGAGTCCATGAGGCCCGCCCTTTTTTTGTGGTGGTTATGATTTTGTATAAAGCACAATTATTCCAATTCCTTATTTTATATGCTTTCGCACTTTTTTATCACCCCACTTCTTGGCTATTCGTTAAACTGAATTGTGGGTGTGGTGAGGGGTGTATTTATAGGCATTTTGAGGTTTGGGAAACTTTGCCCCTCCTGGTAGGAATGTATATCCCATACGTCACTAGCTCATGGACTCTTGCTAATATGAAAGAAATGAATTTATCAGGTAAGTTCTTACATAAATTATGTTTTTTGTGTGTGCAGGACTTTATGGGTGCCTATTTGTGTGCATGTGGGTGTTTGTGAAATATTCTACCTTTTCTGAAGCCAGGTCCAGCTATCTGTGACTACTCTTATATTTGCACATGTGGATGCCTTTGGTTGCCTGTGTGTTTCTGCAGGTGCAGAGTGTCGATGTACTGTATGTGGGTGTCTGTGTGTGCATGTGAGTTCCTGTTTGTGTGTGTATGAGAGTTTGTGTGTGCATGCGAGTTTCTGTTTGTGTGTGCATGCGAGTTTCTGTTTGTGTGTGCATGTGAGTTCCTGTTTGTGTGTGCATGTGAGTTCCTGTTTGTGTGTGTTCATGCGAGTTCCTGTTTGTGTGTGCATGTGGGTGTTTTAGTGTGTGCATGTGAGTTCCTGTCTGTGTGTGCAAATGAGTTCAATGTTTGTGTGTTCATGTGGGTGTTTGTTAGTGTGTGCGTATGAGTTCCTGTCTGTGTGTGCGTATGAGTTCCTGTTTGTGTGTGCATGTGAGTTCCTGTTTGTGTGTGCATGTGAGTTCCTGTCTGTGTGTGCATATGAGCTCCTGTTTGTGTGTGCATATGAGCTCCTGTTTGTGTGTGCATGTGAATTCCTGTTTGTGTGTGCATGTGGGTGTTTGTTTGTGTGTGCATGTGAGTTCATGTTTGTGTGTACATGTGGGTGTTTGTTAGTGTGTGTAAGTGTGTCATGCATTGAGGGGCACATAGTTGAACATTACCTAAGTCCACTCTAAATCTCGAGCCATCTCTCTGTTCTAGTCCTCCAGAGCTTTCAGTGGTGTAGTCTACTCTCCCTTTCAGAACTTGCAAAGATGCTGCCTTTACTGCAGCCAGGCCCAGCACACTAGAATGTCAGAGCATGCAGATGATTTCTTAGTGAGGGCGTATTTTAGTTGAGTAGTCGTCAATGTTTAGTAATTTGCTAATAGTGAAGTATTGATTGATCTACGGTTGCCAGGTGTCTAATAATGTAATAGGACAGTCTGATATTTCAACATGCTCTCCAGTAAAATACATATTAAACTGGGCATTTAACTGATTGTGTCTGAAATCAGATGTGTGCATATGGATGACAGGGTCTACGGTGCCATTAGTCTGATGTAAACATTTAACTGACAGCTGCTACTGGGCCATAGGTTTTCTTGTGGGCATATAACTGACAGGTGCTGCAGGGCAACATGTCTGATCTAAGGTTTATGTGGGCTAATATCTTATAGGACTATGGGGCTTATCTGAGTTCTGATGTTCTTCGTTTATTTAGTTTGCATATAGGGGATTATTTTGTTCCAAACCTTATTTTATAATTATTATTTCCTCTGTTGTTTTTTTTTTATATATAGTAATTGTCACTTCTTGTTATGTCTTGTCTGCATAATTCATTACGCTAAGCAATGTGACCTTACCCATAGGTTATAGCTATATACTATTAATGGCTTTCAATGACACCCACACCAATCAAACCGGGTCCCTGTGCCAAACATCAAATGATTTTTGGCTTTTTTTTTTTTTTTAAACCATTCTAATGTATTAAAAGAGCTGCTGTACGAATTAATAAAATATCTCAAATTAGTAAGTAATATAACTTTAAGAAAATATAAAGTAAAAGTAAAAGAAATAACTTAATTTAGGATCATTTTATAATGAAAATGTTTACATGTTCAAACTAATTGTTACAATAATAAACATTCTGATGATTGTATTTGATTTGAGTTTAATAGTTTAAAAATCTAATATGAGCACTATGTGTTTCTTTTTTTTATTTATTTAAGGGATATATGCTGAATCACGTATAAGTGAAAAGCTAACTAGAAAAAAATGGATTCAGGGAGATAGTGTTTTTTTTCTTTATTATTTTTTTTTATTTCCTCAGTAGCCAAATCACACTGTAAAGAGAGATTTTAAGCAGTCAGGATGCCAGTCCTGGAACTTGCAAGGGAGTGTGCATCTCACGTGCAGACACAGTCACTTTATTTATATAAAGGGCCACATGGTGAGGCTGGATAATGGTGGGGTAATGATTATGAGGATATGCTTGTGCTGCTGCATGACAAGATTAGATTTGGAGAACGTTAATATCACTATTTATGAAAAATGCATGACTGCAAATCTTGTGGCTTGTTGCTCCTTTAACCACTTTGATGCACGTGACAAGTCAAGATTGTCATGCGCATCGCGACCTCTGGGCGCATGAAGAGCACTTTTAGTCATGCAGGGAAATCGCAGATAAAACACTGTTTTCTGCAGTCCCCCGCACTACAGGCCGCGGGCCATTGGTGGCCTAGTGGGCAGTACTCCCAAGCTTCATGGGAGTGCTGTTGACTTCACCATGTATGCACGTGGTGATGTCACAAAGGGGCTGAACCAAGATGCACCAGTAGCTTCAAGGGAGCTGGATGGGGGAGGTTCTTCAAATCCCTCAATCTCAGCTCCCTTAGCAGCTACAAACCTCCAAGACCCCTCATTTTTAAAAGAGAATCGATGGTGGTCTTTGAGCAGTGCTTGGGGATGTTACGGTTATATGCACAATCTGGTATGTCTTAGAGACCCCTAATAAAGTTTATTTTTTAGTAGACAAGTTCCTCTCTTAAAAATTAAAATAATATAAATTCCGTCTGTATATTCAGGTGATCGCCGTGGGAACAGTGAACACCATGCAAGAATAAAAGTGCTTTTATTTCTGTACTGCACAATGGTGCCTCTCTAATCTATATTATAACCCTGAAAGCCCGTTCTGGCCCCTATTTTCACATGTGAATACCCTTGATGACAATTTAGTCAGGTGATCACAGTAACTTCAGTGGTCACTGGGCCATTTTCAATATTACCATTTACAAAATTATACATATTTTTTACCGTTTTTGCCGCAGCTATCTCACATGCCATGAATTATAAACTGGAATAATGTAATTTTGCTAATTAAAAGTTTGCAAACGCTGGCTTAACCGTGATCAATCGTACTATAAGGCCCAAAAAATAAGTTAAGATTGCTGCTTTAGATTTCAGATCAGTTGTTATTCAGATCAGATAGTTCTAAAGCTCTGCAAATAAATGAGTGCACAGAGAGTTTAATAATCATTATCATCACAACTTTATTTAGATCTTTTCTTTCAAGTCTCGTATTGCTACAAAATAGAGAAACAGCTTAAAAAGATAAAAGGAAGCACAGCACAGGATATAAATCCATCATGAGTACTAAATAGTAAGTGAGGGCAGATGGATGTGAATTGATCAAATGCCTGGAGAAATAGGATGTTTCTAAAACTTTTTCTTTGTAAGAACAACTGTATAGGACTAAGGTCCTAATGGAAGCGCATTCTGATTTATTCGGTCAGAGCTAAACATTCAGAAAAGGTTATTTGAGCTTATATAGGGAATTAGGACGTTGCATTCCCTTTCTTTAAAGTGATGGTAAACTTTAGCTGATCAAATGCCATATAATCTTTGCCATTAAAAAGTATATGTGTACCCCTTTTTTTACTCTATTCATAAAAATGCTTAAAGAGCCATTATACCCAAATGTTGAAACACTTGAAAGTGATGCAGCATAGTTGTAAAAAGCTGACTAGAAAATATCACCTGAATATCACCTATGAAAAAAAGAAAGATATTTTACCTCAAAATGTCCTAAGTATTCCATTGCAAAGGACTTTAAGCAGCAAATCAGTATTTCTGTCCCAGGACAGGCAAGGGAGTGAGCCTAGTGCACACTAATGTTATTTCCCTTTTCAGTTTAAGGAAGTTTACTATGAGAGTTACGTGAAATCTCATTAAATCACAGTAAAAAAGTTCATGACCTCAGCACTGCTGATGCTGATTGGCTGCTGTTCATTTCTTCATTTTTTTTATTTTTTTTTACCTGCAGCTGAAGTATAACTTTTTACACAGAACTTACGCTGGTGAGCTGAGGAGAGTGTGAGGTAAAATATCTTCCTTTTTTACATAGAGATGCTCAGGTGATATTTTCCTGTCAGCATTTTACAGTTATACTGCATAAGTTATACTGCATTAGTTTCAAGTGATTTATGTCCCTTTAAATCCGTGCCTATAGTAATGTTTCTATTACAATGTTATGATGGCCCACTGGGATGAGCTTTTTTTTTTTTTAATGACAGTTCCAATGAACATCCAATCAGTGTGTGTGTCATATGACACTCTTGAACTCCAGACCTTTGAAAGCCCTTAGGAAGCCTTTGTATAGAGTACTGCTCTCTATGTCACAGCCTTGCCAAGAGAGAAAATAAAGTGGTGTAGAGGAACAAAAGACACCAAATAGGATTATAATTAATATATACATTTTTTATAAAAAAATAATAATTATGCGGTTTAGCCTAAAGTCTGAAATTTACCATCACTTTAAATCATACCCTAATTTTTTTGGGTTTTAAATGCCAGTAAACTGGTATGGATTTTTATTTATTTCTTACAGATGATCCAAAAAAAACGAGTCTATTTAGCTTGTTCATTCATTTCTATATTAATTTTAGGTAGCTCATATCATTTTCTAAGAGCCCCAGGGAACAAATTCCAGTACAGTAATACAAGAATATGGGCATACAATTGTAAAAAGGTGTATAGGTACAAGTGTATAGTAACCTGTGGTATGATAGGTTAGTTTACTTTTAAGCAATTATTTTCTATTAAGACTAGTTTAGCCATATACTTACAGGGAAGTGCGGCAAAACACATATTGGTTAAATTGGAGCTATCCCTTGAATAATATATAGTGTTCCATTTAGCAGACTTGTGACACATCCAAATTGCAGTCTTAAGACTTCTGCTTCCTAACCTCTCTGTCACTTCTGAGATGGCAGACTTTATGGACACTCATGTCTAAATTAAACTAATTCAGATAGAGCATGCAATTATAACAACGTTCCAATTTACTACCATTAACATAATATGCACAGTCTTTTTATATTTACACTTATCAAGTCACCAGCACCAACTGAGCATGTGCAATAATTCACAGAATATATATGCATTTGTGATTGGCTGATGGATGTCACATGATACAGGAGCAGTGGAAATAGACATAACTTTATCATATATGTATTAATGAATTCTTGCCTCTGGTATTTACTGGACCGTTACAACATCCTGGGGTAATTTGTCTGGAATGATTGACAAGCCTTAATGTAAGACAATGCATTGCGGAAAATCAGGGGGCAGGGCTTATTGTACTATCCTAACTTCAATTAGCAATGAGCAATCCCCACTCCCCTCCTTACACAGTGCAAACTCAGGAATAAAGCACTAAATGTCTCTACATACCTCTCTTTGATATTATGGTAATATAAGCACATAAATAAATCACATGAAATAGTCCTTTTATTTTAGGTTGTTTTCTGCTGATTTTCATAGCTTCTCCAAGTCTCTACTTTAAGTAAGCAAACAAGTGCATGAGGTGAGTGAGTGGTGGTGAATATATGGATTGGACAGAGTATGAAATTTTAAACATCTTTCCAATATACTTCTATTATTAATTTTGCTTAGTTCTCTTGGTATCCTTTGTTAAAGAGTAACCATAGGTGAACTCAGGAGCGTGCGCATGTTTTTAGCCATCTGGCAGCAGTGTTTGCAACAATGTTTGTAGCAATGTTATACATAGTTGCAAACACAGCTGCCATATAATGCTACAGACACTCAGTAACAGCAGAGTTTGCAACTATGTATAACATTTTTTTAAGCATTTTTGCAAACACTTGCCCGATGGCTATAGATACACTTCTGAGGTCACCTAGGATTACTCTTTACCAAAGGATACCAGGAGAAATAAGCAAAATTGATAGCAGCTGTATATTAGAAAATTGTTTAAAATTGCATGCTCTATCTCAGACATCCTCATGTTTGCCCCTCCAGAGGTTTTGGAACTACATTTCCCATGATGCTCAGCCAGCATATCAGTGGCTGAGCATCATGGGAAATGTAGTTCCAAAACCTCTGGAGGGCCAAGCTTGAGGATATCTGCTCTATCTGAATCAGGAAAGTTTAATTTTGACTTTACTGTCCCTTTAAGCATTAGTGTGAAAAAAGTTTCTTTTCATTCAAAGGAAATTATCTTAATTGAAACATTTGTAAAAAAAATAACCAGCCAAATCAGAGATAGTCTATAGTGTCCTTTTAAGGGTTTTTAAATATTTTTTACGGGTTTTATATGGGTCATGGAGGTTAATTAAGGGACCGGATATTATTAAGGTGGAGGGGTGAATTGATTTACGTGGGTTAAATAGTAAGCATGAGGGGTGGAGGTTAATTAGACAGTGGAGGGTAGAAAAAGGTGGTGCGGCTTAAAGGGACACTGGACCCAAATTTTTTCTTTTGTGATTCAGATAGAGCATGCAATTTTAAGCAACTTTCTAATTTACTCCTATTATCAAATGTTCTTCATTCTCTTGGTATCTATTTGAAAAGTAAGAATATAAGTTTAAATGCAGGGCCGGCCCATTTTGGTGAACAACCTGGGTTGTTCTGGCTGATTGGTGGATAAATTCATCCACCAATAATAAAGTGCTGTACAAGATTCTGGACTTTCTTTTTCAAATAAAGATAGCAAGAGAACAAAGAAAAAATGATAATAGGAGTAAATTAGAAAGTTGCTTAAAATTGCATGCTCTATCTGAATCATGAAAGAAAAAAAAAATGGGTTTCAGTGTCCCTTTAAGAGAGGCTATGCTAAACAAGTACTAGTGTTTAAATATTGTAGCATATTTGTTTGTTTATTTTTTTGCAGTTTGAGTGTTTTTTATGGGTGGTCATATGACTTGTGCAGAGACTAATATAATTATCTAATGGGCCACTCAGTTATTCTGAATATGTCTTAGTAAAGTTAAACCATAAATAATGCAACAACACCTAAATATAAAGCTAAACTATATGTTACAATACAATAATTCAACTCATTACTCATATTAATGCTTATTGTAAACGTCTCAGTAATGATGAACGTACTTCTAATTAATCATTCTTTCAAATGATGTTCAACATTTCAATAGTGTAACAATGTGTAATTTGCATAATCCTTAAATAATACAAGAACTGCATACACAACACCGTAAACTGACTTAAAAGATGCAAATAAACTGCATAATAAAGAGACGCACTAGGCCAAGGCTATAGCCGTATTGGTTTACATCTATAAATAATAATCCTCATATAAACAACAACTTTTCCTGTTCCCTCCTTTGCAAGGCAATGTATTATTATGACATTTATGCATATTTATCACATATTAATACAATAGAAATCAAAATGCTGTATATTATTACAATCTTTACATTTAAATAGCACAGGAAAGCCAAAGTTAAAAAATTTAAATACTTTCCAATGTACTTTTATTATCAAATTTGATTATTTTTCTTGGTATCCTTTTTAAAAGAGTAAAAAGACACATGCACGCCCCTAAGGTCACCTAGGATAACTCTTTAACAAAGGATACTAAGAGAACTAAGCAATAATATATAACAAATTGGAAACTTGTTTAAAATGTAATGCTCTGTTTCATCCATAAAAGATTATTTTTGGCATATACAAAAGAAAAGTCAGTGTTAATAATTGTAAAATGATCAAACAAAAACAACGATAACAAAGAATATTTTGTTATTGGAAGTTGGGGTGAGTATATTGTGACCTAGGAGTCAATTTATTATTGTGCGGACGGACATGATACGATGCATACTCCGTCGGCATTTATCATTGCACCAGCAGTTCTTGTGAACTGCTGGAGCAATACCGCCCCCTGCAGATTTGCAGCCAATCGGCCGCTAGCAGGAGGTGTCAATCAACCCGATCGTATTCGATCAGGCTGATTGCTGTCTACCATCTCAGAGGTAGCGGATGAGTTAAGGAGCAGCAGTCTTAGGACCGCTGCTTCTTAACTTTCGCTTCAGGCGGAACTGAAGCGGAGTGGGTCGGAAGCAGCATCCGCTGCTTTATAAATTGACCCTATAAGGTTTATACCTCAAACAGGGATGTGTAGACAGGGAAGACAGAGCCCCACCTATCATGAAAAGAAAAAAGAAAATAATGTTAAATAAAAAATAAAATAAAAAAATTACCAAATTTTCTGACCTTACAAATACATAGAGAGAGGCAGTGCCCAGCTCAGCCTCCCTCAACTGCGCAACAACTTAGAAGGTGCTGTATGGAGTTCCCACTCACTGTCTATAAGATCAGGAGTCACATTTCATCATTAAACCAATCAGGAAAAAGCCCCAACTGATGCAGCTCTAATATCTGCCTCTTGGGGGTGCTAGTGTAAGAGAGAAGCACTGATAATTTGTGCTCCTGTTTGGGAACTAATACAAGAAGGAAATTTGTGCAGCAGAAATATAGTGCAGCAACTGCGTTTCCACTTATAATTTTTTGTTTTGAGCACATCTGCAGCGGTAATTATTTTAGTGCCTCTCTGCGTGTCCTGAGTGGGCGGGGCTGGGTTCTACTTATACAGTTCCCCATGTAGATGGCTGCTGGAGCGTGCAATGCAGGGTAGCAACAGTCAGTGCTCTAATGTGGCTGCTGGCTGAGCTTTTAAGTTCTGCAAGCAGTGAACAGCAGCCGTGGCTTTAAGACTGCAGAGCCAGGGGCCACACCATCCTGAGGGCCCGGGCCGTGCCCGTGACTGACATTAGTACCCGTAACTGTATTTTATAAGAGGTGAGCAGCTGTGAAAAAATCTAAAGTTTTATTTTTAGCAATTTGTGTTAGTGTTGAGCTCAGGGGTGTATCTAAGCCTAGGCAAACAAGGCACTTGTCTAGGGCAGCAGATTGGGAGGGGGTAGCACTTTTTTGTGGATATATTTGTACAAAGCTTACAGTTATTTTAGAAGTATTATACAGGTACAGGTATATAAGATTGCTTGCTTGCTGTCCTTTAGTGCTTCCAACTTATTTTTTCAAGAAGGTCATCTTTGCAAAAGGCTATATATATATAGTTTTTTAGTTAGATGTTGAACTTGAACTAATCTAGAAAAATACAGGTAGCCCTCAGTTTACGCCGGGGTTAGGTTCAAGAAGGAATGGTTGTAAATCGAAACCGTTGTAAATTGAAACCCAGTTTATAATGTAAGTCAATGGGAAGTGAGGGAGATAGGTTCCAGGCCCCTCTCAAAATTGTCATAAGTAACACCTAATACATTATTTTTAAAGCTTTGAAATGAAGACTTTAAATGCTAAACCGCATTATAAACCTAATAAAATAATCACACAACACAGAATATATAATTAAACTAAGTTAAATGAACAAAAAACATTTGCTAAACAGCATTATAAACCTAATAAAATAATCACACAACACAGACTTCACTTGCATTTTTCGGCAAACAGTTCTTTCTATGCATTCCAATCTGGACTGATTTGTAGACAGGAAGATCTTGTTCCTTTGAATCTGCTCAATAGCTCAGGTCTGGTTAAACTGATTAATTTCAGCTTGCTTTGCTGCAACACAAGCGGACAGCTCCACCTACTGGCTATTTTAATAAATGCACTGCTTCTCAATGCTTTTCAATAGCAGTCACATGACTGGCAAAAAAAGGTTGTTATTCTGAAACGGTGTAAATTGAACCGTTGTAAACCGAGGGCCACCTATACTTATATTGCAGTATTTCGGTATCTTCTTGTTGCACTGTACAAAGTAAAGATCTGCTTGGAAAGAAAAATTTAAAGCATTTAATCTTTCAAAAAGTTTTTGTGTCAAGTTGCCGGTGTTGAAATCTATAGGAAAAAATCTATAGATTTTGTAGTACTTGGTTGGAGTACAAAGTAATGATGTGCTTCTAATAAATATTTTTTTCTAGAAGAAGATCTCTCTGAAAGGTTTTGTGTTAGTGTTGAACTTTTTCAAAGATGATCTGGATACAATACATTTTGAAAATCATTACTACTTTATGCACAAACCAAACTACTGCAATCTATATATAACAATTGCAGGAGTTTGGTGCCTGGTGGAATGGGTAAAGTAATGAAAACCTTTAATTTCTTCCCTCCAAAAGCTCATGTAAAATTGTTTTGCGTTAGTGACTTGATTCTGATTTGGTTTGGCGTTATGTAAAAAAAAATCAGCTGTGCCAGTACTCTTCTTTCATTCTCAAAACAGACGGCTTTCAGCATTGATCTGTGTGTAAGTTATGGAACATGTGTCCACTGAATTTATATAAAGTAATGGGTGCAAGTTTGTTTAAACCTAAGTTTACCCATTGCCTATCTCTCCTGTTGAGGACAATTAGGGACACCAATGATATGAAACAGGTAATAAGAGAGAAGGCTGTGTTGAACATAGAATTAAAGCAATTATCTAACAGGTTTTCCTCCCAGCACTGCACAGTATATTTAAAGGGACATTCCGGTCAAAATTGAAATGCACATAGATGAATTACACCTTTGGATAGAAACATATTTGCAATACACATCTATTGGCAAAAATGCTTCTAGAAAAAGTTATTGCTGTTTCATCGTTAACATTTTTCTCTGCATGTGCATGTGAAGCATAGCTAGATATTCTCATTCTCATTGCACCAGCATTTACTGCAGCACTTCAGAGCGCCAGTGGGACTCAGCAATTAACAAATTGAGTCATTACTAGACGGTACAAGCAGCTTAGGCTCTCTAAACCAGTGATTTTCAACCTTTTTTTTTGCCGTGGCACACTTTTTTACATAAAAAAATTCTGCGGCACACCACCATCCCAAAGTTTTACAAAATACATACATGACATATTGACATTCATTCACAAACAATCATAATGATTGTCTATGAATGAATGTCAATATGTCATGGTTGTAAATGATGCCTGATGAGCCTGTCACATACCTCCCAATATTTCAAAATTTGAAAGAGGGACACCCCCGCTGGCTGGAACTGTTCTGGAGTAGGAGCAAAGCTGCGCCAGCATGCATGGGGGATTGAAGTGTTGCGGCGTGAAGAGCCGACACTAGACACATGTTGTGGTGGGTGGTGGTTCCTTCCAAGTGTGAACACAGGTCGGGGAAGCGAGCTGCCGCTGTGCAGTTACCCTTAGTCATCATCTCACTCAAAATAAAAAAACAGCCCAGAATAAAAAACAAGTAAAATTTTAAAAATATGTCACACTGTTGTCAATCTGCCGCGGCACACCTGAGGATCTCTCACGGCACACTAGTGTGCCACGGCACACTGGTTGAAAAACACTGCTCTAAACAACTCATGTGATTAAAATGCTGGTGCACGGTGCATACTTAAATACACTTTTTATACAGCTATAGCTTTTATTAGAAGCATTTTTGCTACTATATGTATGTTACAAAAATGCTTCTATTCAAAACTGAAATGCATCCATGTGGATTTAAATTTTGGCTGAAATGTCCCTTAAATTGCCTCTCCCTAATTGTCCTCACAGAACTGATAGATTAGGCGATAAATTAAAGGAATGGAAAGGTCAAAATCTGAAATGAGCGTTTCAATTGAAAAAGAATAATTTTTGCCATATAACTCAGTTGTCAAAAAGTGCTTCCAGTAAAACTTGTAACTGTTTTCAGTGAAATATGCACATATGCTGCAAGGGGGCCCATGCAATAGCATTCAAACACAACACCTGCTCACAATCAAATGGCTTGAATGATACAAATGAAGTCTTCACAGATGGTGAGCTGGCATGGTGTTTATATGGACACTGAACCCACAATTATTCTTCCGTGATTCAGATAGAGCATGCAATTTTAAGCAAATTTCAAATTTACTCCTATTATCAAATTGTCTTCATTTTCTTGGTATCTTAATTTGAAAAGCAAGAATATCAGTTTAGATGCCAGCCCATTTTTGGCGAACAACCTGGGTTGTCCTTGCTGATTGGACAGCACCAATAAACAAGTGCTGTCCAGGGTACTGAATCAAATGATGGCTGGCTCCTTAGCTTAGGTGCCTTATTTTTCAAATAAAGATAGTAAGAGAACAAAGACAAATTGATAATAGGAGTAAATTAGAAAGTTGCTTAAAATTGCATGCTCTATCTGAATCATGAAAGAAAAAAAATTGGGTTCAGTGTCCCTTTAAATACTGAAGCACAGGCCCTCAGCATATGTGAATATCCCACTGAAAAACAGTAATAACGTTTACTAGAAGCATTTTTCCTAATGGAAATATACAATTCTCTGGATAATCTTTGATTGGATATGTCATCATATCGTGTATCTACTGCTTTATATCCCCAAGACTAGTGTACTAGAATTATTCAGAGTTTGCAACCACCCTATGTTAAAAGTGAAATGTTTAAACTATATAAAAAAAAAATTCCAAATTAATTTCATGAGACAAAGTTTCAGTGATAAAAGAATTGTCTTTTTTCACTGAAACTTTTTCTCATGAAATTAATTTGGATTTTTTTTTTTAATATTTTAAAGAGACAGTAAAGTCAAAATTAATCTTCAATCGGGTTGATTTCTGGCGATCTGTGTCCGCCTGCTCAGATCAGGCGAACAGGTTATGGAGCAGCGGTCTTTGGAACCACTGCTTCATAACTGCTGTTTCTGGTGAGTCTGATGACTCGCCAGAAACACGGGGCATCAAGCTTTTAAGCCACCTCTCTCCATCTTATCTTAAAAATAAGCCATGTGCCTCTGTTATATAACTAACTTTAGGGGCATGATTTATTATTTTAACGAATTATGTAGGAGCAATACTTTTTTAAAAAAATCCTAACGTTTATTAAATCATGTCCTTTGCTAATGAGTTAATAGAGTAGACAGAAAGGGACATAAACTAAAAAATCAGGCCCGGACTGGCCATAGGGCATACCGGGCAAAGGCCCGGTGGGCCACCGGTTATCTTAGCCACGGCTGTTCTATTAAGCAAATAAATATACAGAATATTCATATTAAAAAAAAAGTAAAATGTTTCAGCAAAACCATTTAAACTAATAAAGGGAATAAAAAGAAATGCTTAGTTGTGCACAACTGATTTCTGAAGGTTTATAGGTCACTGGGGTTGATAAAGACGACTGCCACAGTTGTGATGGCGATCAGGGACATGACTCCACAGCAGGAAAACACAAAGTAGTTTTATTCAAGAGAGGAGCATCCATTTAATACAATTACAAGGATTTTTGCCAGAGAAAGAAGTCTCACGGTTTACTAAAGTGATTAATTTACTCACAAAGCGATAGCCGCATGAAATAAATTCTACCCTTTAAAAATCCATTTCTCTAACTGAAATCTAAATCGCTTATAATGAAACATCACATTCCTTATCAGAAATCAGACTTTCTACTGAAGTTTAAAAATAAATTTAAAAAACATAACAACCAGTTTTTTCTTTTCCCCAGAATCCCTAGGCAGCTGTGTGTTGTGAACCATAAGGAGCAGTATGCCTAAGGGCACTGACAAATATTGCTGCAGTGTTGCTTAATGGTAGACATATGTTTAAAGAAGCTTAGCAGCATCACTATAATTATGGATTTGGAGAAAAAAATAATAAACATTAACAAAATATTATTTCATTTTTTGCTATAAATCCAATGAGTGCATATTATTGTGCATCTCTATATACAGTATAGCTATTTTTGTTTTTTTTTTAGTCTGTGTTTCTTTGCGTCTGTGTGTGTGTATGTCTGTCTTTCTATGTGAATGTCTGTGAGTGTTTTTGTGTCTTTGACTAAAAAACACCCATGCTAAATAGTTTCTAAATTTTGTCCTGAGTTTAGAAATACCCAATTTTTACATGATCTTTGCTTTTTTTGCAAGTTATAGGGAAATAAATACAAGAAGCACTTTGCTATTTCAAAACCACTTTTTTCAAAATGAGCGCTAGTTACATTGGAACCCTGATATTTGTCAGGAATACCTGAATATCCCTTGACATGTATATATTTTTTTTTAGAAGACATCCCAAAGTATTTATCTAGGTCCATTTTGGTATATTTCATGCCACCATTTCACCGCCAAATGCGATCAAATTTAAAAAAAAAAAAAAAAATTCTCGCAATTTTAGGTTTCTCACTGAAATTATTTACAAACAGCTTGTGCAATTATGGCACAAATGGTTGTAAATGCTTCTCTGGGATTCCCTTTGTTCAGAAATAGCAGACATATATGACTTTGGCGTTGCTTTCTGGTAATTAGAAGGCTGCTAAATGCTGCTGCGCATCACACGTGTATTATGGCTAGCAGTAAAGGGGTTAATTAGGTAGTTTGTAGGGAGCTTGCAGGGTTAATTTTAGCTTTAGTGTAGAGATCAGACCCCTTGATCCCTCCCAAACAGCTCCCTTCCCTCCCCCACCCCACAATTGTCCCCGCCATCTTAAGTACTGGCAGAAAGTCTGCCAGTACTAAAATAAAAGGTTTTTAATTTTTTTTAATTTTTTTTAGCATATTTACATATGCTGTGGTGTAGCATCCCCTCTTAGCCCCCAACCTCCCTGATCCCCCCCCCAAAACATCTCTCTAACCCTCCCCATCTGCCTTATTGGCGGCCATCTTGGGTACTGGCAGCTGTCTATTATTTCACAGTCAAAAAAGTGTTTTTTTTTTAAATGTACACTACTGTTACACCAGATATGAGTGGTGACACTGGGCAAGTGGGCACAGTATACGCTGTGAGCCTGACACACACGCTGGCAGGCAGGCAACTGCAATTAGAGTACACAGAAAAAAAAAAAAAAGCGGACTGATGTTCTAGCCCTAAAAAGGGCTTTTTGGGGTGCTGTCCTTACAGCAGAGATCAGATGAGTCCTTCAGGACTGTAGTGGACACTGAATACACTAGCCTAGCTATCGATTTCCCTATTAAATCAGCAGCAGCTACACTGTCCCTCCTCTTACTAAGAATGCAGCTTCCGAATGAATCTAAAATGGATGCCGTCCAGGAGGTGGGAGGGTCTGGGAGGGAGGGTCTGCTGCTGATTGGCTGGAATGTGCCTGCTGACTGTGAGGTACAGGGTCAAAGTTTACTCAATGATGACAAATTTGTATCGGAAATGGGGGGTTTATGGAAAGCTGTTTATTCGTCTCCTCGGCAATATTCGGAACTCCGCCCCCCCACTGCAACTACTCCCATTAAGCTGAGTCTCCGTGCGTGCATGAAAAACAGCCACTCGGCCACTGCCACTGCTTCTTCTGCTGATCCAATGCAGCTTATGTAATTGTTTGAACATTTGTTGCAGCAGTAAGCATCGTTTCATGTCGGACAGACATTGATAAATTGGCCCCCATAGATGGATTGATGTCCCTTGGTGGCGGCCTAGGAGTGCTTCACACTATGGGCCTGCTGGCAGTGCTTGTCTAGGGCATTTGCTACACCTTGTAGGCGGGGCCTGGCAGAGGTCCCTGCATGATGTGTGAGGCCTTGTCTTCTAGCTGTTTGGGATTTTTTGTTAAGGTGCTTAACAGACACCAGCCAGATGAGATGGCTTTGTAAAAAGTCTTAAGTTTTAAGTTTATTTAAGTGTAATGTTAATTAATACAGTCACCATGACTTGGTCTTTACCCAAGCTATGTGTCAGTGTCTTTTGTTTAGAGTTAAGTTTAGTTATTTAAGTGGGGTATGTTTTGTTTAGGTGGGAATGTCCAATTGAGGTTCAAGCCCTTCAGAGTAGCTGAAGAATAATGGCTCACAGAGTGCTTATTTTAGTGAGCTGATGAAATTTTGATGTAAAATATCTTCCTATTTTATACAGAGGGGATTATTTGATAATTATTAGACAGCTTTTTACAGCTATGTTGCATCATGTTTAAGTGATTTTGCATACGGCTAACATGTTCCTTTAATACAAGGTTATTAAAAAAATATTGACCACCTACAAAAAGGTATTACAGAGAAAACAGGGTGCCCCTGCAGGTAAGTACTCCTTGCAGAACAATATGGAGTGGTCAGCAAATTTAATAATAAGTAATTTGGAAAGTTGTTTAAAATTGTGTATTCTATCTAAATCATGAAGGAAACAAATGTGGGTTTCATGTCCCTTTACTTTTTTAAGTATAGAGCTTCTTTTTTTTTTGTTAGTGATCTACAAGTACTGTATAGGCGTACCTAATTTTATTGCTTTTCGATTTCTTGTGCTTTCGCTGATATTGCTTTTTTTTCAAATTGAAGGTGTCAAGCAAGTCTACCTGCGACATTTTTCCAGGGTTGGAGCAGGAAGTCACAACAATGCAGCAGGGATGCCCTTCTGGGACTCCCTGCTGCATTGTTCTGACTTCCTGCTCCAACCCTTCCCCCCTCCCACCTCTATATACTTGCATTCTCTGCTCTCTGCTCAGTCTCTTCTGGGACTCCCTGCTGCATTGTTCTGACTTCCTGCTCCAACCATTCCCCCTCCCACCTCTATATACTTGCAGTCCCTCTGCGACTGTGCAGCGGACGCACCAATGGCGCGCCAAAGGTAAGCCCGTCAGCGCCCGTCCGTGTCTGGACCGCACCCAGCACCATGAACCATGACCTCCGCACCCGCCACCGCTATAACACCAGCGCCTTTTGCTCTCTCAACATCGGTAAATCATCAGCATGCCACTTCGCATCCCCGACGAACACCAGAGGACCATTCACCTGCCACAACTGCTCTTTCACCACTCTCCCAACCACAAACCTACTAAACATCCCTCACTCAAACAGTCACGAGAACCTCAACTGCATCCTCCTCAACACCCGCTCCATCCACAAGCACACCATCGAAATCTGGAACCTGCTCTATTCCACCTCCCCAGACGTCGCCTTCCTCACCGAAACCTGGCTCAACCCCCCATCAGAGCCGGACATCGCCATCTCCGATGGCTATAAAATCTCCCACAAAGACCGCAGCAACCGACCTGGAGGAGGCATCGCCATCATCCACAAACACTCCATCCAAGTCACAACCACCTCCGATGATCACTCACCAGACTATGAACATCTACACTTCAAAATCAGTTAACCAGTTAACTAAGTTAACCACAACACCACCCTCTGTGGCACCCTCATCTACAGACCTCCAGGACCACGTTTTCTGTGACTCCATCACCGACCACCTTGCACCCCACGCCCTCGCCTTAAAGGACTACATCCTACTTGGTGACCTCAACTTCCATCTAGACAACCCCAATGACCACAACACCACCAACCTCCTGGAAAACCTTGGAACCATTGGACTGAAGCAACTTGTAAACGCCCCAACCCACATAGCCGGACACACCCTCGACCCGATCTTCTCCGCAGGCAACCACATCTCAGTCAACCACATAAACGAACTCCACTGGACTGACCATCACTGTATACACTTCTCCTTCAACAAACCCACCACACACCTCCAGCATCACCACCCGCCAGCAAAAACTGGAACAACATCACCCAAGAACAACTGCACTCCACCCTGATCAAATCCCCCCCCAGTGACCTCCACTGACGCCAACTCCTCCGCCCGCCACCTACATCGCTGGATCACAGACTGCGCAAATACACTTGCCCCCCTCAAGAAACTGTCCAGCCGCCAGCCCACCAACAAAGCCAGCTGGTTTACCCCCACCCTCCAGGACTCCAAACGCCACTGCAGATGATTAGAGAGAACATGGAGATCCAGTAAGTCCCCCTCAGACAAATCCGCCTACAAAGAAGCCGTCACCACCCACCACCACCTCATAAAAACCACAAAGAAAACCGCTATCCTAGACAGAATCCACACCAAAACCCACAACAGCAAGGAGCTGTTCACAGTCATCAAAGAATTCTCCAAACCCAACAGTGACACTAACGACATCCCACCCTCCCAGGACATCTGCTACAACATCGCTACTTACTTCCACCGCAAGATCATCAACATCTACGACAGCCTCAAGCTCCAGAACTCACCACTCACCGCCGACCCACCCTCGCCCACGAACTCTGCCTCACCATAAACTGCTCCATCAAAACTGGTACCTTCCCAGATGACTGGAAGCATGCAGAGCTGAAACCCCTGCTGAAGAAACCCACAGCTGACCCCATAGATCCTAAAAACTACCTTCCCATCTCTCTACTCCCCTTTACAGCCAAAGTAATCGAGAAGGCAGGCCATCAACGCACAACTTGTTGACCACATCGAGACCAACCACATCTTGGACCCCTCCCAATCCGGTTTCAGGAGCAATCACAGCACCGAGACCGCCCTCCTCGCTGCCACAGACGACATCCGTGCCCTGCTCGACCAAGGAGAGACTGCCGCCCTCATCCTTCTAGACCTCTCAGCCGCATTCAACACTGTAGACCACAGCACCCTCCTCACGCGCCTACACGATGCCGGCATCCGCAATAAGGCCCTGGAATGGATCACCTCCTTCCTCAGCGGCAGAACCCAGAAAGTCAGACTCCCACCCTTCTCCTCCAATCCCACAGCAATCAGCTGCGGCGTACCCCAAGGCTCTTCTCTTAGCCCCACCCTCTTCAACATCTATATGGCCGCCATCATCCGACAACACAACCTCAACATCATCTCCTACGCTGATGACACCCAGTTAATCATCTCACTCACCCAAGACCCCACAACTACCAAGAAAAACATCCACGAAGGACATACAGCAATCGCCACCTGGATGAACAACAACCGTCTCAAACTTAACACTGACAAGACCGAAATCCTCCTCCTCTGACCCACCAAATCTGCATGGGATGACTCCTGGTGGCCCACAGCCCTCGCACACCCTCCAACTCCAACACACCATGCACGAAATCTAGGCATCATCCTCGACTCATCACTTTCCATGGACCGCCAAGTCAACGCTGTCTCTTCAACTTGTTTTCACATACTCCACCTACTGCGAAAACTCTTCAAGTGGCTCCCCACCGAAACTAGAAAATCTGTCACCCACGCCGTCAGTAGTCGACTGGACTACGGCAATGCACTCTACGCCGGGTCCACCATCAAACTCCAGAAACGACTCCAACACATCCAGAACACCTCGGCCAGACTCATCCTTGACATCCCTCGCCAAAACCACATCACCGAACACCTAAGGAACCTACACTGGCTCCCCGTCAACAAGAGAATCACCTTCAAGCTCCTAACCTATGCATTCAAGGCCCTCCACAATATCGGTTCTGAATACATCAACCACCGTGTCAATTTCTATACCCCCTCCAGACAACTCCGCTCTGCCGACCAAGCACTCGCAGTCATCCTTCTCCTGCGAGTCCTTCTCCTATATGGCAGCAAGATCATGGAACTCCCTCCCGTTGCACCTCAGACAATCCACCTCCCTTCAGGAAGGACCTCAAGACCTGGCTCTTCGACTGAATCGTCTTCCCTTAGCCCCCCTCTCCCCCCCTCCCATAGCACCTTGAGACCCTCACGGGTGATTAGTTTGCGCTTTACAAGTACTAATAGTAATAGATAGATAGAATATATATAAACATATAAAAGTCAGATGATGGTTAGTATTTTTTTTTTAGCAATAAAGTATTTTTTAATTAAGGTATGTACACTGTTTTTTTTAGACATAATGGTATTGCACACTTAATAGACTAGAGTATAGTGTAAATATAATTTTTATATGCACTGGGAAACAAAAAAAAATAGTGTGACTCATTTTATTGCTATATTGGCTTTATTGCAGTGGTCTGGAACCGAACTCGCAATATGTCCAAATACACCTTTATATTGTTAAAAGACAAGTTTTATCCAAAAAGGACAGAAAGAAACATATGTAGAAGTAAAATGATAATGTTAAATTATAATAGCATATATATATACAGGTGTTTTTCAAGACAACGCAAAGACGACATACAAAAACAATAAATAAAGGGAAATTGCAAAGCTCAAAAAAAGAAAGCGGGGTTGAGAAATACCTGATGTTCCATACCATTAAGGAAAATGTAGCATTTTTGTTTTGTACATACGATATTTAGCATTACAGTATCTTTTGTCACTTGTACTAAGAAGACAGCAGGCAAGATGTCTAAACATAGCAGGGAGCTCGTGCGAAACGCTTAACATAACTTGGAAATATAAACTAAAACTTAGAAAATAATGGTGAAAAAACACTTCTTAAACAACATTTACCTTCACACTGAAGTAAGAAACCATGCATGAATGCTCAGTAAACAAATTCAACTGAGAACCACTAGTTACTCAATTCAGATTTACAATGATCCATTTAAATATTTTGCCTTCCCACAGACAACTGTTTCAACCTACTGACCCTCATCAATATAAACACGACTGCTGAGTAAGTTTTGTACAGCACTGCTTGAATTACTCATCCTCAGAACATAAATGTCCTGCAGTTGTCTGTTTTCATGTAAAGGAAGCTAACTTAATAAAATATCTTGTTCTCACCTGAACATTTACTGCATAGTTTGTATATACTCTATAAAACTTTGAATAAAATACCATTTTATTTTGCTGCAGACCTGGTTATATAATGCCTATTTTTAAGATATTTCTCATGCTGTTTTATGTACTTTGAGGATTTCTCAGCTGTGCACTGCAGGTGAATAAAAAGCAATCAAGAAAATATGCTTTTGTGATTTATCTTTTCATGTTATGTCTTTATTAAAATTTAACTATTTTGGAAATGCTATACCTTTGTTAACATGGTCTACTTTCATGTTCAATGTCTATTTTTTTAACGTCTATTTTAAAAATAAAATATATTCTTAAAGGACCAGTCAACACATTAGATTTGCATAATCAACAAATGCAAGATAACAAGACAATGCAATAGCACTTAGTCAGAACTTCAAATTAGTAGTAGAGTTTTTTATAACAAATTTCAAAGTTATTTATATTTCCACACCCCTTGTACCATGTGATAGCAATCGGCCAATCACAAATGCATATACGTATAGTCTGTGAATTCTTGCACATGCTCAGTAGGATCTGGTGACTCAAAAAGTATAAATATAAAAGACTGCACATTTTTTTTAATGGAAGTAAATTGGAAAGTTGTTTAAAATGACATGCTGTATCTGAATCATGAACATTTAATTTAACCTGAGTGTCTCTTTAAAACAATTATTTGCTACAACAGGAAGTAGTTTTAACCAGAAATCAGCATCATAAAGCAAAGTATTATGCCAATCTGATTTTTGGAAGTCTAATAATCTTTTGTATTGTTTTTCATAATTTCATAAAATAAATATTATGAAAAGCCTGGGATGATATAAACCATCAAATCTCTGATTATATAATTGGTTAAACCCTATAGGTTATACATATTTTGGTCTAGATTAAAAATGGCACGGTAATGTTATCAATAATATCAATAGCACTGAACCGCGGTAAAATTAGGGCACAATTTTATTTTACAAGTCTATGGTAAAACAGATTTGCCAGAGAAGGTTTAGAGTGTCCGACATCCCTTAAATGCAATCTATTATTTCAACGTAAATCACGACCATGCTAAATATCACTCATATTAATCATATGCTTAAGGGCTCACATGCCCCCCTAAGCATATGATTAAGGGCATGTGAGTCCGAAACATTTGAGAGAGATTAATTTTGATGGTGCTGCTGTTTTTTGAAGTTTGTATGTATTCCTATAGATATATAGGTATAGATATATTTTTTCCAAAAATATGTAGAAATATGTATATTTAGAAATTAAAAAGAATATTTTCTTCTAAGTGAAGAACATAGGAATTTGAAGTATTCCTAATGCACCTTCAGTTTTAGAACAGTAGGTCTTGACAGCTTCAGGTTAGCATGTGAGCGATAAAACTAAATGGCTTTCCTTAATCAATTTGTGGTTGGTCTCCCCAGTTACCTAAGAGACACCAAACATATCCTTACTTTGACAGAGAACCTTACCTGGGATGAGCAAAACAGTGTATGGTTAACGAATAGATGTCACCGCCCTTTATTCCTCCATTCCTCACTCCAAAGGATTAGAGGCTTTGAGGTTTACTCTTGCTGTATATTCTAATTATACATCTCATTTACAAGAGTATATTGTACAGGTAGCCCATTTTTTACTCACACACAATTATTTTTTTGTTTGAGGGGAGGTTCTATCTCCAGAGATGCGGGATCACTGTGGGAACCAAGTTTGCTCCTTCCTATGCCAAGCTATTTTTAGGTTGGTGGGAGCGGTCCCGCATCTATGGAGATATGAACCCCTTCAAAAACAATATTACTTTTTACCGTTTTTTTATTGATGACCTCTTACTTATTTGGCAGGGGTCTGATACATTGTTTACATCATTTTTGCAGTATCTCAATAATAATGTCTGAGGACTAGCTTTCACTTTTGAGAAGAACAAGTCCAGAATTAATTTTCTGGATTTGACACTGATAGGGGGCAGCGGTGGAAGAATAACTATGGAGGTTTACAGAAAACCAATTGAGGGTAACACACTTCTACACGCTAAAAGCTGCCACCCTCGACATGTCCCTTATGCTGTTGCTAAGGGACAATTCATTAGACTTAAACATGATTGTACATCTGATCAAACTTTTTTGAAAGAGTCCCTTAATTTAAGATAACATTTAGAGCAGAGAGGCTACCCCCCACATGAAATTTCTAGAGCAGAGAGAGAAACAAAAATACTCAATAGAAAACAACTTTTAAAGGATATAACTAAAAATACTGATAAACATGAGGGAGTCACTTTTGTTACTACATATAGCGAACAGTATCCAGCTATTTGTAACATAGTAAAAGAACATTTTCCAATGTTAGCTGCAGACGATGGCTTAATTGGATGTGTCAGCAGGGGTGTGAGATGCTCATATAGGAAAACTAAAACTTTGGGCAATTTACTCTCACCCTCTCAACTACCGAACCCTAGTAGAACTATAGGTTCCTTGTTTTTGCACAAGGGCATGTTCAGATGTGGTAGTAATCAATGTCGCCCCTGTGAGTCAGTTGTGATATCTGATTTATTCATATCCAAAACTACGGGTATTCAATAACAGATTCAATCATGTCTTAACTGTACCTCTACTTTTGCTGTTTATTTAGAATGCTGTACCCAGTGTAAACTTCAATATGTAGGGTTAACAACACAAGATATTAAGTCTCGTATACGTGAACATTTATCCACAAAGTGTTGGCAGATGTAAGACAGCCCTAGTTCAACATTTTGTTCAAGTCCATGGGGGATCGGATCATACTCTGAGCTGGCAAGCAATTGAGAGAGTATTTCCCCCGAAATGAGGGGGTGACAGAACTAAACTCTTATTAAAAAGAGAGATGTTCTGGATTTTTACACTCCAAACCAGAGTTCCATTAGGCTACAGAGTATGATCTGATCAATTATTGGGAATAAGCTTAACTCTATTAGTCTTTCCCTCCATTTGTATTCACTTGGCTACTATACATTTGTATATATATTACAATTTTAGCTTTCAAACAGCTTTGAGTTGCATACATATATATACTGTATGGTACTTTAATTCCCATCTGTTTATGCATCTTGTGTAGTAAAATATTTATCTGTTCTTTTGCATTTTTGTAGACACATATAGATAGTCAGTATTTTCTATATGTGTGTGTGTGTATATATATATATATATATATATATATATATATATATATATTTCTCCAACATAGGTGTGTCCGGTCCACGGCGTCATCCTTACTTGTGGGATATTCTCTTCCCCAACAGGAAATGGCAAAGAGCCCAGCAAAGCTGGTCACATGATCCCTCCTAGGCTCCGCCTTCCCTAGTCATTCTCTTTGCCGTTGCACAGGCAACATCTCCACGGAGATGGCTTAGAGTTTTTTGGTGTTTAAATGTAGTTTTTATTCTTCTATCAAGAGTTTGTTATTTTAAAATAGTGCTGGTATGTACTATTTACTCTGAAACAGAAAAGAGATGAAGATTTCTGTTTGTAAGAGGAAAATGATTTTAGCAACCGTTACTAAAATCGATGGCTGTTTCCACACAGGACTGTTGAGAGGAATTAACTTCAGTTGGGGGAAACAGGGAGCAGACTTTGGCTGCTCAAGGTATGACACATTTCTAACAAGACTTGGTAATGCTGGAAGCTGTCATTTTCCCTATGGGATCCGGTAAGCCATTTTCTTAAATTTTCAATATAAGAATAAAAGGGCTTCACAAGGGCTTTAAAGACTGGTAGACATTTTTATGGGCTAAAACGATTACTTTATAAGCATATTTAGTGGTTTTTAACTTTGGAGAGTTATTTTAATATTAGGAATTTTATTAAAAAAACGGCAGGCACTGTATTGGACACCTTTTTCACTGGGGGCCTTTGCTAGTCATAGGCAGAGCCTCATTTTCGCGCCACTAATGCGCAGTTGTTTTTGAGAAGCAAGGCATGCAGATGCATGTGTGAGGAGCTCAGACCCACTGAAAAAGCATTTTGAAGGCGTCATTTGGTATCGTATTCCCCTCTGGGCTTGGTTGGGTCTCAGCAAAGCTGATACCAGGGACTGTATAGGGGTTAAATGTAAAAACGGCTCCGGTTCCGTTATTTTAAGGGTTAAAGCTTTCAAATTTGGTGTGCAATACTTTTAAGGCTTTAAGACACTGTGGTGAAATTTTGGTGATTTTTGAACTTTTCTTTCATGCTTTTTCGCATATTCAGTAATAAAGTGTGTTCTGTTTAAAATTTAAAGTGACAGTAACGGTTTTATTTAAAACGTTTTTTGTGCTTTGTTGACAAGTTTAAGCCTGTTTAACATGCCTGAAACATCAGATAAGCGATGTTCTATATGTATGAAAGCCAATGTGCCTCCCATTTTAAATATATGTGATGATTGTGACATAGTGTCCAAACAAAGTAGGGACCATGATGCCACTAAAAATGATAATGCCCAAGATGATTCTTCTGATGAGGGGAGTAAGCATGGTACTGCATCGTCCCCTTCTGTGTCTACACCAGTCTTGCCCGCACAAGAGGCCCCTAGTACATCTAGTGCGCCAATACTTATTACCATGCAACAATTAACGGCTGTTATGGATAATTCTATTGCAAAAATGTTATCTAAAATGCCTACTTATCAGAGAAAGCGCGATTGCTCTGTTTTAAACACTGAAGAGCAAGAGAACGCTGATGATGACGTTTCTGACATGCCCTCACACCATTCCGAAAGGGACAGGAGGGAGGTTTTGTCTGAGGGAGAAATTTCAGATTCAGAAAAAATTTCTCAACAAGCTGAACCTGATGTTGTAACATTTAAATTTAAATTAGAACATCTCCGCGCACTGCTTAAGGAGGTATTATCTACTCTGGATGTTTGTGACAATTTGGTCATTCCAGAGAAATTTTGTAAGATGGACAGGTTCCTAGAGGTCCCGGTGCCCCCCGAAGCTTTTCCTATACCCAAGCGGGTGGCGGACATTGTAAATAAAGAATGGGAAAGGCCCGGCATTCCTTTTGTCCCTCCCCCTATATTTAAGAAATTATTTCCTATGGTCGACCCCAGGAAGGACTTATGGCAGACAGTCCCCAAGGTCGAGGGGGCGGTTTCTACTCTAAACAAACGCACCACTATCCCTATAGAAGATAATTGTGCTTTCAAAGATCCTATGGATAAAAAATTAGAGGGTTTGCTTAAAAAGATGTTTGTTCAGCAGGGTTACCTTCTACAACCAATTTCATGCATTGTACCTGTCACTACAGCAGCATGTTTCTGGTTCGAGGAACTAGAAAAGTCGCTTAATCAAGCATCCTCTTATGAGGAGGTTATGAACAGAGTTCAAGCACTTAAGTTGGCTAACTCTTTTACCTTAGACGCCACTTTGCAATTAGCTAGATTAGCGGCGAAAAACTCAGGTTTTGCTATCGTGGCGCGCAGAGCGCTTTGGCTGAAATCTTGGTCGGCGGATGTGTCCTCCAAGAATAGATTGCTTAAAATCCCTTTCAAGGGGAAAACGCTGTTTGGCCCTGACTTGAAAGAGATTATTTCAGACATCACTGGGGGAAAGGGCCATGCCCTTCCTCAGGATAGGTCTTTTAAGGCTAAAAATAAGACTAATTTTCGTCCCTTTCGCAGAAACGGACCAGCCTCGAATTCTACATCCTCTAAGCAAGAGGGTAATTCTTCTCAAACCAAGCCAGCCTGGAGACCGATGCAAGGCTGGAACAAGGGTAAGCAGGCCAAGAAGCCCGCTACCGCTACCAAGACAGCATGAGATGCTGGCCCCCGATCCGGGACCGGATCTGGTGGGGGGCAGACTCTCTCTCTTCGCTCAGGCTTGGGCAAGAGATGTTCAGGATCCTTGGGCGCTAGAAATAGTTGCTCAGGGTTATCTCCTGGAATTCAAGGAACTACCCCCAAGGGGAAGGTTCCACAGGTCTCAATTGTCTTCAGACCAAATAAAAAGACAGGCATTCTTACATTGTGTGGAAGATCTGTTAAAAATGGGTGTGATTCATCCTGTTCCATTAGGGGAACAAGGGATGGGGTTCTACTCCAATCTGTTCATAGTTCCCAAAAAAGAGGGAACATTCAGGCCAATTTTGGATCTCAAGATCCTAAACAAATTTCTCAAGGTTCCATCGTTCAAGATGGAAACCATTCGGACAATTCTTCCTACCATCCAGGAAGGTCAATTCATGACCACGGTGGATTTAAAGGATGCGTATCTACATATTCCTATCCACAAGGAACATCATCGGTTCCTAAGATTCGCCTTTCTGGACAAGCATTACCAGTTTGTGGCACTTCCATTCGGACTAGCCACTGCTCCAAGAATTTTCACAAAGGTACTAGGGTCCCTTCTAGCCGTACTAAGGCCAAGGGGCATTGCAGTAGTACCCTACCTGGACGACATACTGATTCAAGCGTCGTCTCTACCACAAGCAAAGGCTCATACGGACATTGTCCTAGCCTTTCTCAGATCTCACGGGTGGAAAGTGAACGTAGAAAAAAGTTCTCTATTTCCGTCAACAAGAGTTCCCTTCTTGGGAACAATAATAGATTCCTTGGAAATGAAGATTTTTCTGACAGAAACCAGAAAATCAAAACTTCTAAGCTCTTGTCAAGTGCTTCATTCCGTTCTTCTTCCTTCCATAGCACAGTGCATGGAAGTAATAGGTTTGATGGTTGCGGCAATGGACATAGTTCCTTTTGCGCGGATTCATCTAAGACCATTACAACTGTGCATGCTCAGACAGTGGAATGGGGATTATACAGACTTGTCTCCGACGATTCAAGTAGATCAAAAGACCAGAGATTCACTCCGTTGGTGGCTGATCCTGGACAACCTGTCACAGGGGATGAGCTTCCGCAGACCAGAGTGGGTCATTGTCACGACCGACGCCAGTCTGGTAGGCTGGGGCGCGGTCTGGGGACCCCTGAAAGCTCAGGGTCTATGGTCTCGGGAAGAATCTCTTCTCCCGATAAACATTCTGGAACTGAGAGCGATATTCAATGCTCTCAAGGCTTGGCCTCTTCTAGCAAGGGTCAAATTCATAAGGTTTCAATCCGACAACATGACGACTGTTGCATATATCAACCATCAGGGGGGAACAAGGAGTTCCCTGGCGATGGAGGAAGTGACCAAGATAATTCATTGGGCGGAGGATCACTCCTGCCACTTGTCTGCAATCCACATCCCAGGAGTGGAAAATTGGGAAGCGGATTTTCTGAGTCGTCAGACATTCCATCCGGGGGAGTGGGAACTCCATCCGGAAATCTTTGCCCAAATAACTCAATTATGGGGCATTCCAGACATGGATCTGATGGCCTCTCGCCAGAACTTCAAGGTTCCTTGTTACGGGTCCAGATCCAGGGATCCCAAGGCGACTCTAGTAGATGCACTAGTAGCACCTTGGACCTTCAACCTAGCTTATGTGTTCCCACCGTTTCCTCTCATTCCCAGGCTGGTAGCCAGGATCAATCAAGAGAGGGCTTCGGTGATTTTGATAGCTCCTGCGTGGCCACGCAGAATTTGGTATGCAGACCTGGTGAATATGTCATCGGCTCCACCATGGAAGCTACCTTTGAGACGGGACCTTCTTGTTCAAGGTCCGTTCGAACATCCGAATCTGGCATCACTCCAACTGACTGCTTGGAGATTGAACGCTTGATTTTATCAAAGCGTGGGTTTTCAGATTCTGTTATAGATACTCTGATTCAGGCTAGAAAGCCTGTAACTAGAAAGATTTACCATAAGATATGGAAAAAATATATCTGTTGGTGTGAATCTAAAGGATTCCCATGGAACAAGGTAAAGATTCCTAAAATTCTATCCTTTCTACAAGAGGGTTTGGAGAAAGGATTATCTGCAAGTTCTCTGAAGGGACAGATCTCCGCTTTATCTGTTCTACTTCACAAAAGGCTGGCAACTGTGCCAGACGTTCAAGCGTTTGTTCAGGCTCTGGTTAGGATCAAGCCTGTTTACAAACCTTTGACTCCTCCCTGGAGTCTAAACCTAGTTCTTTCAGTTCTTCAAGGGGTTCCGTTTGAACCTTTACATTCCGTAGATATTAAGCTATTATCTTGGAAAGTTTTGTTTTTGGTTGCAATTTCTTCTGCTAGAAGAGTTTCTGAGTTATCTGCTCTGCAGTGTTCTCCGCCCTATCTGGTGTTTCATGCAGATAAGGTGGTTTTGCGTACTAAGCCTGGTTTTCTTCCGAAAGTTGTTTCCAACAAGAATATCAACCAGGAGATAGTTGTACCTTCTTTGTGTCCGAATCCAGTGTCCAAGAAGGAACGTTTGTTACACAATTTGGATGTAGTCCGTGCTCTAAAATTCTATTTAGAGGCTACTAAAGATTTCAGACAAACTTCTTCTTTGTTTGTCGTCTATTCTGGTAAGAGGAGAGGTCAAAAAGCGACTTCTACCTCTCTTTCCTTTTGGCTTAAAAGCATTATCCGATTGGCTTATGAGACTGCCGGACGGCAGCCTCCTGAAAGAATCACAGCTCACTCTACTAGGGCTGTGGCTTCCACTTGGGCCTTCTAGAACGAGGCTTCTGTTGATCAGATATGTAAGGCAGCGACTTGGTCTTCACTGCACACTTTTACCAAATTTTACAAATTTGATACTTTTGCTTCTTCTGAGGCTATTTTTGGGAGAAAAGTTTTGCAAGCCGTGGTGCCTTCCATCTAGGTGACCTGATTTGCTCCCTCCCATCATCCGTGTCCTAAAGCTTTGGTATTGGTTCCCACAAGTAAGGATGACGCCGTGGACCGGACACACCTATGTTGGAGAAAACAGAATTTATGTTTACCTGATAAATTACTTTCTCCAACGGTGTGTCCGGTCCACGGCCCGCCCTGGTTTTTTTAATCAGGTCTGATGATTTATTTTTTCTAACTACAGTCACCACGGTATCATATGATTTCTCCTATGCAAATATTCCTCCTTTACGTCGGTCGAATGACTGGGGAAGGCGGAGCCTAGGAGGGATCATGTGACCAGCTTTGCTGGGCTCTTTGCCATTTCCTGTTGGGGAAGAGAATATCCCACAAGTAAGGATGACGCCGTGGACCGGACACACCGTTGGAGAAAGTAATTTATCAGGTAAACATAAATTCTGTTTTTTTTTCTATTGTATTTTAAATGTGATTTCTTGAACTAGCATACCAATATGTTTATATAAGCACCTGTATGTATTCTTCACAACATTTAATCTCTGCTGATAATATACATTTCCTTTGTTTTTTTTTGGGTTTTTGGGCATTTAATTTGTATGACTTTATTGCAAGGTTTGTGTTGGTTAACAAATAGTTAACCATAGGACACTCCCCCAGTTTGTTCTTAACCTATTAAATGTTAGGCTCCTCCCTTTTTAAAGGCTGCAGATTCTCTATAATAGTTAGCTATCATTAAGGCTTGTTGACTCGAAACATGTCAGCTGTACTTCCTTCTATAAAGGTAAGACGAGTTCACGGATTCATCCTTTACTTGTGGGATATTATCCTTCCCTACAGGAAGTGGCAAAGAGCACCACAGCAGAGCTGTCTATATAGCTCCACCCCCCAGTCATTCTTTTTGCCTACTTTAAGTACTAGGAAGGGTAAAGTGAAAGAGGTGATAAAATATTAGTTTTTAATTCTTCAATCAAGAGTTTGTTATTTTTAAATTGTACCGGTTTGTACTATTTACTCTCAGGCAGCAGATGGATGAAGACTGCTGCCTGGCCTGGAGGATGATGATCTTAGCATTTGTAACTAAGGTCCATTGCTGTTCCCACAGAGGCTGAGGAGTACAGGAAACTTCAGTGTGAGGAACGGTTTCATGCTATGCAGCAATGAGGTATGTTCAGTCATATTTTTTCTGGAGAGACTGTGTATTTCAGAAAGGCTGATATTATGCCCACGAGGGTAAGGGTAAGCGGTAATCCTAGAGCTAAAAAGAAGGGCATTACTTAGCTTGCTTATGGGACCAATTACATATATGGTTGACACTGAATGTAAAATGTTTGTGAGCAAACGTTTTTTGGATGGAAGTGCTTTAACGTTTTTTGTGGGCAATAAACGTTTTGGGCAACTTTATTAGGACACACATGGCTTATTTTTAGGGTCTTGGAACCCACATGGCTAGTTATAACCGCTATGGCGTGGTTCTTTAAGGCTCAGAGAACATTGAGTGAGATGGGCAGGGCCTATTTTCACGCCTCAGATGCGCAGTTAGTTTGTCAGCAAGCAGCAAGCTCTAACTCCTGAGGGCCCTGGTGTGTGTTTTGGGCCAAATCAAAGCTTTTACCCCACACTTTCGATCCCTGAGGGCAGGTAGGGCCACAGCAGGGCTATGGCAAGGTGCTGAGGGGTCTTTTTCCAGATCTGGGCCTATTTTCGATCCGGTTTGGACATTAAGGGGTTAATTGTTAAAAAAAAAAATTGTGGTGCAATCTTAACTACCTATAGTGGGTCTACACACAAAATTTTGAAACATTTGGTGCATGTTTAGACTGTTTTGCAGAACGTGTATGCTTTTTTTTTTCTCTTAAAGGCGCAGTACCGTTTTTTAAGATTGTTATTTTTTTCACTAAATAAAGTGTTTTCATGCTTGTTTGAAGTCATTACTAGCCTGTTCAACATGTCTGACATTGAGGAAAGTCAATGTTCAATATGTTTAGAAGCCATTGTGGAACCTCCACTTAGAATGTGTCCCTCATGCACTGAAAGGTCAATAAATTGTAAAGAACATATTTTGGCTACTAAAAGTATGTCGCAGGATGATTCTCAGTCAGAAGAGAATCAGGTTTTACCATCTAATTCTCCCCAAGTGTCACAACCGTTAACGCCCGCACAAGCGACGCCAAGTACTTCTAGTGCGTCTAATTCTTTCACCCTGCAAGATATGGCCGCAGTTATGAATACTACCCTCACAGAGGTTTTATCTAAGCTGCCTGGGTTGCAGGGGAAGCACAGTAGATATGGTGTGAGAACTAACGCTGAGTCCTCTGACGCTTTATTAGCCATATCCGATGTACCCTCACAATCTTCTGAAATGAGGGATTTGCTGGCTGAGGGAGAGATTTCTGATTCAGAAAATAGGTTCCTGCCTACACTGATGTTTTTCCGGTCGCCAAGAGGATTTCGGAAATTGTTACTAAGGAGTGGGATAGACCAGGTATTCCGTTCGCTCCCCCTCCTACTTTTAAGAAAATGTTTCCCATATCTGATGCCGTACGGGACTCTTGGCAGACAGTCCCTAAGGTGGAGGGAGCTATTTCTACCCTGACTAAGCGTACAACTATACCTATCGAGGACAGTTGTGCTTTCAAAGATCCTATGGATAAAAAATTAGAGGGTCTTCTGAAGAAAATATTTGTTCACCAAGGTTTTCTTCTCCAACCTATAGCGTGCATTGTTCCTGTAACTACTGCAGCATCCTTTTGGTTCGAGGCTCTGGAAGAGGCTCTTCAGGTTGAGACCCCATTAGATGATATTCTGGATAGAATTAGGGCTCTCAAGCTAGCTAATTCTTTCATTACCGATGCCGCTTTTCAATTGGCTAAATTAGCGGCGAAGAATTCAGGTTTTGCCATTTTAGCGCGTAGAGCGTTATGGCTTAAGTCCTGGTCTGCTGATGTGTCATCAAAAGCTAAGCTCTTAGCCATCCCTTTCAAGGGTTAGACCCTATTCGGGCCTGAACTGAAAGAGATCATTTCAGACATTACTGGAGGGAAAGGCCATGCCCTTCCTCAGGATAAGACGAATCAGATGAGGACCAAACAGAATAATTTTCGTTCCTTTCGGAACTTCAAAGGTGGTCCCTCTACCTCTTCCCCTGCCACAAAGCAAGAGGGGAATTTTGCTCAATCTAAGTCAGTCTGGAGACCTAACCAGACTTGGAACAAGGGTAAACAGGCCAAGAAGCCTTCTGCTGCCACCAAGACAGCATGAAGGGGCATAGCAGTGGCGCCTTATCTGGACGATATCAAATCAGGCGTCGACTTACCAACTAGCCAAGTCTCACACGGACATTGTATTGGCTTTTCTAAGATCTCATGGGTGGTAGGTGAACATAAAAAAGAGTTCACTTAATCTCTCTATACGGCAGGATCATCTCCACTAAAATGACCCTATTACCCAAATTACTGTACCTGTTTAGAGCTCTACCCATCTCAGTTCCACTCTCTGAACTACACAAACTGCAAAGGGATTTACTGAGATTCATATGGCAAGGTAAAAAAGCACGAATCAATAAAAAAGTTATGTGTACAAATAGAAGAGAAGGGGGAGTAGGGGTACCCAACTTAATTTCATACTATCACGCTGCTAGGATGGCGCAGACTATACATTGGTTTAGAGAGAATAATAAGAAGCAATGGACTCGTCTTGAATCGAATCTCATCGAGACTGATTTCCTACCCAGATTACTCTGGCCCCCATATCTTACAAAACATAAGCAGAACGGCAAGTTTATTGCGATTGAACATACTATCCATATATGGAAATCCCTAAATGCTAAATACATACTCACTAGAGACAGATCAACACTAACCCCACTAGTAACACTTGATACTTCAGTCGATTTAACAGTACAACAGAAATGGTCCAATAAAGGACTCTATAGAATTGCAGACATACTTCTAGCAGATAAAATAATGACCTTTACACAATACCAAAATATGGACATCAACGACAAAAATATATGGTATCATTATTTACAATTGAGGTCTAGAGCAAATGAAATATTAGGTAATTCACAACCCCTCCCAAACACAACATTAGAAACACTATGCCTTACTAACTCTCATATACCAGAAGTGATCTCATCCCTCTATTCCATTTTTAACTCCCCAGGAAATTCAGAGAAATCACCAACTATTACTAGATGGGAACAAGATATAGGTAAAAACTGGCCAATCAAAACATGGTATACAAACCTCTCAAACGGATTGTCCTTTACATCAAATGCCTTACTTAAGGAAAATTATATAAAGGTTGCGTTCAGGTGGTACCTCCACCCAACACGATCGCATGGTGCGAGAGATGCACTATCGCATTCTTGCTATAGAGGATGTGGGGAAAGAGGATCGTACATACATATGTGGTGGGAGTGCGAGCAAATTAAAAAAATATGGGACTACACCTCTAAACTACTTAGTGAAATTCTTCAAAAGCAAATAACACTAACATTAGAACAGGCACTACTCCACTTCCCAATCCCTGACATACCAAAGACACACCTTAAACTAGCCATGATGGTCTGCACGATAGTTAGACTTAGCATAGCTCAGTTCTGGAAATCCACCCCACCTGACTCATCCTTTATTTATAATAAATTAGAATATCATTACAATATGGCAAGTGCAGCAGCTGAATCCCTCAATGACAAAGAAAGATTTTTAGCAAGATGGGAACCCTTCATAATGCATCATGAGGCAAAAAGGAAGGCAAATCAGAATAACGCTTCTGCTTTAAATACTGAGACCTAATAGTTGAGCCGGGACCCTCGCTATGAACCACTGAGATGCACTGAGAACCTCTACAGTGATTGTCACAAAAATACGACTGTTTATAATGTTCCAGATATATGTTAAGTATTCAGAAAAGTGCATCTACAAAGTTTGATTTTACTAATTGTATAACTGATGATGGAAACCGTTTTCATTTGAATCTGTAATTTAGAACACATTGAATATGTGAAGAAAATTAAGCGACACATGTATTTCACTTTATTTTATTTTATTTTGCTTTTATTGTTATAAGACATAAAAACTAATAAAAATAATTTCAACATAAAAAAGAGTTCACTTATCCCTCTCACAAGAGTTCCATTCCTGGGAACTCTGATAGATTCGGTGGACATGAAGATTTTTCTGACGGAGGTCAGGAAATCAAAGATTTTAACCACCTTCCGAGCTCTTCATTCCTTCCTTGGCAAAGGAAGGTAATTGGACTAATGGTAGTGGCAATGGACATAGTTCCGTTTGCTCGCTTGCATCTCAGACCACTGCAATTATGCATGCTCAAACAGTGGAATAGGGATTATGCAGATTTATCTCCTCAGATAAATCTGGATCAAGAGATCAGAGACTCTCTTCTTTGGTGGTTGTCACAGGATCATCTGTCCCAGGGAATGTGTTTCCGCAGGCCAGCGACAACGGACGCCAGCCTATTGGGCTGGGGTGCAGTCTGGAATTCCCTGAAAGCACAGTGTTTGTGGACTCAGGTGGAGGTTCTCCTCCCGATAAATATTCTAGAACTGAGCGATATTCAACGCGCTTCAGGCGTGGCCTCAGCTGGCTTCGGCCAGATTCATAAGATTCCAGTCGGACAATATCACGACTGTAGCATATATCAATCATCAAGGGGGAACAAAGAGTTCTCTAGCGATGATAGAGGTTACCAAAATATATCGATGGGCAGAGATTCACTCTTGCCATCTATCAGCAATCTATATCTCAGGAGTGGAGAACTGGGAAGCGGATTTTCTAAGTCGTCAGACTTTTCATCCGGGGGAGTGGGAACTCCATCCGGAGGTGTTTGCACAATTGATTCAGCAATGGGGCACACCAGAATTGGATCTGATGGCTTCTCGTCAGAATGCCAAACTTCCTTATTACGGGTCCAGGTCAAGTGATCCTCAGGCAGTACCGATAGATGCTCTAGCAGTACCCTGGTCGTTCAACCTGGCTTATGTGTTTCCACCATTTCCTCTCCTTCCTTGTTATATTGCCAGAATCAATCAGAAGAGAGCTTCAGTGATTTTGATAGCACCTGCGTGGCCGCACAGGACTTGGTGTGCAGACCTGGTAGACACGTCATCTCTTCCACCATGGACTCTGCCACTGAGACAGGACCTTCTGATTCAAGGTCCGTTCCAGCATCCAAATCTAGTTTCTCTGCGGCTGACTGCCTAGAGATTGAACACTTGATTTTATCCAAGTGGGGATACTCTGAGTCGGTCATAGATACCTTGATTCAGGCTTGAAAGCCTGTCACCAGGAAAAATTATCATAAGATATGGCGTAAATATCTTTATTGGTGCGAATCCAAAGGCTACTCATGGAGTAAGATCAGGATTCCTAGGATTTTGTCTTTTCTCCAAGAAGGATTGGAGAAGGGGCTATCAGCTAGTTCCTTAAGGGGACAGATATCTGCTTTATCAATTCTACTGCACAAGCAGACGTTCAGTCGTTCTGTCAGGCTTTAGTTAGAATCAAGCCTGTGTTTAAACCTGTTGCTCCGCCATGGAGTTTAAATTTAGTTCTTAAAGTTCTTCAAGGGGTTCCGTTTGAACCTATGCATTCCATAGATATTAAGCTTCTATCTGGGAAGGTTCTGTTTTTAGTTGCTATCTCTTCGGCTCAAAGAGTTTCTGAACTATTTGCATTGCAATGCGACTCACCTTATCTTGTTTTCCATGCGGATAAGGTGGTTTTGCATACCAAACCTGGATTCCTTCCTAAGGTTGTTACTAATAGGAATATCAATCAGAAAATTGTTGTTCCTTCTCTGTGTCCTAATCCTTCCTCTAAGAAGGAGTGTCTGTTGCACAACTTGGGCGTGGTTCATGCTTTGAAGTTTTACTTGTAAGCGACCAAAGATTTCCGTCAAACATCTTCTTTTTTTGTTGTCTATTCTGGAAAACGTAGAGGTCAAAAAGCTACGGCTACCTCTCTTGCCTTTTGGCTGAAAAACATCATCCGTTTGGCATATGAGACTGCTGGACAGCAGCCTCCTGAAAGAATTACAGCTCACTCTACTAGAGCGGTGGCTTCCACATGGGCTTTTAAAAATGATGATTCTGTTGAACAGATTTGTAAGGCTGCGACTTGGTCTTCGCTTCATACCTTTTCAAATTTTACAAATTTGATATTTTTGCTTCTTCGGAGGCTATTTTTGGGAGAAAAGTTCTTCAAGCAGTGGTGCCTTCTGTTTAACCATCTGTCTTGTCCCTCCCGTTCATCCGTGTCCTGTAGCTTTGGTATTGTATCCCACAAGTAAAGGATGAATCCGTGGACTCGTCTTACCTTTATAGAAGAAAAGTAAATTTATGCTTACCTGATAAATTGATTTCTTCTATGGTAAGACGAGTCCACGGCCCGCCCTGTCATTTTAAGACAGATTATATTTTTTTGATTTAAACTCAGTCACCTCTGCACCTTGTAGTTTCTCCTTTTTCTTCCTGTACCTTCGGTCAAATGACTGGGGGGTGGAGCTAAGGGAGGAGCTATATAGACAGCTCTGCTGTGGTGCTCTTTGCCACTTCCTGTAGGGAAGGATAATATCCCAAAAGTAAAGGATGAATCCGTGGACTCGTCTTACCATAGAAGAAATCAATTTATCAGGTAAGCATAAATTTAGTTTTTGGACTTTTCCTAACTTGCTTATAATAGGAGATGATCTTCCACTTTTTCATTTTTTAAACTTTGTATTCAATAAAGGAACTTTTTATTACATTAGTCCTTGTCACACTCTTACTTTTTGGATTTCTTTAGCATTCTGCATAGAAGTCTAATGGAAAAGGGATTTGCAAAATCCAAACTCCAGAAGCTAGAATACCTTAGCCTTTCATTCACACTCTTATTTTTCACTTTCAACTTGTAATACCAGCGCTAACATATTGATTTACATTGAGCATAGCGCTCAAGCGATAAAAATGTATTGCTCCACTTTTATTATAGGCTATTGTCGCTAGAATAATCATATAAATAGGTATGTTTGGTAGCTATTTGAAAAACAAAACAAAAATATGAGCTTTTTTTAAAAATAAAAATAAAAAAAAATAGTACCAGCAAAAGCTATCCATTGTATTTTCAAAATATGTTTAAACTCATACTTGCCAACTGTCCTGATTGTCCCTGGATAAATACCCCTTTGTTGCCATGTGTCCCCTGGTATAATTGTCCCACATTGTAAAAATCTGTCCTGAGGTGTGGCATAAATGTGAGACTGTGGGAATCAGACGTGAGGTCTTTGTTGGGTATATTTATATATTTGTTTGCATATTGTGACATCAAAGTCTCCAGCACTTTAAATTAAAATATCATAATAAAATAATAAATCTAATTTGGTGAACTGGCAAGCTGTGGATCTCTTGCAGTTTACAATATAGATTGTATTATCCAGAATTTAAATTATTTATTTTTCATTTGGTGTTTTGGGATGGAAACCATGAGATGGTTAATACTCTTGTAACCTTTTTTTTTACCCGATTGTCCTGCAACAAATCATCTGTTTTATTTTTATGTATTTTTTTCAGAGCAGACACCTCCTAAGTATAACAGGCATCCAATAATCCAATATACATCCTCGATCACACGCTTTCCTAACCATATAATTCGGACACTTATTATTGTGTCTAACGTAGTCATTTTACCTTAAAGGGACAGTCAAGTCCAAAAAAACTTTCATGATTTAAATAGGGCATGTCATTTTTAAACAACTTGCAAATTTTTATCACCAATTTTGCCTTGCTTTGTACTCTTGGTATTCTTAGTTGAAAGCTAAACCTAGGAGGTTCATATGCTAATTTCTTAGACCTTGAAGACCGCCTCTAATCTGAATGCATTTTGACCACTAGAGGGCATTAGTTCATGAGTTTCGTATAGATAACATTGAGCACATGCACGTGAAGTGACCTAGGAGTGAGCACTGATTGGCTAAAATGCAAGTCTGTCAAAAGAACTGAAATAAGGGGGCAGTCAGCAGAAGCTTAGATACAAGGTAATTACAGAGGTAAAATGTGTATTATTATAACTGTGTTGGTTGTGCAAAACTGGGGAATGGGTAATAAAGTGATTATCTTTTTAAACAACAAAAATTATTGTGTTGACTGTCCCTTTAATAAGTTAAAAATATTTTTAACCAGGCTTTACTTTTTTAGATCTCACTTCTTGTCTTTTCTTTATGTGTTTAATACGTTTCTAATTGTGTTTGATCTTTTTTTTTCCCTGTAGGATCTGAAATGCACAGAAGCATTGTCTGCCTATCAACGTGCTGTAAGTTTTTTTTTTTTATATATAAAGCCTTTCTGAATGATGAATTATAATGGTATTCTAGCGTGTTATTCAGTTCCTAGAGTGTAGTTGGCTACTCAATTAATAAAAACAATTCAAAGCTAAAATAATATTTTACATCTAAATGTTCTGCCCATTGCTGACAAATGTTGTCATTTTTTGCTATGTGTAAATAGTTCCTATTAATGGGCTAACACAATTAATCTTATACTTTTTTTACTGAGTTCCACATGAACGTAATTGATCTGCATATTTGTTTTTCTTCTTATTAATTGTTATAGAAATTAGATCTCGTATCACTCTAACAAAGTAAAATGTTGAAGGACCAACCTTTATGATCACTGTAAGCAATGCGGAGGATACAGTGAGAAGAACCATATTCTCCATGCCACTTCCTTTAACCTTTGCTCTTTTTTTCTTGCACAAGAACTTTAATGAGATATACAATTGTCTTTTGTGATTGAGACAGAGCATGCAATATTAAAAAAGTTTCCAATTTAGTTTTATTATCAGTTTTGCTTTCTCCCCATGATATTCTTTGTTGAAGAGATACCTTGGTAGGTCTATGAAACTCTTCATGACAGGAAATAGTGCTGCCATCTAGTGCTCTTGTAAATGGATAACATTCTTGCAAAGCTGCTGCCACATAATGCTCCAGAAATGGGCTGGCTCCTGAGTTTATGTCCCTGCTTTAACCCTTTGAGTGCTAATGACGTCACAGAGTTTCCCACTCTGGTGCTAATGATGGCTCAGAGCCATCACTAGCACTCTCGCACCTTGAGGGAGATCTGGGGGCTCCCATCCGCTCCTACCCCGGCGATCATGCCTGTAGAGTGACAGGCATCGCCGGGGGTTCCCGTTTTGCGTGGTGACGTCACGCGCAATAAAGTGATGACGTCACCGTGCAACTTTATTTATACTTAACAATGTATCTCAGGCATCTAAGCAGCTACAGACCCCCAAGACCCACCATTGGAAAGGTAATCGCTTAACCTTTCCAACAGTATAAATTGTGGGGGTCTGAAAAAAAAAAAAAGTTATAAAAACAATTGTTCAAAAAAATAAAAAATAAAAACATTAAAAAATCTTAGCAGCCAGGTGGGAACGTTAAAAAAAAAAAAAGATACCAAAAAAATGAAGAAAATTTGATAATAGAAGTAAATTAGAATGTTATTTTAAAATTGCTTGCGTTTTGGGTTTCACATCCCTTTAAATAATCATGCAGACTGAGAATATAAACGCTAGGGTCGGGGAACATTGGAAGAATATTTCCAAACTATTGTGTGGATCTGTTGTAAGACGAAGAATTATTCTTATTTTAATCATAAAAATGAATCTGAAATGTTCAGAAGCAGTGTCTGTCTATCAATGCCTTTCTGAATGCTAAATTATAATTATGTAATTAAAGATGTTTTTCAGCTCCCATAGTAAGGTTGGCGGGCTATTCAGTCTATTTTAGCTCTGAAATGTTTTTATGAATTTATTAATATTTACCTATGTATTGCTAATAGCACAATTACAATAGCATGGTCTCTTGTATTGAAATTTATTTTAAGATAACAATAGCTTCTGGAGAACAAATATCTGACTTTCAGATCAGAAATAAGAAAGGGAAAAAATTGAAATAAATAAAGAAATGTTTTTTATATATATATATTAGACATGTGCTGTTCGATTCGGAAATTCAGCAAATTCGGATCGAACCGAATCTCCGAATTAAAATAGTGCCAAATCTACCGAATAAATCCGTATTACTTTGTATTTATTCGGATTTATTTGGTAGATTCGGATGGCCATGGATTACACTAGTATTGTACAGTATATTAGGTTATATCACTCTGCTATGGGTTACACCTATTGTACAGTACATAATACTAGTCTAATCCCACCTAACCGAACCAAATTTTTTCGCCATGCACATGTCTAAGATACACCTGTTCAATTGCTTGGTAACACAAATTGCTAATCAGTCACTTACATGGCAGCAACTTATTGCATTTAGGCATCTAGACGTTGTGAAGACAACTTGCTGAAGTTCAAACTGAGCATCAGCATGGAGAAGAAAGGGGATTTAAGTGACTTTGAATGTGACATGGTTGTTGGTGCCATACGGGCTGGTCTGAGTATTTAAAAATCTGCTGATCTACTGGGATTTTCACAACCATCTCTAGGGTTTACAGAGAGTGGTCTGAAAAAGAGAAAATATCCAGTGAGTGGCAGTTGTGTGGACAACAATGCCTTGTTGATGTCAAAGTAGAATGGGCATACTGGTTCGAGATGATAGAAAGGCAACAGTAACTAAAATAACCACATGTTACAACCAAGGTATGCAGAATACCATCTCTGAATGCACAGCATGTCGAACCTTGAAGCAGATGGGCTACAGCAGCAGAAGACAACACCGGGTGCCACTCCTGTCAGCTAAGAACAGGAATCTGAGGCTACAATTCACACAGGCTCACCAAAGTTGGACAATAGATGATTAGAAAAACGTTGCCTGGTCCGATGAGTCTCAATTTCAGCTCCAACATTCAGATGGTAGGGTTAGAATTTGGCGTAAACAACATGAAAGCATGGATCCATCCTGCCTTGTATCAATGGTTCAGGCTGGTGGTGGTGATGTAATGGTGTGGGGGATATTTTCTTGGCACACTTTGTGCCTCTTAGTACCAATAAAGCATTGTTTAAATGCCACAGCCTACCTGAGTTTTGTTGCTGACCATGTCCATCCCTTTATGACTACAGTGTACCCATCTTCTGATGGCTACTTCCAGCAGGATCATGCACCATGTCCCAAATCATCTCAAACTAGTTTCTTGAATATGACAATGAGTTCACTGTACTCCATTGGCCTCAACAGTTACTAGTTCTCAAACCAATAGAGAACCTTTGGGATGTGGTGGAACAGGAGATTTGCATCATTGGTTGTGCAGCCGACAAATCTGCAGCAACTGCGTGATGCTATCATGTCAATATGGACCAAAATGTCTGAGGAATGTTTCCAACACCTTGTTGAATCTATGCCACGAAGAATTATTGCAGCTCTGAAGGGAAAAGGGGGTCCAACCCCAAGGAGTACCTATAAAGTGGCTGGTGAGTGTGTGTGTGTGTATATATATATATAACTTTTGTTGTGCAAAACCTAGTATCTCTACTTGTGGTACATACTGTATACTATTGGAGATACATGGCTCATAAGCAAGGGGTGCCTTAGGGCATGCCCTCTGATTCTTAAAATGATTAGCAATGATGACAATATGAAATATGTCAGACAATATGTACCACCATAATAAAAAAGTAACATTGTGAAAGGGGAGAGATAAGTGTCACAGTGAAATATTGCATACAAAGAATTACATAATGAAATGTGTCAGCCAAATTGAGTACTGAATGATATCAGATACAAATAGTTGGTATCAATAATGATCTTTCTTTTATTGTATGCTGAACTTTATGTTTTCTGATTTATTTCAAAGGAGCAGAAGAAAATAAATCTGTACAGTTTTGTATTGTTACAATTGTAATGTTTTTCTGCGTGGGTAATTCAGGGTATAAATAAGCAATAATCAAATGCTTTAATTTATTGAAGTATTTTATTTTTTCTCTATTTCTTTCCTATAACTGTGTTTATCCTCTGCAAACACATAGTTAAAGTCAGCTCAGCAGAGGCAATACTCTGCTGATCCTAAACTGAACACAGATGGCAGCTACTCGTATGAGACACTCCTGATTGTCTCAGCAGCCATATTCAGCTTCCCTTCAATAGTCTATTATTGGTTCAAAGCTGATTATGTGTATATATGTTAAAAAAAATAGTTCTCTCTGCAGGGCAGAAGTTCAATAATGCAATTATTTAATGCATTAGAGTATTTTATTATTTTCCTTTTATGACATTAATTTACAAGTAAATATTTATTACTTCAATATTTTTGCCCTGGTTCATACACCCAAAGCAATATGTGCAAAAGTGTCTCAAGTTTGTTTTAATTCATTATGGGGGGTTAAAATAATAATAAATATGTTAATTAAGTGCTGTGGTTAGGGGATATTTAGGAAACTTTTATACCCTCAAGGTTACTTGCTACACTGGTTAAAATATTGCTCTGTTCAAGCTGGTGTATAATTTATTCTTTCAGAGTAGAGACCGTTTGCAGAATCTCTTCTATTTGAAAGCATCACAGTGATCTGACAATGCTCTAATTTCCAGTCAACTAACCTTCTAGTCTGCTCACACTGGTTTCTGTTGTTCAAATGTTTTGAAGGAATTTAAGTCAAGAGTGTTAAGAGTTCTGTATTTCTCTGTTTTAAGATTTTTTTCTTTAGTGTTGAGATGACACCTTTATATTTGACCTCTCTGCTATCCTCAGTGGGGTTGTAGTAAAGGCATTTTGTAACACCAGGGAACACAGAGAGCTCTGTTTTTCTATTCATATTTCTTCAAGAACATAAAAGCAATAAACTAGCCATTCAATAAAGGGTCATTTAAATTCAAGATGGTATAAAATTCATAGTTTATTTTTAAAAAAATACTTCATAGTCTTAAAGGAACGGTAAATTAAAAGCTTTCTTTTCATCTTATGAGACATACAAAGTTTCAATGTCCTGATAGATTTTATAAATGTCTGCAGATAGCACAGCCAATCAAATGCAATACTGCTCTCTCTATAGAAAATGCACCTCTGCTCAAGCTACTCCTGAATTTGTATTGTTTAGAAAGATAGATAATACCTTATCCGTACCCCAGTTTTGCATAACTTACACAGTTATATTAATATACTTTTTATCTCTGTGATTACCTTGTATTTAATCCTCTGCAGACTGCACCCTTATTTCAGTTCATTTTAGCCAATCAGTGCCCTCTTATAAGTACCTCCACAGGCAAGAACACAATGTTATCTATACAGTACATATGAACTAACACCCTCTAGCTGTGAAAAACTGTCCAATGCATTTAGATAAGAGTCGGCCTTCAAGGGCTTAGAAATTAGCATATGAGTCTACCTAGGTTTAGCTTTCAACTAAGAATACCAAGAAAACAAAGCAAATTGATTATAAAAGTACATTGGAAAGTTGTTTAAAATTGCATGCCCTATCTGAATCATGAAAGTTTAATTTTGACTAGACTGTCCTTTTAACTAGTATGAATAACATGCACATATGTTGTAGTGTTGGTCTTATGTTGGTGAAATGGACAACCGCCACTACAGTAAATGTTTTTGCCTAATTTAACATAAATGTATTTAATGACAATTTGTGTAATAAAAATTGAACATTTTTAATATTAGCTAATTTCAACTTAATACTGGCTAAAATTTTAGCTGGGTGGTCAAGTAAAATCAGCCAGGTGGTGCAGCCGCTAAAAAGGTCCTGGAGAGAAACAGATTTAAAAATTATGTTAATATTATAGAATGTACAATTTATTAAGACACCTAATAACACCATTGTATATTTCAGATTTCAGTTAGGTGCCCAAAATTCCAAAAGGGACCCCCCAAATCTATGAACACATATATTATATATGTACGGTATGTATGTATGTGTGCGTATGCGTGTATGTATATGTGTGTGTGCGCGTGTATGTGTATATATATATGTATGTGTACATATTTATATAACATATTTACATTATATTACATATATGTAAAAAATCAATAATTATTCTTCAATCCAGATTTTTTCCCCCACTAATATTATATAAAAAAATATGTTAAAAAAATATAACAAATTAAAAATTTTCACCACCAGTAAGTCTTTTTTGTGTGTTCTAAAATGCAAATAATAGCCTATATTTATTTAAAACAACAACTATTACCTTTCTGACTTCAGTAGTGTACTGTATCTTTCTAATTGTACTATGTACAATCAAGCAGTTTGGATAAAGGTTTTTGTCGTTATAAGTATATATGTTTGTATTAAACTGGAACTGGGGTGAGCCTAGAACCTCTTCATTGTTCAACATAGCCACATCCTCCACAGAAATTGAAATGGCCTTGGTCCACAGTCCTAAATCCAGGCTGGTATCCAGGTGAGCCACTCTGGTCCTGACTGTAACGCAGGCTGCAATTGGCCTTTTCCTATCCGCCCACCTCTCCCCCTATTCACCACTGTATGCAGCCTAAATTTATAAGGAGGGGTATTTATGTTGGGAGGGGTTGTTTATAAAGGGCAGGGCTTGCACAGTATTTGCTGTGTGCAACATTCACTTAAATCCTGCTCACCAACCTTATTTTTTAAAAAAAAAATAACTTAAGCAATAAAATGCCTGGTGTGTGCACACCCACTTAAATTGTGGCCGGCTGGCCTCAGCAGAAGAAGCCCACTTAGAAACGTTCCTGGTCGGCCCGCCCCTTAAAATTGTCCTGTGTATTAGCTGTGTACTGTGCTGCTGAAACCTTATTAAATACCTGGTTAGAATGTTTTGATTTGAGCTGGAGAACATAGATCAAAATATTCTTTGCATATAGTAGGATATGTGAACGGAAGATAAATCAAAACTCTTAAAGCTTCTTCATATTTTCAATATTAAATGTGTAACCTATACACCTTTTTTGACAAAGTCCATGTTTATATACTTATATTCTTAATCCACAAAACCTAGAATTAGTGATAACATGAGCCGAGAATGGCATTCCAATTGGTAAGTGAAAGAGAAATACAGTTCTCCTTTCTAGGTATAGGTATAGTTATAGGTATTCTATACTTGAACTATAATTGGTTTCACCTGTATATACAAAAGTACACATTTAATAAAGAATAGCTGCTTGTTGCAAATCATTCTGCATAGTTAAAGGGACATTACACCCAAATGTTTTCTTTCATGATTTTGATAGAAAATACCATTTTAAACAGCTTTCTAATTTATTTCTATTATTGTCAGGGTTTTTTCCCTGCTGTGTTTGCCATGTGCTGAGTTTTACTCACCTCTCTTCCTGGCTATGGTGCATTGTGGGGGATGCTGCTCAATTCCTGCACTTCCTTTTATGGTCAGACTGGTGGGCATCATCCTTGTGAGACAGGATGCAGTCTCAGAATTGTGATGTCATCACTTATTATTTAAAGGGCCTCTGTTCAGTATGCATTGCCTTTGCGTTGTCTCAGACCTGTTTGTGAGAGTTCCTGTGTATTACCTGGCTGCCTGACGTCCTTCCTGATCCCTGGCTTGTTCCTGACTCTGCTGTTTTCCTTGTTCCTGTTTGCGGCTCATCTGACTATTCGCTTTGGCTCCTGACTCGGCTCGTCTGACTACCAGCTTTGGTTTTGATTCCTGGCTTATTTGACTTGTGGACTTTTTATTATTTTTTGCTATTAATAAAGGTGTGATTATTTTTGCACTTCTCGTCTCAGTCTGATTCCTGGCACCCTGACATTACGCAAAGACCATGAATCCTGATGGTGCTAATAATACACCTTTACCTGCCATAATTTCCAGGATGGATGTACAGGATCACCGCTTGGATCAATTTGCACTAGCCCTGCAAACCCTGCTGACTCGCACTGCACATTTGGACCAAAGTGTCCCGCAAGTTATGGCTGCTCCTGTTTCCGCTGCTGCACCTATGCCTACCAGGAGCATGTCTGGTTCTGCACCTCTACCTCAGTGATATGAGGCGATCCTATTCAGTGCAGAGGGTTTTTGAACCAGGTGGGCATTTACTTTGAGATGTTACCTCAGGCGTTTCCCTCTGACAGAGCTAAGGTGGGATTTCTCATCTTGTTACTCTCTGACACAGCTCTTGCCTGGGCTAATCCCTTGTGGGAGACTAAAAAACCTGTGATTTCAAATTACCCTGAATTTGTGGCCTCCTTTCGAAGGGTATTTGATGTTCCGGCTCGCTCCTCCTCTGCTGCTAAATGACTCATGTCCATTCAGCAAGGTACAAGACCTGTTTCTCAGTATGCTATTGAGTTCCAAACGCTTGCCGCAGAGGTAGGTTGGAACAATGAAGCACTTGTTGCCTCCTTCTTTCATGGGCTCTCTAATGCGATTAAAGACAAAGTTGCTGCCAGAGATTTACCAGAGGATCTCGAGGCATTGGTGTCTTTTTATCCTAATTGACATCAGACTCAGAGAGAGTCCCTCTTTCAAGGAGCGCTTGCGGAAACCAGCTGTTCCGTTGTCTCCTACGTGTTCGTTCCCACCCATGCCTCCCTCTTCTTCCATGCCTCCTGGTCCTGAGTCACCAGGTACAGCTGAGCCGATGCAGCTGGGATTCACGCGTCTCTCCATGGCTGAGAGGGCCTTTAGGAGGAGGGAGGGGCTCTGCCTCTATTGCGGGTTACAGGGCCACCTTTTGAAGTCTTGTCCTACACGGCCGGGAAACGCTCACACCTAAGGTCCTGTCGGGGGCAGACCTTGGGTGGTTTATCCTCGTCCCCGGAACCACTTAAGGAGAAACCCTTGGTCACGGTTGTCCTTTCCTGGGTGGACTCCTCCATAGTCCCCCTAGGCTCTTGTTGACTCTGGTGCTGCGGGCTATTTCATTGACAGTGCTTTTGTATCAAAGCACTCCATTCCTGCTTTGCCTCAGTCCGTTCCGCTTGCTATTGAGGCCATTGATGGCAGGCCCCTTCAGCCCACACTCGTTACTCACGAAACTGCTCCGTTGCCCATGGCTGTTGGGGCTCTCCATTTTGAAACCCTCCAGTTCCAGGTGATAAACTCTCCGCATTTTCCTGTTGTTCTGGGTTATCCTTGGCTCCAAAAGCACATTCCCAATCTCGATTGGCGCAGGTCCAAAATTTTGTCGTGGTCCCCGCAATGTATTTCCACTTGTCTTCGGAAACCAGTTAAAGTCTTGTGCACTTCTTCAGTATCTCAATTGCCAGAGGAGTACCGAGAGTTCCTAGACGTGTTTGACAAGGTGCGTGCTGGTACGTTGCCTCCTCACCGGTCTTACAATTGTGCCATAGACCTGCAACCCGGAGCCATTCCTCCTCGGGGCCGGGTGTACCCTTTGTCTGTTGCAAAGAATTGTGCTATGGAGGAGTATGTTGCTGATGCTCTGTCATGGGGGATCATCTGCAAATCCTGCCCTCCTGCAGGGGCTGGCTTCTTCTTTGTGAAGAAAAAGGGTGGCGAGTTAAGACCATGTATTGATTATAGGGGTCTTAATCGCCTTACCATTAAGAATGCTTACCCTATTCCGCTTATTACGGAACTCTTTGACCTCCTTAAGGGAGCTACGGTCTTTACTAAACTTGATTTGAGAGGAGCGTACAATCTCGTTAGGATTAAGGAGGGCCATGAATGGAAAACAGCATTTAACACCAGGAGCGGGCATTATGAGTATCTTGTAATGCCCTTTGGCCTACGTAATGCTCTTGCTGTTTTTCAGGAATTTATTAATGATGTCCTACGAGATATGCTGCAACAGTGTGTTGTGGTGTACTTAGACGACATCTTCATACACTCACCCACACTTGAGGCTCATCGTTCTGATGTTACACGTGTTCTTCAGACAAGTTATCTGCAGCTCTGCAGTGGCCTCGCCCAGTTGGTCTTCGGTCTATTCAATGTTTTTTGGGGTTCGCCAATTACTATAGAAAGTTTATTAAAAACTTTTCTTCCTTGGTCAAACCTATCACAGACATGACCTCGTAAAGAGAATGATCCACTCCATTGGTCACCTACTGCCATTAAGGCCTTTGATAGTCTTAAGACTGCCTTTGCTGTCGCTCCAGTTCTGGCTCATCCTAACCCTGTCCTGCCTTTCGTTCTTGAGGTCGATGCGTCTGAGATTGGAGTAGGTGCCCTCTTGTCTCAACGTCCTACGCCTGACGGTTCCTTGCATATGTGTGGTTTCTTCTCTAAGAAATTGTCTCCAGCGGAGTGCAATTATGAAATTGGCGACAGGGAATTACTGGCCATAATTTCGGCAAATAAGGAATGGAGGCATCTTCTCGAGGGTACTAGCGTGCCAGTGCTCATTCTTACTGACCACAAGAATTTAACATATCTATCTGAAGCAAAACGTTTGTCGCCCCGACAGGCCAGATGGGCGCTATTTTTGTCTTGGTTTAATTATGTGGTCTCCTACCTGCCTGGTAGTAAGAATGTTAGGGCTGATGCCCTCTCTCGACAATATTTGCCTCTGTCCAAGGAGGAGTCTGTACCTACTCCAGTTATACCTCCTGACCATATTTTGGCTACCATACATACTAATTTGACTTCTCCTTTGGGGGAGGAGATCCTGGCTGCACAAACCAATGGGCCGGCTGAGAAACCTAGTGGTAAGTGTTTTGTTCCTGAGAATCTTCGAACTAAACTTTTGCACACTTACCACTATCCTAAAGCCGCAGGTCACCCAGGCAAGAACCAAATGATTTGGTCTGTCACTCGACAATTCTGGTGGCCAGGTCTTCGTTCGGATGTTGCTGTGTATGTTGCCTCCTGCTCAGTTTGTGCACAGAATAAGACTCCTCGACGTCTTCCTGTGGGGCTTCTTCAACCTATTGCTAATGGTGAGCGTCGTTGAACACATCTTTCTATGGACTTCATTGTCGAGCTCCCTGTTTCCAATGGCAATACTGTTATCGTTATGGTGGTTGACCGTTTTTCTAAAATGTCACATTGCATTCCCTTGATGAAGCTGCCTACCGCTCAGGAGCTTGCTTCAATTTTTGCCTGGGACGTCTTCCATTTACATGGGTTACCGAAGGAGATAGTGTCGGACCGGGGTAGCCAGTTTGTCTCCAGAATTTGGCGTTACTTTTGTGCTCAAATGGGGATCCAGCTTTAATTCTCCTCGCAATATCACCCTCAATCCAATGGGGCTGCGGAACGGTCTAATCAAGCTCTGGAACAGTTCATCCATTGCTATGTCTCAGATCACCACAATAATTGGTCTGAACTGTTACCTTGGGCAGAGTTTGCTCGTAATAGTGCTATTAATGCTTCCTCCAAGATATCACCGTTCATGGCGAATTATGGGTTTCAACCATCCTTGTTGTCCGATTCATTCATGTCTCAGGGTATTCTGGCTATGGAGGAGCATCTCCGGCAACTCCGTTCCACGTGGGTGCAGATTCAGGATTACCTTCATCGTTCTATGCAGCGCCAAAAGTTCCAGACTGATCGTAGGTGTCACGCTCAGCTGCTGGGAAGCTCTGCAGTCCTCTCTGTGTGCTGGATTGACAGGTGTCTGAGCCACCCCTTCCTGATGATGTCACAACCAGGCTTTTTATTCTGGCTTCCTGTTTCTCCAGTGTCCGTTTGTTTGTTAACTTTGAGGCTTCTGTTAGGATTTCGCTGAGGAATCTCTCTAACTGCTGCTTTTCTGTTGCCAATCTCTTCAAGGACTTACTATGCTGGATTAACCTTCAACCTCCTGAATACCTGTCTCCAAACAATGCAAGTACTGTTTGTTTTGTGAAACTTTCAATCTTCCTGTTTACCTGCTTCAATCCCTGCATATTCAGACTACTCTGTGTAGTGCAAACTATTCAAATACTGTTATTTCTGTGAATCTTTCAATCTGCATGTTTACCTGTTTCCAAACTCTGCAAATACAATTATTCAGTGTAAACCTTCAAACTACCAGCTTCCCTGTTGCTATCACTGCAAGTTCTGACAACACAGTGTTAACCTTCAAACTACCTGATTACATGTTGTTAATTCTGCAAGTTCTGACTACAGTGTTTACTCTCAAAATGCCTGATTACCTGTTGCATACTCTGCAAAGACTGTCTACACCAGTGGTTCTCAACCAAAGTGATCTCAAGGCCTGGTAAATTTTAGCTAGACATGTCCAGGGCTATATATATATATATATATATATATATATATATATATATATATATATATATATATATATATATATATATATATATATATATATATATATATATATATATATATAAAGTGAGCAGCAGGGGTGGACTGATCAGCCAGGCAAATAGGACCTGGGCCGAGGGACCAGCAAGTAGGGGGGCCCACAAATGGCATCTCCACGGATCCTGGAGCATTCCTTAAGCTGGAGTAACTAAGCAAGTAAGTGTGGGTTTAGTGGGGGCCCTGGCGGGGGTCTGTCGCTGTGAGGGCCATGGAGTGTGGGGTCTGGCCCTGGAGGTTGGGTGCCCTTTCTCTGGACCTTAATGTTGGGGGTCCTGGCTCTGGAGGTTGAGGGGCCTGTTGGGGGCAGAGCAGGGAGGCTACCTTGTTCATTTGCATAAAATTTAATACATTTCGATCAGTGTGAGACAGTGTTCCTGGGGCCTTGATTGGTCTCAGTCTGCCCCTTGTGTGCAGTGGGGGCATGACAGGTCGGGGCCCACCAGCAGGGCTATCTCGGCCCGGTACTGGGCCACGGCCTGGCTGTTGAGAAACCAGGGTCTACACAGTGTTAACTCTCAAACTGCCTGATTACCTGTTGCATACTCTGCAAAGACTGTCTACACAGTGTTAACTCTCAAACTGCCTGATTACCTGTTGCATACTCTGCAAAGATTGTCTACTCAGTGTTAACCCTCAAACTGCATGATTACCTGTTGCATACTCTGCAAAGACTGTCTACACAGTGTTAACCTTCAGACTGCCTGATAACAAATGACCTACTCCTGCATTATTAACTGTTTCCTGTTTTACCCTTCTTCTGTCTGAGTATAAGTGACTTTCCCTGCTCTCCTGATTCTGTGGAAGGCATTTCCTGAAACCAGTTCCTTATTCAGAAGTCTATCTGGCTGATATCATGAATTACTTTGGCACAGGCTAACCCTGCTCCATATCGTGAGTACTTTGTTTTTTGGAGGTTGTCGTGGGGTCACGTCCTGGATTAAACTCAGAGTGCAAGGGTGTTGTTTAAGTTCGCCCTTGCATTTGGGTCTACTTCTGGATATTTCCTAACCTGACCGTAGGCGTCTGCCCGCACATTTCAGAGAGTTTGGCTGTCCTCCCACAACTTGAACCTTCGTGTGCCTTCCAATAAATTGGCTTCCCGTTATGTTGGTCCTTTTCGAATACTTCCAACGGGTTAATCCTGTGGCCTACGCTCTTGACCTTCCTCCTGCTATGCGCATCTCCAATGTTTTTCATCGGTTTACCACTGTGTTGCCTCGTCCCTGTCCTATCTTTGTTGACAACCATGAGGAGTATGAGGTCAGCAGCATTATTGACTCTCGTACGTCCAGGGGCGTGTACAGTATTTGGTTCACTGGAGAGGCTACGGTCCGGAGGAGCGTTCTTGGGTTCCCTCCTCTGATGTTCATGCTCCCGCCCTCCTCCGTGCCTTCCATGCCCGTTTCTCCAATAAGCCTTTTGTCCTCCCGCGGGGGAGGGGTCGTTGAGGGGAGGGTACTGTCAGGGTTTTTTCCCTGTTGTGTTTGCCATGTGCTGCTGGTTGCCATTTTACTTACCTCTCTTCCTGGCTATGGTGCATTGTGGGGGGATGCTGCTCATTTCCTGCACTTCCTTTTATGGCCAGACTGGTGTGCATCATCCTTGAGAGACAGGATGCAGTCTCAGAATTGTGATGTCATCACTTATTATTTAAAGGGCCTCTGTTCAGTATGCTTTGCCTTTGCGTTGCCTCAGACCTGTTTCTGAGAGTTCCTGTGTATTACCTGGCTACCTGACGTCCTTCCTGATCCCTGGCTTGTTCCGGCTCGTCTGACTAATCGCTTTGGCTCCTGACTCGGCTCGTCTGACTACCAGCTCTGGTTTTGATTCCTGGCTTGTTATTTGACTTGTGGACTTTTTATTATTTTTTGCTATTAATAATGGTGGGATTATTTTTGCACTTCTCGTCTCAGTCTGATTCCTGGCACTCTGACATTTATCTCATTTGCTTCATTCTCTTGATATTCTTTCCTGAAAAGCATATCTAGATAGGCTCAGTAGCTTCTGATTGGTGGGTGCACACAGATGCCTCATATGATTGGCTTACCCGAGTACATTGCTATTTCTTTAACAAAGGATATCTAAAGAATGAAGCAAATTAGATAATAGAAGTAAATTGGAATGCTGTTTAAAATTGTATTCTCTGTCTGAATTCTGAAAGAAAAAAATTGGGGTTTAATGTCCCTTTAATGTCTATCAATATAACAGGCACTGATTATACTTTACATCACATGTCAGCTACAATGTCAGATAGAAACACCACAGTTAACTTTTCTTTCATGTAATTAGCAAGAGTCCATGAGCTAGTGACGTATGGGATATACATTCCAACCAGGAGGGGCAAAGTTTCCCAAACCTCAAAATGCCTATAAATACACCCCTCACCACACCCACAATTCAGTTTTACAAACTTTGCCTCCGATGGAGGTGGTGAAGTAAGTTTGTGCTAGATTCTACGTTGATATGCGCTCCGCAGCAAGTTGGGGCCCGGTTTTACTCTCAGCGTGCAGTGAATGTCAGAGGGATGTGAGGAGTATTGCCTATTTGAATGCAGTGATCTCCTTCTAAGGGGTCTATTTCATAGGTTCTCTGTTATCGGTCGTAGAGATTCATCTCTTACCTCCCTTTTCAGATCGACGATATACTCTTATATATACCATTACCTCTACTGATTCTCGTTTCAGTACTGGTTTGGCTATCTACTATATGTAGATGAGTGTCCTGGGGTAAGTAAGTCTTATTTTTTGTGACACTCCTAGCTATGGTTGGGCACTTTGTTTATAAAGTTCTAAATATATGTATTCAAACATTTATTTGCCTTGACTCAGAATGTTCAACTTTCCTTATTTTTCAGACAGTCAGTTTCATATTTGGGATAATGCATTTTAATTTAACATTTTTTCTTACCTTAAAATTTGACTTTTTCCCTGTGGGCTGTTAGGCTCGCGGGGGCTGAAAATGCTTCATTTTATTGCGTCATTCTTGGCGCGGACTTTTTTGGCGCAAAAATTCTATTTCCGTTTCCGGCGTCATACGTGTCGCCGGAAGTTGCGTCACTTTTTGACGTTATTTTGCGCCAAAAATGTCGGCGTTCCGGATGTGGCGTCATTTTTGGCGCCAAAAAGCATTTAGGCGCCAAATAATGTGGGCGTCTTATTTGGCGCGAAAAAATATGGGCGTCACTCTTGTCTCCACATTATTTAAGTCTCATTTTTTATTGCTTCTGGTTGCTAGAAGCTTGTTCTTTGGCATTTTTTCCCATTCCTGAAACTGTCATTTAAGGAATTTGATCAATTTTGCTTTATATATATGTTGTTTTTTCTCTTACATATTGCAAGATGTCTCACGTTGCATCTGAGTCAGAAGATACTACAGGAAAATCGCTGTCAAGTGCTGAATCTACCAAAGCTAAGTGTATCTGCTGTAAACTTTTGGTAGCTATTCCTCCAGCTGTTGTTTGTATTGATTGTCATGACAAACTTGTTAATGCAGATAATATTTCCTTTAGTAAAGTACCATTGCCTGTTGCAGTTCCTTCAACATCTAAGGTGCAGAATGTTCCTGATAATATAAGAGATTTTGTTTCTGAATCCATAAAGAAGGCTATGTCTGTTATTTCTCCTTCTAGTAAACATAAAAAATCTTTTAAAACTTCTCTCCCTACAGATGAATTTTTAACTGAACATCATCATTCTGATTCTGATGATTCCTCTGGTTCAGAGGATTCTGTCTCAGAGGTTGATGCTGATAAATCTTCATATTTATTTAAAATGGAATTTATTCGTTCTTTACTTAAAGAAGTCCTAATTGCTTTAGAAATAGAGGATTCTGGTCCTCTTGATACTAAATCTAAACGTTTAAATAAGGTTTTTAAAACTCCTGTAGTTATTCCAGAAGTTTTTCCTGTCCCTGATGCTATTTCTGCAGTAATTTCCAAAGAATGGGATAATTTGGGTAATTCATTTACTCCTTCTAAACGTTTTAAGCAATTATATCCTGTGCCGCCTGACAGATTAGAATTTTGGGACAAGATCCCTAAAGTTGATGGGGCTATTTCTACCCTTGCTAAACGTACTACTATTCCTACGTCAGATGGTACTTCGTTTAAGGATCCTCTAGATAGGAAAATGGAGTCCTTTCTAAGAAAAGCTTATCTGTGTTCAGGTAATCTTCTTAGACCTGCTATATCTTTGGCTGATGTTGCTGCAGCTTCAACTTTTTGGTTGGAAACTTTAGCGCAACAAGTAACACATCGTGATTCTCATGATATTATTATTCTTCTTCAACATGCTAATAATTTTATCTGTGATGCCATTTTTGATATTATCAGAGTTGATGTCAGGTTTATGTCTCTAGCTATTTTAGCTAGAAGAGCTTTATGGCTTAAAACTTGGAATGCTGATATGGCTTCTAAATCAACTTTACTTTCCATTTCTTTCCAGGGTAACAAATTATTTGGTTCTCAGTTGGATTCCATTATTTCAACTGTTACTGGTGGGAAAGGAACTTTTCTACCACAGGATAAAAAATCTAAAGGTAAAAACAGGGCTAATAATCGTTTTCGTTCCTTTCGTTTCAACAAAGAACAAAAGCCTGATCCTTCATCCTCAGGAGCAGTTTCAGTTTGGAGACCATCTCCAGTCTGGAATAAATCCAAGCCAGCTAGAAAGGCAAAGCCTGCTTCTAAGTCCACATGAAGGTGCGGCCCTCATTCCAGCTCAGCTGGTAGGGGGCAGGTTACGTTTTTTCAAAGAAATTTGGGTCAATTCTGTTCACAATCTTTGGATTCAGAGCATTGTTTCAGAAGGGTACAGAATTTGTTTCAAGTTGAGACCTCCTGCAAAGAGATTTTTTTCTTTCCCGTGTCCCAGTAAATCCAGTAAAAGCTCAAGCATTTCTGAAATGTGTTTCAGATCTAGAGTTGACTGGAGTAATTATGCCAGTTCCAGTTTCAGAACAGGGGATGGGGTTTTATTCAAATCTCTTCATTGTACCAAAGAAGGAGAATTCCTTCAGACCAGTTCTGGATCTAAAAATATTGAATCGTTATGTAAGGATACCAACATTCAAGATGGTAACTGTAAGGACTATCTTACCTTTTGTTCAGCAAGGGAATTATATGTCCACAATAGATTTACAGGATGCATATCTGCATATTCCGATTCATCCAGATCACTATCAGTTTCTGAGATTCTCTTTCCTAGACAAGCATTACCAGTTTGTGGCTCTGCCGTTTGGCCTAGCTACAGCTCCAAGAATTTTTACAAAGGTTCTCGGTGCCCTGCTGTCTGTAATCAGAGAACAGGGTATTGTGGTATTTCCTTATTTGGACGATATCTTGGTACTTGCTCAGTCTTTACATTTAGCAGAATCTCATACGAATCGACTTGTGTTGTTTCTTCAAGATCATGGTTGGAGGATCAATTTACCAAAAAGTTCTTTGATTCCTCAGACAAAGGTAACCTTTCTGGGTTTCCAGGTGGATTCAGTGTCCATGACTCTGTCTTTAACAGACAAGAGACGTTTAAAATTGATTACAGCTTGTCGAAACCTTCAGTCACAATCATTCCCTTCGGTAGCCTTATGCATGGAAATTCTAGGTCTTATGACTGCTGCATCGGACGCGATCCCCTTTGCTCGTTTTCACATGCGACCTCTTCAGCTCTGTATGCTGAAGCAATGGTGCAAGGATTACACGAAGATATCTCAATTAATATCTTTAAAACCGATTGTTCGACACTCTCTAACATGGTGGACAGATCACCATCGTTTAATTCAGGGGGCTTCTTTTGTGCTTCCGACCTGGACTGTAATTTCAACAGATGCAAGTCTCACAGGTTGGGGAGCTGTGTGGGGATCTCTGACGGCACAAGGAGTTTGGGAATCTCAGGAGGTGAGATTACCGATCAATATTTTGGAACTCCGTGCAATTTTCAGAGCTCTTCAGTTTTGGCCTCTTCTGAAGAGAGAATCGTTCATTTGTTTTCAGACAGACAATGTCACAACTGTGGCATACATCAATCATCAAGGAGGGACTCACAGTCCTCTGGCTATGAAAGAAGTATCTCGAATTTTGGTTTGGGCGGAATCCAGCTCCTGTCTAATCTCTGCGGTTCATATTCCAGGTGTAGACAATTGGGAAGCGGATTATCTCAGTCGCCAAACGTTGCATCCGGGCGAATGGTCTCTTCTCCCAGAGGTATTTCTTCAGATTGTTCAAATGTGGGAACTTCCAGAAATAGATCTGATGGCGTCCCATCTAAACAAGAAACTTCCCAGGTATCTGTCCAGATCCCGGGATCCTCAGGCGGAGGCAGTGGATGCATTATCATTTCCCTGGAAGTACCATCCTGCCTATATCTTTCCGCCTCTAGTTCTTCTTCCAAGAGTAATCTCCAAGATTCTGAAGGAATGCTCGTTTGTTCTCCTGGTAGCTCCGGCATGGCCTCACAGGTTTTGGTATGCGGATCTTGTCCGGATGGCCTCTTGCCAACCGTGGACTCTTCCGTTAAGACCAGACCTTCTGTCACAAGGTCCTTTTTTCCATCAGGATCTGAAATCCTTAAATTTAAAGGTATGGAGATTGAACGCTTGATTCTTGGTCAAAGAGGTTTCTCTGACTCTGTGATTAATACTATGTTACAGGCTCGTAAATCTGTATCTCGAGAGATATATTATAGAGTCTGGAAGACTTATATTTCTTGGTGTCTTTCTCATCATTTTTCCTGGCATTCTTTTAGAATACCGAGAATTTTACAGTTCCTTCAGGATGGTTTAGATAAGGGTTTGTCCGCAAGTTCTTTGAAAGGACAAATCTCTGCTCTTTCTGTTCTTTTTCACAGAAAGATTGCTATTCTTCCTGATATTCATTGTTTTGTACAAGCTTTGGTTCGTATAAAACCTGTCATTAAGTCAATTTCTCCTCCTTGGAGTTTGAATTTGGTTCTGGGAGCTCTTCAAGCTCCTCCGTTTGAACCTATGCATTCATTGGACATTAAATTACTTTCTTGGAAAGTTTTGTTCCTTTTGGCCATCTCTTCTGCCAGAAGAGTTTCTGAATTATCTGCTCTTTCTTGTGAGTCTCCTTTTCTGATTTTTCATCAGGATAAGGCGGTGTTGCGAACTTCTTTTGAATTTTTACCTAAAGTTGTGAATTCCAACAACATTAGTAGAGAAATTGTGGTTCCTTCATTATGTCCTAATCCTAAGAATTCTAAGGAGAAATCGTTGCATTCTTTAGATGTTGTAAGAGCTTTGAAATATTATGTTGAAGCTACGAAATCTTTTCGTAAGACTTCTAGTCTATTTGTTATCTTTTCCGGTTCTAGAAAAGGCCAGAAAGCTTCTGCCATTTCTTTGGCATCTTGGTTGAAATCTTTAATTCATCTTGCCTATGTTGAGTCGGGTAAGACTCCGCCTCAGAGAATTACAGCTCATTCTACTAGGTCAGTTTCTACTTCCTGGGCGTTTAGGAATGAAGCTTCGGTTGACCAGATCTGCAAAGCAGCTACTTGGTCCTCTTTGCATACTTTTACTAAATTCTACCATTTTGATGTATTTTCTTCTTCTGAAGCAGTCTTTGGTAGAAAAGTACTTCAGGCAGCGGTTTCAGTTTGAATCTTCTGCTTATGTTTTTCGTTAAACTTTATTTTGGGTGTGGATTTTTCAGCAGGAATTGGCTGTCTTTATTTTATCCCTCCCTCTCTAGTGACTCTTGTGTGGAAAGATCCACTTCTTGGGTAGTCATTATCCCATACGTCACTAGCTCATGGACTCTTGCTAATTACATGAAAGAAAACATAATTTATGTAAGAACTTACCTGATAAATTCATTTCTTTCATATTAGCAAGAGTCCATGAGGCCCGCCCCTTTTTTTGTGGTGGTTATGATTTTGTATAAAGCACAATTATTCCAATTCCTTATTTTATATGCTTTCGCACTTTTTTTCTTATCACCCCACTTCTTGGCTATTCGTTAAACTGAATTGTGGGTGTGGTGAGGGGTGTATTTATAGGCATTTTGAGGTTTGGGAAACTTTGCCCCTCCTGGTAGGAATGTATATCCCATACGTCACTAGCTCATGGACTCTTGCTAATATGAAAGAAATGAATTTATCAGGTAAGTTCTTACATAATTTATGTTTTTTTAGTCTAAATTACTTAAATATTGATTATCCACTTGTCTTTACACAACACTAAACTCAACTACTAGATGTTGCTACTTTATTCCAAAAGTTTGGGAACCACTAATCAAAGAAAATTTAAAAATGTAATAATTGCTTTCTAAACCATTTCTACAGAACTCAACTGCATTAAGAACTAAAAGTTTAGGAGCTTAAATATATACTAATTTATTAACATTAAAACCGCGTTATGCAGAAGTCAGCGGAGAAAACAATATATATGATACTTTAAAGTAGTGTTTATCTACTCCAGTCCTCAAGTACCCCTAACAAGAAAGATATTCATCACATCTGAACTAGCTCACATCCTTTAATATAAATATTATATATTACCATTATATAATATTATATGTGTTTGTCTGAAGTTGTCATGCGCAGTAGAGACAGCGCAAGGACACATACTCCTGGCCTTACACAAACTAACCTGATCTGCTGTCCGGAGGGAGTGGGCAGGGCCAGGCAGAGTGGTCAGGGCCGGAAGGTGGGGTGTGACGCAGGGGCGGTGGGGGCGTGACTGGATGGAGAAGGCGTGGTGGGGGCATGGTCTGTAGAGAGAGTGCGCAAAAGAGGCGAGAGACAGAGCAAAAGAAAGGGGCAAGAGAGAGCAAAAGAGGGGGGAGAGAGAGAGAGCACAAAAGAGAGGGGGGAGAGAGAGAGAGCACAAAAGAGAGGGGGGAGAGAGAGAGAGAGCACAAAAGAGAGGGGGGAGAGAGAGAGAGCACAAAAGAGAGGGGGGAGAGAGAGAGCACAAAAGAGAGGGGGAGAGAGAGAGAGCACAAAAGAGAGGGGGGAGAGAGAGCACAAAAGAGAGGGGGAGAGAGAGCACAAAAGAGAGGGAGAGAGAGAGAGCACAAAAGAGAGGGGGAGAGAGAGAGCACAAAAGAGAGGGGGAGAGAGAGCACAAAAGAGAGGGGGAGAGAGAGAGAGAGCACAAAAGAGAGGGGGAGAGAGAGCACAAAAGAGAGGGGGAGAGAGAGAGAGCGCACAAAAAAGAGGGGGACAGAGAGAGAGTGTGAGCATAAAAGAGAAGAGGGCAGAGAGAGAGAGCAAAGGGTGGGACCGCTGTACCGCAAAATATGGCCCGTGTACACGGGCTATAGGACTAGTGTGATATAATCAGCTGACGGGTGAGAGCAGGTTAGTAACCATGGTAACAGATCAGCTGATTATTTCACCTTTGTTTTAGGTAGATATAATGAAAGTCAGGCTTGTTATGGGTACTTAAAGGGACAGTCTAGTCAAAATTAAACTTTCATGATTCAGATAGGGCATGCAATTTTAAACAACTTTCCAATTTACTTCTATTATCTAATTTGCTCAATTCTTTAGATATCCTTTGTTGAAGAAATAGCAATGCAAATGTGTGAGCCAATCACACAAGGTCTCTATGTGCAGCTACTGAGCATATCTAGATATGCTTTTCAGAAAGTTATATCAAGAGAATGAAGCAAATTGGATAATAGAAGTAAATTAGAAAGTTCTTTAAAATGACATGCTCTTTCTAAATCACGAAAGAAAAAAAATTGGCTTTCATGTCCCTTTAAGGACTGGAGTTAAAGGACCAGTCAACACAGTAGATTTGCATAATCAATAAATGCAAGATAACAAGACAATGCAATAGCACTTAGTATGAACTTCAAATGAGTAGTAGATTTTTTTTCTGACAATTTTAAAAGTTATGTCTTTTTCCACTCCCCCTGTACCATGTGACAGCCATCAGCCAATCACAAATGCATACACGTACCATGTGACAGCCATCAGCCATTCACAAATGCATACACACTTATTCTTGCACATGCTCAGTAGGAGCTGGTTTAAATATAAGTTTAAATATAAAAAAACTGTGCACATTTTGTTAATGGAAGTAAATTGGAAAGTTGTTTAAAATGGCATGTTCTATCTGAATAATGAAAGTTTAATTTTGATTGAGTGTCCCTTTAAGAAACACTGCTTTAAATACAGTATAAATTAGGCATGGGCTTTAAGCAGCTTTGTTAGCTGGAAGTGGGCGGCTGCTCATGCACTTCAGCTATTTTTGGTGCCAAATTGATTCTTGTGAAAGAACACCACACTATGATCTGTGCAATTCCAGATATTCGTGTGGTGATCTTTAACCAGCATAAATCCGGCACTGAAAATAGCCGAAGTGCATGAGCAGCCGTCCACTTCCTGCTAACAAAGCTGCCGAATGCCCATGCATAGTATAATTACACAGTAAACAAATACATAGTTAACAGAAAATGCAATAACACTCCAAATTTTAAAATAGTGTTTGATGTAGTACACTTATTGTTAGATATGGGATGGGTACAACCCATATCTCACAATAAGTGTACTACATCAAACACTATTTTATGTCTTCTAAATACCTTGTATACAAAGAGAAGTATTTTTAGTCTACATTGATACACATTAATAATAAGTTATAAACAAGATCATGCTTGGCTGGAACTACAATTAATTTACATTTAATTACATTAAAACTGAATTGTGAGCAATTCTCTAGAAGCAGATTGGATGATTCTACTTCTCAAACAGTTTTAAAAAGTGATTTTGTTGTTGGCTTTGTTTGAATGTATTTGTTTTTATTAAATTGTTTACTGAATTTAAATAGATTAATGTTATCTAAAGACATAGTACCAATCTATAAGACACTTGTCAGCTTAGTAATTAGACACTGGAAATTCTGATTCCATCATTTTTTGTTTTTAACAATATGAGCAATAATTTCTGGTTAGGTTGGAATTAAAGGGACACTCAATCAAAATGAAACTTTCATTATTCAGATAGAACATGAAATTTTAAACAACTTTCCAATTTACTTCCATTAACTAAATGTGCACAGTCTTTTTATATTTAAACTTTTTAAGTCACCAGCTCACCTACTGAGCATGTGCAAGAATAAGTGTGTATGCATTTGTGAATGGCTGATGGCTGTCACGTGGTATGTGTATGCGTTTGTAATTGGCTGATGGCTGTCACATGGTACAGGGGGAGTGGAAAGAGACATAACTTTTAAAATTGTTAGAAAAAAAATCTACTAGTCATTTGAAGTTCAGACTAAGTGCTATTGCATTGTCTTGTTATCTTACATTTGTTGATTACGCAAATCTACTGTGTTGACTGGTCCTTTAAGGAGAAAACAGACAAAATTTGCATAACAATGCAAGCTTGTGAATGATTTACAAAGATTTTATGATTCTACAGTAGATTGATGTTTTGGGAACATGCTCTGAAAATATTTTACATGCATTTTTATTCTGTTTTTCTTCTTTGATAAATGTACTCATACATTTGAAAAGAGTTATATAGTATTAGTAAGATTTTTTTAATGTTATTTATTTGTTTTTCGGTAATTTGATGGAAATTATTTTATTGTTAACTAGTCGATAAGCCTGCCCATAGGGCAGTCTAATTATGTTTTAAACTACAGATGTAGAAACAATTTATTTTCTAACTCTTCTTTTATCTAAATATTTAAGCTACAGGTGTAGCAAAACTATAATTTTAATGGACTACTGTCTTAAATATATCAAAAATATTTTCTGCATAATAAACTACAGATATAGCCATCCCCTATTTGGACAAACTACTGTCCTAAATAAATACAACATTTCTCCTTTTTAAATTGTCTACTTTAAATATATTTCTTTATATACAAATTTTTTAGTAAAACAGGCATCACTTCCAGTTATTAATTTCCCTTGTTCTTGTCCGTCTATGACCTTAAGTTTTACATCTGCAGAGATTTTTACCTGTGAAAAAGCTACATATAACTGTCCATGGCTAAAAACTGGCAAACAACATATAAACTGCCAACCCTCACCCAGAACGCAATAAACCTAATTAACCTATTAACCCCTTAAACCGCCAAAACCCACAAAGCAAATAACTAATTAAATTACTAAGCCCCTAACACCCCCTAACCTAACACCCACTAAATTAACACAAATAACCTAAGCTAAAAAATACTAGTTACAAAAAATAAAAAAAGCTACGATTACAAAAAAAAAAGGCTAACATTACAGAACATAAAAAAATCAAATTACCAAAGTTTAAAAAAGTAAACCTAATCCCTATGAAAATAAAAAGCCCACCAAAATAAAAACACCCCCTAATTTAAGAATAAACTACCAGTAGCCTTTAAAAGGGCTTTTTGCAGGGCATTGCCCCAAGATAAACAGCTCTTTTACATTCAAAATACACAAAGTCCCCCCTAACTGTAAAAAAAAACCCCACCCACCAAACCACCCAAAATAAAAAACTTAACACTAAAAAAAACTAAACTACCCATTGCCCTGAAAAGGGCTTTTGGATGGACATTGCCCTTAAAAGGGCATTTAGCTCTTTTACATAGTGCCCAAAAAAACCCTAAGTTAAAAAAAAAAAAACAAAAAAACATAAAAAGTAAAAAAAAAACTAACACTAAAGCCCCATATAGATATTTACAGGTCCTGATGTCCAGTGGAGAAGATCTTTTCCCAGACGGGTCCATCATCTTCATCCACAGCGAAGGCGGCACGGAGTGGAAATGCGGAGCAGTTTTTCCAGATGTGACGATCCTCGGAGGCGGCGGTGCTTCTCGGCGGCGTGGAGGTTCCTCTTCATGTGATCGTCCGCCGCACACTAAAGATTAAATCCGAGGTGTTTGGGGGGTTTGGTGGGTGGGGGTTTCTTTCATGTAATTAGCAAGAGTCCATGAGCTAGTGACGTATGGGATATACATTCCTACCAGGAGGGGCAAAGTTTCCCAAACCTCAAAATGCCTATAAATACACCCCTCACCACACCCACAATTCAGTTTTACAAACTTTGCCTCCGATGGAGGTGGTGAAGTAAGTTTGTGCTAGATTCTACGTTGATATGTGCTCCGCAGCAAGTTGGGGCCCGGTTTTCCTCTCAGCGTGCAGTGAATGTCAGAGGGATGTGAGGAGTATTGCCTATTTGAATGCAGTGATCTCCTTCTAAGGGGTCTATTTCATAGGTTCTCTGTTATCGGTCGTAGAGATTCATCTCTTACCTCCCTTTTCAGATCGACGATATACTCTTATATATACCATTACCTCTACTGATTCTCGTTTCAGTACTGGTTTGGCTATCTACTATATGTAGATGAGTGTCCTGGGGTAAGTAAGTCTTATTTTTTGTGACACTCCTAGCTATGGTTGGGCACTTTGTTTATAAAGTTCTAAATATATGTATTCAAACATTTATTTGCCTTGACTCAGAATGTTCAACTTTCCTTATTTTTCAGACAGTCAGTTTCATATTTGGGATAATGCATTTTAATTTAACATTTTTCTTACCTTAAAATTTGACTTTTTCCCTGTGGGCTGTTAGGCTCGCGGGGGCTGAAAATGCTTCATTTTATTGCGTCATTCTTGGCGCAGACTTTTTTGGCGCAAAAATTCTATTTCCGTTTCCGGCGTCATACGTGTCGCCGGAAGTTGCGTCACTTTTTGACGTTATTTTGCGCCAAAAATGTCGGCGTTCCGGATGTGGCGTCATTTTTGGCGCCAAAAAGCATTTAGGCGCCAAATAATGTGGGCGTCTTATTTGGCGCGAAAAAATATCGGCGTCACTCTTGTCTCCACATTATTTAAGTCTCATTTTTTATTGCTTCTGGTTGCTAGAAGCTTGTTCTTTGGCATTTTTTCCCATTCCTGAAACTGTCATTTAAGGAATTTGATCAATTTTGCTATATATATATGTTGTTTTTTCTCTTACATATTGCAAGATGTCTCACGTTGCATCTGAGTCAGAAGATACTACAGGAAAATCGCTGTCAAGTGCTGAATCTACCAAAGCTAAGTGTATCTGCTGTAAACTTTTGGTAGCTATTCCTCCAGCTGTTGTTTGTATTGATTGTCATGACAAACTTGTTAAAGCAGATAATATTTCCTTTAGTAAAGTACCATTGCCTGTTGCAGTTCCTTCAACATCTAAGGTGCAGAATGTTCCTGATAATATAAGAGATTTTGTTTCTGAATCCATAAAGAAGGCTATGTCTGTTATTTCTCCTTCTAGTAAACATAAAAAATCTTTTAAAACTTCTCTCCCTACAGATGAATTTTTAACTGAACATCATCATTCTGATTCTGATGATTCCTCTGGTTCAGAGGATTCTGTCTCAGAGGTTGATGCTGATAAATCTTCATATTTATTTAAAATGGAATTTATTCGTTCTTTACTTAAAGAAGTCCTAATTGCTTTAGAAATAGAGGATTCTGGTCCTCTTGATACTAATCTAACGTTTAAATAAGGTTTTTAAAACTCCTGTAGTTATTCCAGAAGTTTTTCCTGTCCCTGATGCTATTTCTGCAGTAATTTCCAAAGAATGGGATAATTTGGGTAATTCATTTACTCCTTCTAAACGTTTTAAGCAATTATATCCTGTGCCGCCTGACAGATTAGAATTTTGGGACAAGATCCCTAAAGTTGATGGGGCTATTTCTACCCTTGCTAAACGTACTACTATTCCTACGTCAGATGGTACTTCGTTTAAGGATCCTCTAGATAGGAAAATGGAGTCCTTTCTAAGAAAAGCTTATCTGTGTTCAGGTAATCTTCTTAGAACTGCTATATCTTTGGCTGATGTTGCTGCAGCTTCAACTTTTTGGTTGGAAACTTTAGCGCAACAAGTAACACATCGTGATTCTCATGATATTATTATTCTTCTTCAACATGCTAATAATTTTATCTGTGATGCCATTTTTGATATTATCAGAGTTGATGTCAGGTTTATGTCTCTAGCTATTTTAGCTAGAAGAGCTTTATGGCTTAAAACTTGGAATGCTGATATGGCTTCTAAATCAACTTTACTTTCCATTTCTTTCCAGGGTAACAAATTATTTGGTTCTCAGTTGGATTCCATTATTTCAACTGTTACTGGTGGGAAAGGAACTTTTTTACCACAGGATAAAAAATCTAAAGGTAAAAACAGGGCTAATAATCGTTTTCGTTCCTTTCGTTTCAACAAGAACAAAAGCCTGATCCTTCATCCTCAGGAGCAGTTTCAGTTTGGAGACCATCTCCAGTCTGGAATAAATCCAAGCCAGCTAGAAAGGCAAAGCCTGCTTCTAAGTCCACATGAAGGTGCGGCCCTCATTCCAGCTCAGCTGGTAGGGGGCAGGTTACGTTTTTTCAAAGAAATTTGGGTCAATTCTGTTCACAATCTTTGGATTCAGAGCATTGTTTCAGAAGGGTACAGAATTTGTTTCAAGTTGAGACCTCCTGCAAAGAGATTTTTTCTTTCCCGTGTCCCAGTAAATCCAGTAAAAGCTCAAGCATTTCTGAAATGTGTTTCAGATCTAGAGTTGACTGGAGTAATTATGCCAGTTCCAGTTTCGGAACAGGGGATGGGGTTTTATTCAAATCTCTTCATTGTACCAAAGAAGGAGAATTCCTTCAGACCAGTTCTGGATCTAAAAATATTGAATCGTTATGTAAGGATTCCAACGTTCAAGATGGTAACTGTAAGGACTATCTTACCTTTTGTTCAGCAAGGGAATTATATGTCCACAATAGATTTACAGGATGCATATCTGCATATTCCGATTCATCCAGATCACTATCAGTTTCTGAGATTCTCTTTCCTAGACAAGCATTACCAGTTTGTGGCTCTGCCGTTTGGCCTAGCTACAGCTCCAAGAATTTTTACAAAGGTTCTCGGTGCCCTGCTGTCTGTAATCAGAGAACAGGGTATTGTGGTATTTCCTTATTTGGACGATATCTTGGTACTTGCTCAGTCTTTACATTTAGCAGAATCTCATACGAATCGACTTGTGTTGTTTCTTCAAGATCATGGTTGGAGGATCAATTTACCAAAAAGTTCTTTGATTCCTCAGACAAAGGTAACCTTTCTGGGTTTCCAGATGGATTCAGTGTCCATGACTCTGTCTTTAACAGACAAGAGACGTTTAAAATTGATTACAGCTTGTCAAAAACCTTCAGTCACAATCATTCCCTTCGGTAGCCTTATGCATGGAAATTCTAGGTCTTATGACTGCTGCATCGGACGCGATCCCCTTTGCTCGTTTTCACATGCGACCTCTTCAGCTCTGTATGCTGAAGCAATGGTGCAAGGATTACACGAAGATATCTCAATTAATATCTTTAAAACCGATTGTTCGACACTCTCTAACATGGTGGACAGATCACCATCGTTTAATTCAGGGGGCTTCTTTTGTGCTTCCGACCTGGACTGTAATTTCAACAGATGCAAGTCTCACAGGTTGGGGAGCTGTGTGGGGATCTCTGACGGCACAAGGAGTTTGGGAATCTCAGGAGGTGAGATTACCGATCAATATTTTGGAACTCCGTGCAATTTTCAGAGCTCTTCAGTTTTGGCCTCTTCTGAAGAGAGAATCGTTCATTTGTTTTCAGACAGACAATGTCACAACTGTGGCATACATCAATCATCAAGGAGGGACTCACAGTCCTCTGGCTATGAAAGAAGTATCTCGAATTTTGGTTTGGGCGGAATCCAGCTCCTGTCTAATCTCTGCGGTTCATATTCCAGGTGTAGACAATTGGGAAGCGGATTATCTCAGTCGCCAAACGTTGCATCCGGGCGAATGGTCTCTTCACCCAGAGGTATTTCTTCAGATTGTTCAAATGTGGGAACTTCCAGAAATAGATCTGATGGCGTCCCATCTAAACAAGAAACTTCCCAGGTATCTGTCCAGATCCCGGGATCCTCAGGCGGAGGCAGTGGATGCATTATCACTTCCCTGGAAGTATCATCCTGCCTATATCTTTCCGCCTCTAGTTCTTCTTCCAAGAGTAATCTCCAAGATTCTGAAGGAATGCTCGTTTGTTCTGCTGGTAGCTCCGGCATGGCCTCACAGGTTTTGGTATGCGGATCTTGTCCGGATGGCCTCTTGCCAACCGTGGACTCTTCCGTTAAGACCAGACCTTCTGTCACAAGGTCCTTTTTTCCATCAGGATCTGAAATCCTTAAATTTAAAGGTATGGAGATTGAACGCTTGATTCTTGGTCAAAGAGGTTTCTCTGACTCTGTGATTAATACTATGTCACAGGCTCGTAAATCTGTATCTCGAGAGATATATTATAGAGTCTGGAAGACTTATATTTCTTGGTGTCTTTCTCATCATTTTTCCTGGCATTCTTTTAGAATACCGAGAATTTTACAGTTCCTTCAGGATGGTTTAGATAAGGGTTTGTCCGCAAGTTCTTTGAAAGGACAAATCTCTGCTCTTTCTGTTCTTTTTCACAGAAAGATTGCTATTCTTCCTGATATTCATTGTTTTGTACAAGCTTTGGTTCGTATAAAACCTGTCATTAAGTCAATTTCTCCTCCTTGGAGTTTGAATTTGGTTCTGGGAGCTCTTCAAGCTCCTCCGTTTGAACCTATGCATTCATTGGACATTAAATTACTTTCTTGGAAAGTTTTGTTCCTTTTGGCCATCTCTTCTGCCAGAAGAGTTTCTGAATTATCTGCTCTTTCTTGTGAGTCTCCTTTTCTGATTTTTCATCAGGATAAGGCGGTGTTGCGAACTTCTTTTGAATTTTTACCTAAAGTTGTGAATTCCAACAACATTAGTAGAGAAATTGTGGTTCCTTCATTATGTCCTAATCCTAAGAATTCTAAGGAGAAATCATTGCATTCTTTGGATGTAGTTAGAGCTTTGAAATATTATGTTGAAGCTACGAAATCTTTTCGTAAGACTTCTAGTCTATTTGTTATCTTTTCCGGTTCTAGAAAAGGCCAGAAAGCTTCTGCCATTTCTTTGGCATCTTGGTTGAAATCTTTAATTCATCTTGCCTATGTTGAGTCGGGTAAAACTCCGCCTCAGAGAATTACAGCTCATTCTACTAGGTCAGTTTCTACTTCCTGGGCGTTTAGGAATGAAGCTTCGGTTGACCAGATCTGCAAAGCAGCGACTTGGTCCTCTTTGCATACTTTTACTAAATTCTACTATTTTGATGTATTTTCTTCTTCTGAAGCAGTTTTTGGTAGAAAAGTACTTCAGGCAGCGGTTTCAGTTTGAATCTTCTGCTTATGTTTTTCGTTAAACTTTATTTTGGGTGTGGATTATTTTCAGCAGGAATTGGCTGTCTTTATTTTATCCCTCCCTCTCTAGTGACTCTTGTGTGGAAAGATCCACTTCTTGGGTAGTCATTATCCCATACGTCAGTAGCTCATGGACTCTTGCTAATTACATGAAAGAAAACATAATTTATGTAAGAACTTACCTGATAAATTCATTTCTTTCATATTAGCAAGAGTCCATGAGGCCCGCCCTTTTTTTGTGGTGGTTATGATTTTGTATAAAGCACAATTATTCCAATTCCTTATTTTATATGCTTTCGCACTTTTTTATCACCCCACTTCTTGGCTATTCGTTAAACTGAATTGTGGGTGTGAGTGAGGGGTGTATTTATAGGCATTTTGAGGTTTGGGAAACTTTGCCCCTCCTGGTAGGAATGTATATCCCATACGTCACTAGCTCATGGACTCTTGCTAATATGAAAGAAATGAATTTATCAGGTAAGTTCTTACATAAATTATGTTTTTTTACTGTTAGGGGGGACTGTTTATCTTGGGGCAATGCACTGCAAAAAGACCTTTTATGGGCTACTGGTAGTTTATTCTTAGATTAGGGATGTTTTTATTTTGGTTGGCTTTTTATTTTCATAGGGATTAGGTTTAATTTTTTTAAACTTTGGTAATTTGATTTTTTTATTTTCGTTTTTTTTTTTTTTTTTTTGCAATTGTAGTTTTTTTGTAAACTTAGATTTTTTTATTTTATTTTGTAAGTAATGTAGTTGTTTATTATTTTAAATAATTAAGGGATTAATTTAATGGTTGTTAGGTTAGGGGATTTAATATTGAAATTATTTATTTGCGTTGTGGGTTTGGCGGTGTAGGAGTTAATAGTTAGATTATTGCGTTAGTGGCGGATGGCCAGATTACGAGTTTTATGAGTGGCTGGCTAATAACTTGCAAGTTATTTCCACCGCTCACCTTTAATAGCGCTGCTATTACAGGTTTGCAAACACCCGGCGTTAGCAGCCAATATGGCAGTGTTGAGCTCCATACCGCACACAAATACCAGTGCTGCTTTAAGCTGGTTTTACGTGCTTGTGCACGATTTCCCCATAGACATCAATGGGGAGAGCCGGCTACAAAAAAGCCTAACACCTGCAATAAAGGATCGTAAAGCTCCATAACGCAGCCCCATTGATTCCTATGGGGAAAGAGCATTTATCTTTACAACTAACACCCTAACATAAACCCTAAGTCTAAACACCCCTAATCTGCCACCCCCGATATTGCCACCACCTATATTACACTTATTAACCCCTAATCTGCCGCCCCCGACATCGCTGCCACCTACCTGTTCCAATCAGCCAATAGAATGCAAGCTCAATCCTATTGGCTGATTGGATCAGTCAATAGGATTGAAGCTCAATCCTATTGGCTGATTGGATCAGCCAATAGGATTTTTTCACCTTTATTTCCGAATGGCTGATAGAATTCTATCAGCCAATCGGAATTCAAGGGACGCCATCTTGGATGATGTCATTTAAAGGAACCTTCAGTGTACAGCTGGGACCGTATGAAGAGATTGCTCCACGCCGGATGTCTTGAAGATGGAGCTGCTCCTCGTCGGAAGGATGAAGATAGAAGATGCCATCTGGATGAAGACTTCTGCCCGCCTTGAGGAAGACTTCTTGCCGCTTGGATGAAGACTTCTCCCGGCTTCATTGAGGACTTCTGCCCAATTGGATGAAGACTTCTCCTGGCTTGATGAGGATGGATGTCCGGTCTTCAAAAACTGTAAGTGGATCTTCGGGGGTTAGTGTTAGGTTTTTATAAGGGTTTATTGGGTGGGTTTTATTTTTATATTAGGGGTTTAGGCAAAGAGAAAGAGCTAAATGCCCTTTTAAGGGCAATGCCCATCCAAATGCCCTTTTCAGGGCAATAGGGAGCTTAGGTTTTTTAGATAGGATTTTATTTGGGGGGTTTGGTTGTGTGGGTGGTGGGTTTTACTGTTGGTTTTTTTTGTATTTACAGGTAAAAGAGCTGATTTCTTTAAGGCCCTTTTAAGGGCTATTGGCAGTTTAGTTTAAGCTATGGTTTTTTTATTTTTGGGGGGCTTTTTATTTTGATAGGGCTATTAGATTAGGTGTAATTAGTTTAAATGTTTGATAATTTCTTTTTTATTTTGTGTAATTAAGTGTTTATTTTTTTTGTAATTTAGTTAATTGTATTTAATTAATGTAATTTATTTAATTGTAGTGTAATGTTAGGTGTTAGTGTGAGACAGGTTAGGTTTTATTTTACAGGTAAATTTGTATTTATTTTAACTAGGTTGTTAGTAAATAGTTAATAACTATTTACTAACTAATCTACCTAGTTAAAATAAATACATACTTCGCTGTGAAATAATAATAAAACCTAAGATAGCTACAATGTAACTATTAGTTATATTGTAGCTAGCTTAGGGTTTATTTTATAGGTAAGTATTTAGTTTTTGATAGTAATTTTTATTTAGATTTATTTTAATTATATTAAAGTTAGGGGTGTTAGAGTTAGGTTTAGGGGTTAATAACTTTAGTATAGTGGCGACGGTGACGTTGGGGGCAGAAGATTAGGGGTAATAATATTTAACTAACTAAAAAAAAGGATTGCAGCATGTGTTCACATGTATTGCAATCTAATTCATTCTCGAATGCAATGGGTGATATAAGCTATAATATGAAATTTAGATGTACATTTGAGTCAACCTATGTGGTTTACCAGATTATTTTTCCATGTAATAAAATTTACTTGGGAAGAACAAAAAGAAAAAGAAAAACGAGGTTTTGGGAACATAAAAATAATATTATAAAAGGAGTTATAAAGCATAGTGTAGTGGATCATTTTACGGATTATCACTTCAGTAATCCGGCAGGCTTAAAAATCAAGGTGATAGATTGGGTTCCCCATAAAATAGAGGGAACAAATCGTCTCACCAAACTAAGGAGGAGGGAGACTTTTTGGATCACTGAACTAAGAAGTCTCCATCCAATGGGATTAAATATTGATTTGGATTTGGCTGCCTTTTCCTGAATAAAAGAGGATATTATCTTAAACAGTTCTTGTATAAATAGGTCATAATTAGAGTTGAGTAGATTATATAATACTTAGTATGTAATAATAATCTATTTGGAGTGAAATATTTTTAGGGAGCAGGAAATATAACGGTTTTGAAATACAAATGTGCCCGCAATGGTGATTGACCAATAGCATTATTGTAACAGTTAGAGTTTCTGGAACTAAATATATATATAAAAAAAATATTTTCTTTAGTTTCTTTCTTTGTAATTTTGATTATATTAAATTAAACATTAGTGTTATATTTATTGGGTAATATAAGTAAATGTATATTTCACTATAAAATGCATATATATGTTTTGATTGTCCTGTGAAACATTGTAAGAAGATCTGATAAGGTGTTTTGATTGGGCATTAGGACCCAGTAAGATCACATACTTGTATTGGAGCCGGTTTCACTGACAGGTCATATCCGGTTTAAGGATTTTAAATTTCGGACAATTGTAAATATTCTTTAGTAAAGCAAAAAGATCAATACCCCTGAAGAAGTTTGCTCGTTGCAAAGGAAACGCGTTGGGTACGTTAAGGGTTAAAACAGTGACAGCTCTTAGATTGCCAAATACCAGCTGAGACGAACGGTTACACAAGCTGCCGACATTCGGTTACAAAGAATGCTGCTATAAGAGAGCAGCGGAGGCTGTGAACTATACAAACAAAGATCCAAGACAAGATTTCAAGATTTGAATCAGCTTTCGGTGAACCACGGACATTTGCTGCCACTTATATGAAAGGCTTTTTAAACACTGCAATCTTGTAAGTGTGAATTTTTATCTTTATGCGCACAAATAAAATTGTTTTTAAGCTACTTTGAATCGGTGGGCGCTGTGTGTTTTTTGTATTTTTCAAATATTTAACTAGTGTTTGTGATGCGGGAGTGCAGCAGTTTAGGGGTTAATGTTTATTATAGTGGCGGCGATGTTCGGAGTGGCAGATTAGGGGTTAATAATTTTATTTTAGTGTTTGCAATGCGGGAGGGCCTCTGTTTAGGGGTTAATAGGTAGTTTATGGGTGTTAGTGTACTTTGTAACACTTTAGTTATGAGTTTTATGCTACAGATTTGTAACGTAAAACTCATAACTACTGACTTTAGATGGAGGAACGAATCTTGTCGGTATAGGCTGTACCGCTCACTTTTTGGTTTCCCAAGTAATACCAGCGCTATTGAAGTCCCATTGAAAAAGGACTTTTTGAAAGGTGAGGTAGTTACGTTGCGTTATGGCCAAAAAAGTTTGTGGTACAGGTATACCTACAAGACTTGTAATAGCAGCGGTAGTGAAAAAGCAGCGTTATGAGGCTTTTTCACTCATAACGCAAAACTCGTAATCTAGCCGTCAGTTAGTAGTTTGTAATGTTAGGGTTGATAGATTTAGTAGGGTTTTATAATTTTATTTGCTTTGTAGAACTAAATAATTAAATTAGTTGACTGCGTTGGTGGTGGATGGCGGTTTAGGGGTTAAAAATGTATTTATTTGTATTAAAAGTTAGTGCGGACGGATATTTTTTTTTTTTTATTATTTGATGCGGGCGGTTAGTTTTTTTTTTAATACTTGATGCGGGCGGTTAGTTTTTTTTTTAATACTTGATGCGGGCAGTTAGTTTTTTTTTTTAATACTTGATGTGGACGGTTAGTTTTTTTTTTTTTTTTTTAATACTTGATGCGGGGGTTAGTTTTTTGTTTTTTTTAATACTTGATGTGGGCGATTAGTTTCTTTTTTTTTTAATACTTGATGCGGGGGTTAGTTTTTTGTTTTTTTTAATACTTGAAGTGGGCCATTAGTTTCTTTTTTTTTTTAATACTTGATGCGGGGGTTAGTTTTTTGTTTTTTTTAAAGGGACACTGTACCCAAAAATTTTCTTTCGTGATTCAGATTAAGCATGAAATTTTAAGCAACTTTCTAATTTACTCCTATTATCAAATTTTCTTCATTCTCTTGGCATCTTTATTTGAAATGCAAGAATGTAAGTTTATATGCCGGCCCATTTTTGGTGAACAACCTGGGTTGTCCTTGCTGATTGGTGGATACATTCATCCACCAATAAAAAAAAGTGCTGTCCAGAGTACTGAAACCAAAAAAAAGCTTAGATGTCTTCTTTTTCAAATAATGATAGCAAGAGAACGAAGAAAAATTGATAATAGGAGTAAATTAGAAAGTTGCTTAAAATTGCATGCTCTTTCTGAATTACAAAAGAAAAAATTTGGGTTCAGTGTCCCTTTAATACTTGATGTGGGCGATTAGTTTCTTCTTTTTTTTTAATACTTGATGCGGGCGGTTAGTTTTTGCTTTTGTAATGCTTCGTTGGCCTTTGTAAGCTGCATGGATTATTTCACCACCCAGCCTTGCGCTGCCAACATTCCATTGAGGATGCGTGCGCAACTGCCGATGGACGTTACAAACGCAATTATAGTATAGATTGCCTATTTGTATAAATAAATTTTATCAGGCATCTCTGCTGAGTTTTTTTTTTTTAAAGCTCTTCACAAAATTGTGTGTTTTTGTTTGTTTTTTTATGTTGTATATTATACTGTGAGAAACAATATTTGAAGTCTGCAACAGAGCCAAGTCCTTTTTTTCTACATAGTATATAATGTGATTTTATTGCAAGTTAGAGATGAATATTTTTTTATCAACCCTTCATTATATTACTCAATACAGAAGCAGCACATAAAGAAGAAAAATAGTAAATTAGAAAAATACATGGGCAGTAACTGCCATAAAAACAACAGTCAATAAGAAAACAAGTTGAGTGACCAGAGAGTAGATTGGCTAATCACTGAAGGTCAGTTGACCCTATATAGTCTCTAGACTAGTTTATATAGTCTATATAGACTAGTTTTTGAGTAGCATTGACCCCCAGATTAGTGGACTAAGCTTTGAAAGTCCAATTTACTAAAATTTAGGGTTTGTGGAACAGGACCTCAAAGAACTCAGCAACCATGTGAGCACATTTAAAACCCTAAACAAGTTTAATAGTAGGAAACCCCCCCCATTAGATTGCATTTTTAAAGGGGCTAGGAAAGGAAGAGGTACATTTCCTGACCATATGGGCTACATCAATAGGTCTTAATTCAAATATTGCTCATTATTTCCGAATCCATCCTATCCTTTTTACTTTCCCATAAGATCTCATCCAACTACTACAGGCAGACGTTTAAAGGGACACTGAACCCAAATTTTTTCTTTCATGATTTAGATAGAGCATGCAATTTTAATCAACTTTCTAATTTACTCCTATTATCAATTTTTCTTCATTCTCTTGCTATCTTTATTTGAAAAGCAAGAATGAAAGTTTAGAAGCCGGCCTATTTTTGGGTCACACCTTGCTGATTGGACAGCACCAATAAACAAGTGCTATCCATGGTTCTGAACCGAAAATTGACTGGCTCCTTAGCTTAGATGCCTTATTTTTCAAATAAAGAAAGCAAGAGAACGAAGAAAAATTGATAATAGGAGTAAATTAGAAAGTTGCTTAAAAATGCATGCTCTATCTAAATCATGAAAGAAAATGTTTGGGTTCAGTGTCCCTTTAAGACCACATACCACAGACCCTCAAGGGTTTCTTTCCCCCAAAATAGGTGGCAGACTAGCAATTTTTCTTTTAAATTTGGGTCTTAAAATCAGTTTCAGGTTTTCTCATAATCCTCATATATGTGCTTTTTTTCCCTTAACTTCCACAAGTTAGTATTTCCTTTTTCAAATCATACAGTTTTCTAGACTCAGAACTTTAAACCTATCACTCAAACTTATCACTCAGACATGGTTATATACCTAGTCCTAGCCCCATTTTCTTGAAATGGTTTCATAAGCAATATGTTCATTGTAAAGCAACAGAATGAGAAGTTATATCCTGTTATACATTTAAGAAATCTATATTCCTTAATTTCCTAAAGTTATTTAAAAAATGGAGGGTGTTAATCACTTTACTTACCTGCTCTTTGGACTTTCCTGTGCTCCTTTGGTCACTTGATTATCTACGTAGAAGATACTGTTTCTTCCTTATGAACCAAGACACTTATATGTTAATAGATATTTTAGCTATCTTTTACACATCGCATTTCTTTTATAGAAATATGGATTTTTAGAAAATCAGTTCTTTCACCTGATCAGACACTCACCTTTTTGAGTTTTCTGATAGATAACTCTTATTCCACTCTAAGCATTCCCAAGGGCTAAAAATATCAATAAAAATATTTCTTTAAGAAATCTTCCTTCACATTCTGGACTTTGGCTTGGATTCCTAGGTTACTCATTCTCACTACAAGCTATTTTTCCTGATCTTTTTTTTACTATAGGTCTTTTAAAACAGTGAAAAATACAACATCTACACAAGAGCTTGATCTACTATTAGATTTCTTTACAGAGAGAAAGAGGACCTCCTTTTTGTGATTATATAAATAAATGCTTGGAATGGCAAAGCTATTTTTGGGAGCACTTCAAAGCTGATTATCAAATCAAACACCAACAGATCTGATTGGGGGGCAAGATGTGAGATTTCCATTGTGGGAGCAAACTGTCCTTTGGTTAGTTTTTTGGACAATATCCAGGGATCTTGGTTTCTTGAGGGTCTTTCTGATCCTCATACAGTATATCCACCATTTTTTTGGTGACAAATATGTGCACAGACAAAACAATTTTGGGAGGGGGGAATCGTTTATCAGGAAAATACACAACTGATACTGATTTATTAGAAACACATTTTAGTAATTCATTTTTTTATAATAGAATGTCCTTTTAAATATACACTTTTTTTAGTTCTATGACATATGTATATAGATTATACAGATCATGTTTTTATCTTTAAAGCTTTTTGTGCCCAAAGCTTAGCACACATTTTTTGTTTTTATCTTGAACATTGATCACAGTATAATCACTACTTGCGGCAGAAAAATATCACCAATGTTTTGGAATATCTTGGTAACTATTGCCCATAGCATAACTATTATCGTATCTATACACTAAAATCATCTTCTCTACATACACAATCTGTAATTTTCTTCTTTTGTTTATTTTTTCAGGATTCCTCTGAATTGTCTTCATTTATTTGATATAAAATTAAAGTGCTCTGACTTTGATATGTCTGAAGTTGCTCTGTTGAAAGACATTTAGATTCCTAAGATTCTGCTTCTGTTATTTTCTACACAAAGTAGTGAAGTACATTACCAAAGATAACTGAGTATGTTAGCTTTAGCATTAAGGCTTAAAGGTATTAGAAGTAAAATGAACATTAGCTGACAGATCCTGTCAACAATAAATCAAGTGAATAAAAAAACACGTTCACAGGCAACAAATATATCTCAGGAAATGTAAAAAATTAGAAAATATATCTTTAAAGGAAAAACTGTGTATTCCCTTTATCATGTAAAGAGAACAAGACCTCTGATATTAGTAAACATACTAAACCCCTCCAGAACAACAAAGTGATGAGCTGCACCAGGGTACTTGTTAAAAAACTTTTATTGTAGGTCACAATAACTTCCTTCCAGAAGCATTATTTCACAACAACAAAGGACATTGTGGTGTGTGTAGAAATCACCCAAAGAGCTTATTGCTGACGCGTTTCAGCCTAACTGGCCGTAATCGTAGCATAATGCTCATAATCCCAATCCACCTTTAAATACATTGTGCTAAATTGTGATTGGATAAAACAATTATCCTGGGCGGTTTCTAAGAACACACCTATTATACAGATACACCAATATAAAGTATTATTCATATATGTTTAATAAACAATAATAAGTAATGTAAACATTATACAATTGCTTTTGCTCAGATGAACTCCCGGTTGGGACTAACAGTTGACTTATAGCCTGAATATTATAGTTCTAGACTTTACACTTTTGTTATCTTTTTTATCTCAATTTCAAAGTCTGCCAAAATATCCTTATCATTTTTTATTGCCCTAAGCTATTCTATCTAGGCTTTTAAGTCCCTTTTTAAACTTTTAGAAAATTGAGTCAATAAAAAAACTGAAAAATCTGCACAAATATGCAAAGACTTACAAAAAACTTTTTTTGCATAAAATACTTCCCTTGTCCCTTTGCTGGAGACTAATGTTGCCAAACATTATCCAATTAAATTAATAAATAAATAAATAAACTTATACATGTGCTCCAAATATACTTCATTTAAATTCCAAATCTCAATTTTAATTTTCAGTTTCCGAATTTAAATTCAATTTCAAGCCGTACTCAGGGGATGCCCTTGGACACACAGACCCAAGAATCTTTATTCCCAAAAATTGATTATATCGAATTCTGAATTCAGACCTGTGGGGATTCTAGTCCTGAGTCTGTGTATCCAAAAGGCCTCCCTTTTGGCTAGGAGTTTGTCTCTCTCAAACTCCTAGCCAAAAGGGAGGCCTTTTGGATACACAGACTCAGGACTAGAATCCCCACAGGTCTGAATTCAGAATTCGATATAATCAATTTTTGGGAATAAAGATTGAATTGAGATCTGTTGACTTTGGAGGCCTTTGTAGTACAGTGAGCTCATTGTCATGTTCAAGAAACCAGTTTTCCAGGATTTGGTTTGCAGATCTGGTACAGATGTCCTTGTGCCCACCTTGGAGACTTCCTCTATCAAGGGATCTTCTTTCTTGAGGCCCTTTGTTTTATCAAAATCTTAAAACTATGAATATGATAGCATGTTGATTTGAACCCTTAAAGGGACAGTGTAGTAAAAAATGAACACAATATTTTGATCAAGAATAATGTATATATATATATATAAAGTGCCATTGACACTCATAAAACTTTTGCAGGTAAAGGAGTATAAAACTTCCTGTTCTGGTATTGCTTATAGCAGTTTTGTGTCAATAATTTACCTACCGCACACAGCTTGTTCATTGGCTACAGCCCCTAGTCAGTGACTGATAACATAGCTAGGTTTATACAGTGAAGAAAAAAAAAAGTATTTGCCGGTCCCAATGCCCTCCTAGCTCGGCAGATATTATTCAACCTGCTTCACGGGCTATGTGAATAATAAATCGGGTGTTACAGAGACATTGGCAGATGCAATCTACACTCACTGCTCTCTTAAATTATGTGCAGAGTTTATAGGGTTAAGTTCACTGAGCTGCCAGCCTTGGCTTCTTCAATCACCAATATTCCAAGCTGATATTGTTTGGTGGCGCCGGTCCCAGCAGATTGATTACAGCGACACACCTCTCTGATGTACCTCAAGAAACAAGTACAGATGATGGTGCAATAGCGTCTGACACTGAGCCTGCTTTAAAAAAGAAAGTACTGCAAGCAGGTGTGAATTCAGAACAATTTATTGAGGACCCTCATCGTGTAAATCATCAATTCACTTTAATAAAAATCTCATTAAAATCAGCTGCACCGAAGCTCCCTAAAGCTTCATAAATTTCTCCCATAGAGCTTGTCATTTTAACTCTAGCAATGCTGTAATGCATTAGAACATTTCAATTTAAAACTATAATTGCCATTACATTTTTTTTTTTACAAACCCCATAGTAGCTCCTAAATACTGAAAATACCAAACAACTGGGACAGAATGAAAAAAATTGAAAGACAAGACAGTGTGGTACAAGTATGTTCAGTGTAAATTATAAAAGGTTATGAAAAATATAGGACAATTAGAGATTGGGTAGAAAACAGTATATTTAGAAATTCATACTTTTTATAAAAAGCTTTAAGGGATATAAAACCCAAGAATTTTCTTTTGTGATTCAGATAGAGCAGACAATTTTTTAAAAAAGTTTCCATTTACTTTTTTTTTATCAAATTTATTTAGTTCCCATTAGACGTGTGCATTTGTCAGCTTCATTCAGTGACCTTCAGCTCTATTTAGAGTTGGATTTATTCTTGTGAAAGTTTAACACACTAAGATCTAGATTTGCAAAGATCTTAGTGTGTTGAATATTCACTGCCGGCTCAAGATTTTGTGCTGACTGGGTCGGAGAATGCAATGATGCCCACCCCTCCCCCGACTAGTAACATTACTGATTAGCATATCAACCCTACTAACCTGGCCGCGGACCTTACTAAGCCTGCCTACCTGCATGCAACCAATGCTTGCGCAATAAGTGGAAAGGAAGTTAGGGAAGAGATGCATTTTGTCTCACCTTGAATGTAGCACCTGACCTGTTATGTGTTTTTGTGCATAATAAGGTTATGCTGCTGGGAGCCTGTGACTTCCCCTACTGAGACAGAGAACAGGAGGGGTCTGACAGTTAATAACTCAGTCACTGAAGTACTGCCCCTTGTCAAGTGCTGCCTGGGTCCATTGGACCCACTTGGTCCCATGGTTGAGCCGGCCCTGTGAATATTCACAAGAATTAATCTGGCTACCAAAAAAACCAAAGGCTGGGAGCGGCTGATGAATGCACACGTCTAATAGCAACTAAATAAATTTGATTAAAAAAAAGTAAATTGGAATTATTTAAAATGGTATGCTCTTGTCTGAATAACAAAATAAAATTCTTCTGTCTGGTGGTCTGGTGTCTGGCAGGGTAAATTGATAACATTCTTGCATGCACATTTACGCTTTTGAGCTTATGTCCCTGCTTTTCAACAAACGATACCAAGAGAATGAAGAATTTAATAATAGCGGTAAAAAGAAAGTTGTTTAAAATTGCATGCTCTATCTGAATCATGAAAGAAAATGGGTTTCATGTCCCTTTAAGTATTTTCGTATGCTTCAATTTATTAGCAGTTTTTTGAGCTCACAGATTTTCTAATTATCTGTAGGTGCTACACATGAATACACTGCTTAAAAAAAAGATTTGTGTCTTTCAGAGTAATTTAAGTAACTTTGTAAGAAAAGAATGAGAGACAAACCTTGGCACCGTTGACGGACTAGGGCCACATTGATGTAATGATTCCCAGCTTCACAAATCTAGAAGATAATTTCAAAAAGCATATTTTATAAATGCAATTAAATATTTGCAAAGTGTCTGTCAAGCATTAGAGGCATATTTTTTTTTATTTAAGTTAATATACTTTTGAACATCATGCTAAAAATATTCTCTTTCATAAACACTTAAAAGAGAAATAGTTTAAAATATGCATAACTGACTTAAAGGGATAATGTGTTGTAAATTTTCTCACTTTAATGTGCCCCCCCCCCCGCAATGATCTATTTTACCAGCTGTAATATATTAAATTGTTTACAAATAGCTTGTTTAACTTTGTTTTGTTGTTTGAAAACATAATTTATGCTTACCTGATAAATTTATTTCTCTTGTGGTGTATCCAGTCCACGGATCATCCATTACTTGTGGGATATTCTCCTTCCCAACAGGAAGCTGCAAGAGGATCACCCACAGCAGAGCTGTCTATATAGCTCCTCCCCTAACTGCTACTACCAGTCATTCGACCAAAGACAAGCAAGAGAAAGGAGAAACTATAGGGTGCAGTGGTGACTGTAGTTTAAAAATAAAAAACACCTGCCTTAAAATGACAGGGCGGGCCGTGGACTGGATACACCACAAGAGAAATAAATTTATCAGGTAAGCATAAATTATGTTTTCTCTTGTAAGGTGTATCCAGTCCACGGATCATCCATTTCTTGTGGGATACCAATACCAATGCTATAGGACACGGATGAAGGGAGGGACAAGGCAGGGGCTTAAACGGAAGGCATCACTGCCTGCAAGACCTTTCTCCCAAAAATAGCCTCCGAAGAAGCAAAAGTATCAAATTTATAGAACTTTGAAAACGTATGAAGCGAAGACCAAGTCGCCGCCTTATAAATCTGTTCAACAGAAGCCTCATTTTTAAAAGCCCATGTGGAAGCTACCGCTCTAGTAGAATGAGCTGTAATCCTTTCAGGAGGCTGCTGGCCAGCAGTCTCATAAGCTAAGCGTATTATACTCCTTAGCCAAAAAGAAAGAGAGGTTCCTTCTTTGAAGAAGGATTAGGACACAGTGACGGTACAACAATCTCCTGATTGATATTTTTATTAGATACCACCTTAGGTAAAAAAACAGGTTTGGTACCCTTGAAGAACCTTAAGAACTAAATTTAAACTCCAAGGCGGAGCAACAGGTTTAAACACAGGCTGGAACCTCAGCCAGACGTTTGTGCAAAAGAATAGACAGAGCAGAAATCTGTCCTTTTAAGGAACTAGCTGACAAACCCTTCTCCAATCCTTCTTGGAGAAAAGATAATATCCTAGGAATCCTGACCTTACTCCATGAGTAACCCTTGGATTCACACCAATGAAGATATTTACACCATATCTTATGATAGATTTTCCTGGTGACAGGCTTTTGCGCCTGTATTAAGGTATCAATGACCGACTCGGAGAAACCACGCTTTGATAAAATCAAGCGTTCAATCTCCAAGCAGTCAGCCTCAGAGAAATTAGATTTGGATGGTTGAATGGACCCTGAAGTAGAAGGTCCTGCCTCAGAGGCAGAGTCCATGGTGGAAAGGATGACATGTCCACCAGATCTGCATACCAAGTCCTGCGTGGCCACGCAGGTGCTATCAAAATTACCGATGCTCTCTCCTGTTTGATCTTGGCAATCAGACGAGGGAGCAGAGGAAACGGTGGAAACACATAAGCCAGGTTGAAGGACCAAGGCGCTGCTAGAGCATCTATCAGCGCTGCCTTGGGATCCCTGGACCTGGATCCGTAGCAAGGAAGCTTGGCGTTCTGGCGAGACGCCATGAGATCCAGTTCTGGTTTGCCCCAACGTTGAATCAACTGTGCAAACACCTCCGGATGGAGCTCCCACTCCCCCGGATGAAAAGTCTGACGACTTAGAAAATCTGCCTCCCAGTTCTCTACTCCTGGGATATGGATAGCTGATAGATGGCAAGAGTGAATCTCTGCCCATTGAATTATCTTTAAAACCTCCAACATCGCTAGGGAACTCCTTGTTCCCCCTTGGTGGTTGATGTAAGCTACAGTCGTGATGTTGTCCGACTGAAATCTGATGTACCTCACTGCCGCTAGCTGAGGCCAAGCCTGAAGAGCAGTGAATATCGCTCTTAGTTCCAGAATGTTTATTGGAAGGAGTGCCTCCTCCTGAGTCCACGACCCCTGAGCCTTCAGAGAGTTCCAGACTGCACCCCAGCCCAGAAGGCTGGCATCTGTTGTTACTATTGTCCAATCTGGCCTGCAGAAGGTCATACCTTTGGACAGATGGACCCGAGATAGCCACCAGAGAAGAGAATCCCTGGTCTCTTGATCCAGATTTAGTAGAGGGGACAAATCTGTGTAATCCCCATTCCACTGACTGAGCATGCAGAGTTGCAGCGGTCTGAGATGTAGGCAGGCAAACGGAACTATGTCCATTGCCGCTACCATTAAGCTGATTACTTCCATACACTGAGCCACCGAAGGGCGAGAAGTATAATAAAGAACACGGCAGGAATTTAGAAGTTTTGACAACCTGTCCTCTGTCAGGTAAATCCTCATTTCTACAGAATCTATCAGGACCCAGGAAGGAAACTCTTGTGAGAGGGGATAGAGAACTCTTCTTTTCGTTCACTTTCCACCCATGAGACCTCAGGAATGCCAGAACAATGTCCGTATGGGACTTGGCAATTTGGAAATTCAACGCCTGTATCAGAATGTCATCTAAGTAAGGGGCTACTGCTATGCCCCGCGTCCTTAGGGCCACCAGAAGTGACCCCAGAACCTTCGTAAAGATTCTTGGTGCCGTAGCTAACCCAAAGGGAAGAGCCACAAACTGGTAATGCCTGTCTAGGAAGGCGAACCTGAGAAACCGATGATGATCTTTGTGTATCGGAATGTGAAGATAAGCATCCTTTATATCCACGGTAGTCATGTATTGACCCTCCTGGATCATAGGTAGGATGGTTAGAATAGTCTCCATCTTGAACAATGGGACCCTGAGAAATTTGTTTAGGATCTTGAGATCTAAGATTGGTCTGAAGTTTCCCTCTTTCTTGGGAACCACAAAGAGATTTGAATAGAAGCCTTGCCCCTGTTCCTCCTTTGGAACTGGGTGGATCACTACCATAACTAGGAGGTCTTGAACACAATGTAAGAATGCCTCTCTCTTTATCTGGTCTGCAGATAATTGTGAGAGGTGAAATCTTCCTTTTGGGGAAGAAGCTTTGAAGTCCAGAAGATATCCCTGGGACACAATTTCCAACACCCAGGGATCCCAATGGAGTTTCTACCTGTAAGGCCTCTTCCAGAGACTCAAACCAGAAGGCCGCAGCAGCAGTGACCGGGGCAATGCATGCAAGAGGCTGGAGAATAAAACCTTGTTGAATAAACATTTTCTTAAGTTAACCCTCTAACTTTTTATTCATTGGATCTAGGAAAGCACAACTGTCCTCGACGGGAATAGTTGTACGCTTAGCTAGGGTAGAAACTGCTCCCTCCACCTTAGGGACCGTTTGCCATAAGTCCAGTGTAGCGGCATCTATTGGAAACATTTTCTTAAAAATAAGAGGGGGAGAGAACGGTACACCTGGTCTATCCCATTCCTTAGTAATAATTTCTGAAAACCTTTTAGGTATTGGAAAAACATCAGTGTAAACAGGCACTGCATAGTATTTATCCAATCTACACAATTTCTCTGGCACTATAATGGTGTCACAGTCATCCAGAGTAGCTAAAACCTCCCTGAGCAACACGCGGAGGTGTTCAAGCTTAAATTTAAATGTAGACATATCAGAATCAGGTTGAAGCATCTTCCCTGAGTCAGAAAAATCACCCACAGAAAGAAGCTCTCCTGCCTCAGCTTCTGCATATTGTGAGGGGATATCAGACATAGCTACTAAAGCGTCAGAGAGCTCTGTATTTTTTCTAGTCCCAGAGCTGTCTTGCTTTCCTTGTAACCCTGGTAGTTTGGACAATACCGCTGTAAGGGTATGATCCATAACTGCCGCCATGTCTTGTAAAATAAATGCCATGGGCGCGCTAGATGTACTTGGCGCCACTTGAGCGGGAGTCAAAGGTTCTGACACGTGGGGCGAGTTAGTCGGCATAACTTCCCCCTTGTCAATTTCCTCTGGTGATAAATCTTTTAAAGACAGAATATGATCTTTATAACTTAAAGTAAAATCAGTACATTTGGTACACATTCTAAGAGGGGGTTCTACAATGGCTTCTAAACATAATGAACAAGGAGTTTCCTCTATGTCAGACATGTTTAAACAGACTAGCAATGAGACCAGCAAGCTTGGAAAACACTTTGATAAATGTAAACAAGCAAAAAATAAAAACGGTTCTGTGCCTTTTAGAGAAACAAATTTTGTCAGAAATTGAAAAACAGTGATAAAAAGCAGTAAATCTTACGAAATTTTTACAGTGTGTATAATAGACTAACAGAGCATTGCACCCACTTGCTCTGCTGTGGCCATACCTGCCCATACAACAACTTTTGAAGGCACAAAAACCCTTTGTAGAGGTCCTAAGTGTTCAGGGGACTCCTTCAGGGAAGCTGGAAGTCTCAAGCTGCAAAAACTACTGCACGATTTAGGCCTGAAATTAGGCCCCTCCCAACCTGTACTCACAGTGAGAGGGCCATAAAAAACTATCCCTAGGCAAAATCTAGCCAGCCATGTGGAAAAACTGGGCCCCAATAAAGTTTTATCACCAATATATAGAAAAAAACGTTTAAACACTTCCAGCAAACGTTATCTTATTTTCAGTAATGTGAGAAAGTAATAAGAATATTACCTTTTACAGCAAGCATGATACTAGTCGTTATTAAATCACTGTAATCAGGCTTACCTTAAATAAATCCGGTATTAATATCATTTTCTAGCATATTCATTTCTCTAGAAAAATGTAAACTGCACATACCTCATAGCAGGAGACCCTGCATGCCATTCCCCCAGCTGAAGTTACCTCATCTCTTCAGTTATGTGTGAGAACAGCAATGAATCTTAGTTACAACCTGCTAAGATCAAAAACCACAGGCAGACTCTTCTTCAACTTTCTGTCTGAGGCTAAAACAGTACAACTCCGGTACCATTTGAAAATAATAAACTTTTAATTGAAGATAAACTACATAAATTTACCACATCTCTCTAGCTACTTCCTGTCTTGTCGAGAGCTGCAAGAGAATGACTGGTAGTGGCAGTTAGGGGAGGAGCTATATAGACAGCTCTGCTGTGGGTGATCCTCTTGCAGCTTCCTGTTGGGAAGGAGAATATCCCACAAGTAATGGATGATCCGTGGACTGGATACACCTTACAAGAGAAATAGCTGCATTTGCCTGGTAAAACTGCCATCTATACTGAAAATATGAATACTGGGCAACAGTCCAGTGTCATGGCACAGTGTGTGCTTAGCAACAATTGCCTTGTTGTTTGTGTATTTTGACAAGCGTCATGTTATTTTGCTGCGCCATCTCATTAGTTTTGGAGCCATATTGCACCATTTTTGGCACTATATCACATCTACTTTCGCAGCACTCTGGAATCCAGTTTTGTACTTCCTTTGCCTCTAGTAAGTTGCAAACTCCTACCTATTAACTGAACTTTCTCTTCATCATAGATTTGTACTTTATTGCCCACAAGTTGCATCCTTTTTGTAGTCACATCCTGGGTCTCGTTCAGCTGGATCCTTACCTAGGCAGACACTAACCTCACTACTGCAGTATTACACCCAGTAAGGCATGAGAGAGATAAATACTAAAATGTTCATTTTCAATTGCTCTCTCTAAGGGTCTGGTGATCAATAACTCGCTGGCATGATGATTAGTCCAATATATACAACGTAAATTAAAGTGATAATTCCATGTTAAGATTTGACATTCAAATGCTAACAACTTTCGGACAGATGAATGGATTAGGGCATTAGGGAGTTTTCTTTTTTTGCAAATTTGCTAATTTTTAATAAAAAGGTTCATAATTAATTGATATGTCAAAAAAGCAACAACTTTTTTTTCCAAAAGGAAAAAGTAATTAGTGTTTGCTGCATGGAATTTACCAGAGAGATAGCTCTCAGTCGCAAACTCTGCACCCCCAGTAGTTAAGCCCCTGAAATGACTTATCAGGAGTGTAGATAGCGCGAGACAAAATGCCTCACTACAACTTTGCAATTTTCACTCAGTTTTTTGGGGGGCTTTTCATGCTTGTGTATTAAAGTGCTAATGGACTTAGTAAAACCTTTATAAATTAGATTTAATCTTTAACCCCTTAAGGACTGGGCATTTCAGACTAAAACTTCCCCAAAAGACAAGAGCATTTTTAGCATTTTTGCCATCACTCCATTTAAACAGAAATAAAGGCTTGTTTTTTTTCTATTTACCTATCAATACTATATATATTTTTAGTAGACAACCCAAAGTATTGATCTAGGTCCATTGTGGTATACTGTATTTCATGCCACCATTTCACCACCAAATGCGATCAAATAAAAAAAATCGTTAATTTTTTCACAAACTTTAGGTTTCTCACTAAAATTATTTACATACTGATTGTGCAATTATGGCACAAATGTTTGTAAAAGCTTCTCTGGGATCCCCTTTGTTCAGAAATAGCAGACATATATTGTTTTGCCATTGCTTTTTGGTAATTAGAAGGCTGCTAATTGCAGCTGCACACCACACTTTTATTATTCCCAGTAGTGAAGGGGTTAATCAGTTTAGCTTTAGTGTAGAGATTACTTTCCCACCCCCTGAGCCCTACCTGATCCCTCACAAACCGCTCTCTTCCCTCCCCACCCCCCACTGGTCACCTCCATCTTAAATACTGGCAGTCTTCCAGTATGCAGTTTTAGACCTTTTTAATTTAATTAGTTTTATTATTATTATTTTTTAAAGTGTAGGATTACCCCTTTACCTTCCCACCTCCCTGATCCTTCCCAAAAATGCTCTCGAACTCTCCCCCCTCTAACTATTTTCCGGCATCTTAGGTACTGGCAGCTGTCTGTTTTCTATTATTTTTCTTTATTATGGCATAATAATAAAAAATTCTGTATTGTAGCTGCCCCCCTCATTTACCCCCCCCCCCCTCAGCAATCTTTTTCCCTACCCTCTATCCCGCCCTCTCTACTCTAGGACCCTCTATTCCGCCTCTATATAAATAAACTTTTCCAATGAATAATTTACACATCAGTTAAATTATATTGGCAATGTCCGTCAGTCCTTCAAGGAGTCCAAATTCATCTTTTTTTTCCTTATTTTTCCTCATACAGAAGTGAACTGAACACAATGTTTTAGGAAAATATATATTTTTCCTTATTTTATTAGAATACAAACCTTCGGGTCCAGTAATTCTATAAACTGAGACATGGGCTGATGTGTCTCCAGTATATTTCTGTGCACAATCTTATTGGTACAAATAGAAATACTGTTTGGTATGTCACTTTGCATTTCTCACGAGTCTCTAGAAATGTCTTTATATTAGGTGGTTATACAGAAAATGCATGAAGCCTGGTTAGAGTGAAATAGGAAAAATGTTATTCATAACTTACAATAGAAGCTTTATTTTTAATGGGGTTTTTTTTCTACTTTTATAAATAAAGGAACATTTCCTTGTGTGCATTTTATTTGAAAATATAAGTACATCGTGTTCAGTTCATGGTTTAATATATTTCCATCTATTTTCAGCTATGTATGACATATGCAGATTTATATTTTTTCATTATTGCAGGGCCTTCAGCTGGCTTTGACTGAAGTTTAAATATTAAGCCTGTCATGTTTCATGAAGATTTGTGAAGAAATACAAGCTTTTGTCTTATAAAACAAAGACAGAGGCATTATATTTGTTGGGAATGCAGTAGAGATTGCCATTTTAGCCTTGTGGTGCCTAATATTTCTTTATTTTATTTATCCCTATGGGATCTCTAACAGTCTATTTGTTTTCTCCCTTACTTTGTGTGAGTGATTTATGTTCTTAAGATTTTTTTTTTCAAGTCATAGTAGGGAGTTACTGTCCACTTCATGGTGAATCAGTACAGTATAGTACAAGAACACATTTTACGCTCCATATACAATCAACACCACCTTTGGAAGAAATTCCAGTCTCAGCAGCAACATCAGCTTGTTTTAAATAGTTGTGGAAGTAAAAATTTAAAGAGGAATGATAGCCAAATTTTTAAGCACTTAAAAGTGATGTAGCAAAGCTATCAATTTTGACTAAAAATTATTACCTGAACATCTCTATGTAAAAAAAAAAAAGATATTTTACCTCAAAATTTAGCCACACTCCATTGTAAAGGGGTATTAAGCAGCCAATCAGGATGCTCGTCCCGGGACTTGCCAAGGAGTGTGCGTCTGGCATGTGCAGGTACAGCCATGTTATTTCCCTCCTCTGTTTAAAGAGACATTGTAAACTAGATTTTTCTTGGCATAAATGTTTTGTAGATGATCCATTTATATAGCCCATCTGGTAGTGTTTTTATAAAAATGTATAGTTTTGATTACTTTTTTAAGAACATTGTGCTGATTTTCAGACTCCTAACCAAGCCCCACAGTACCAGATATATACGCGCGTTTACAGACTCCTGCAGGCTCCTGTTTATGTTATCTGTCTTTTCATATGCAGGGAAGGGGGGGAGGTTGAAATTATCTGCTCTTTTTGTTTACCCAGACCCTTTCACTGGGTGTTCCAGCTAACCTCATCAACGTGCTAAACTGGGAGCTTCTAAGTAAGTACTGGATTTTTAGATCAGTATCTGTGCATATTCTTCTTTATAGCAGTGGAGGCTCCTCTATATGTTCACAGTCGCACGTGAACCCCCATGAGAGCCCTGACCCCTGCTGAGAGGAAAAAACACAAAACAAAAAAAACCTACTTTTTGGCTAAATAAATATAATTTTTCCAATAACACCACTATTGGAAAATTATATTTAATCAACCCAAAATGTTGCAGTCAAATTTTAAACTTTTTTTACTTGGAGAGTGGGACTTTTATTACATGGCTTAACCTTAAATGCCTATACTTCTATCTATCGCACGTGCGATACATAGAAGTATAGGCTTCAAGCCCAGAGCACTTATTTCTTAGTGCTAGTAGCGCCGCCCCCAACCCAGCTCCTATATCTTCCTAACCGCACAGATTTAGCTGTGCGGCAGGAGCCATGTGATGTCAGTGTCACAGTGAGGGGAGGAGGAGCTTGGTCGGCGGCGCAAAACCAGGGGCGTAACTTCCACGATTGCAAAGGTCTGCCACTTGTGGGGGGCCCATCAGCACTGCTCCCTTTAAAATGGCTCGCCTCAAAGCTCCAACAATGTTGTAAGGTAGGTGTTGATTTAGTTTAAAAAAATTTTAATAGTGGCCAGCGGGGGTGCTGCAGCAGGGGCCACATACAGCAATTGTAACAGCCTGCGCGGGCTTCTGTAGAGAGGGCAGTGCACTGGTGCAGTAGTAATTGCCAAATCTGTGAGTGGCCACTCTGAAATTATTTCAAGCTGGGGGTCCATCTCAGAGTCTTACTAGGCATGTTGCTGACATGATCGCTTGTTAGAAAAAAACTTCTCTGCTGCTGCCTGCCGTTAACAAACCTAACAAGGTGGGAGCCTCATTTTAGTTTACTTAAAAATGTTGTAAGCTGTCGCCTGTCAGCTTATCTGTTAAGATTCATGTTCTAAAGTCTCCGGCAGTTTGCAGGAGACGTTTCACATTTGCTAAGCTATTAGTTTAGACTGGTCTGCAGACTGCCAGGATATTTTACACAGACAGGCTAAGTAAGACTGTACTGACAAATGGACTTGTTTTAGTAGCGTTAAACAGATTAACGATCTCATGGGTCTCCTCTCAGCTTTACTGAAAGGAGACACATGAAGTTGTTAATCTGTTATCTGACCCAACCTATGAACTCTGCTTTTTTTAAAAAATACAACTGACATGCTGACCCCTTCTTTTGCCTCACACTGGTTCTATAAAATGTCAGAAATGACCTGCAAATAACAATATTGTATGCATTGTCTGTTTGTCTCAGTGATATTCCCCTCTCCAACTCACCACATAATCCCATATCAATAAATGTTTTTACAATCAATAAAGGAAAACAATGTTTGCACAATAGCTAAGAACACTGAAAGGAACAGTGAGGGAAGATACTAAATGCTTCTATATTTGTGAGTTTTTATGTTTGTGTGTGTGTGAGAGAAAAAGAGGAGAGAGAGAGAGAAAAAGAGGAGAGAGAGAAAAAGAGAGGAGAGAGAGAGAAAAAGAGGAGAGAGAGAGAAAAAGAGGAGAGAGAGAGATAAAGAGGAGAGAGAGAGAGAAAAAGAGGAGAGAGAGAGAGAAAAAGAGGAGAGAGAGAGAGAAAAAAAGAGGAGAGAGAGAGAGAAAAAGAGGAGAGAGAGAGAAAAAGAGGAGAGAGAGAGAAAAAGAGGAGAGAGAGAGAGAGAGAAAAAGAGGAGAGAGAGAGAGAGAGAGAAAAAGAGGAGAGAGAGAGAGAGAGAGAGAGAAAAAGAGGAGAGAGAGAGAGAGAAAAAGAGGAGAGAGAGAGAGAAAAAGAGGAGAGAGAGAGAGAAAAAGAGGAGAGAGAGAGAGAAAAAGAGGAGAGAGAGAGAGAGAGAAAAAGAGGAGAGAGAGAGAGAGAGAGAGAGAGAGAGAGAGAGAGAGAGAGAGAGAGAGAGAGAGAGAGAGAGAGAGAGAGAGAGAGAGAAAGGAGAGAGATAGAGAAAAACAGGAGAGAGAGAAAAAGAGGAGAGAGAGAGAGAGAGAGAGAGAGAAAGAGGAGAGAGAGAGAGAGAAAAAGAGGAGAGAGAGAAAAAGAGGAGAGAGAGAGAGAGAGAGAAAAAAAGAGGAGAGAGAGAGAGAAAAAGAGGAGAGAGAGAGAGAAAAAGAGGAGAGATGGTGTTTAACCCCAGTTCATGTACTGTGAACCCCCATTTGAATAACCCACGAGCCGCCACTGCTTTATAGTAGTGTCTATTACATACAGTTATATGAAAATTGGTGTATACTGTCTACCTCTCCACCCCTGCTCTCTCTCCCTCTGTCCTTTCTCATGTCAGCGACTGCTTATCTGGTATTTCTTCCTGGATGACCTCTCACCACCTAAAGATTAGCATGTCCAAGACTAAGCTCCTCCTTATCCCCCCCTCAAGCTCTACACTGACTTCTGACTTCTCTATCCCTGTTGACGGCATCCCCATTTCCCCATCGCCTCAAGTCCGCTGCCTCGGAGCCACACTTGACTCAAATCTATCCTTCGTCCCCCATATCCAATCGCTTTCTACATCCTGCCGCAACCATCTACACAATATTTCCAAAATTCGCCCTTTTCTGAGCGCTGACACCACAAAGCAAATAATCCACTCCCTTGTTATTTCCCGACTTGACTACTGCAATAACCTACTCGCTGGCCTTCCTCTTTCCCGCCTCTCCCCCCTTCAATCCATCCTAAATGCCTTTGCCAGGCTAATCCACCTTTCCCGTCGATCTGTATCTGCTGCACCTCTCTGCGAGTCCCTTCATTGGCTCCCCATTCACAGCAGAATTAAATTCAGAATTCTCACCCTTACATACAAAGCTCTCATCAACGCTGCTCCTCTCTACCTATCCTCTCTAATACACAAGTATGCTCCAGCCCGTCCACTAAGATCCAACAATGACCTGCTCCTTGCATCCGCAACTATCACCTCCTCTCATGCTAGACTGCAGGACTTCTGTCGTGCAGCACCTACCCTCTGGAACACTCTCCCTCATGCTGTCAGGCTTTGCCCTAATCTTTCTTCCTTTAAATGTTCCCTGAAGACTTTTCTGTTCAGGGAAGCCTACCACCCAACTCAATAATAAATTAATTTCACTTACCTAACATTTCCCTCATCTAACTCTGTATTAACATCTTTCTCAATCTTGCAGTCCTCACCTCCTGTTTCTCAACCTCCTACCCTTCTAGATTGTAAGTTCCCACGGGAATAGGGCCCTCAATTCCTCCTGTATGTGTTTGTAAATTTTGTCCTTTCTCTTACAAGTCTTGTATTGTTTTATTTAAATGAATTGTATCCATGGACAGCGCTGCGGAATATGTTGGTGCTTCATAAATAAAGTATAATAATAATAATAAGTTTACTATGAAATCTCATGTGATCCCAGTAAAGTGTGACATAAGCACTGATGAAGTTGACTGGTTGCAGATGACCGTAGTTGAAGAAAAGGAGGATATATTCACGATGCACTTGTAAACTGAAGAATTTTTGAGCTACAATATCTTCTTTTTTTACATAGAGATGTTAATGTGATCTTTTCTTATCAGCTAGTTTTTACTGTTATGCAGTAATCAGTGTTTTCCCCAGGACTTTCTTAATCGGTGCCCCACCCGGCTGATTTTACGGACAACCCCACTAAAATTTTAACCAATGTTAAACTATAATTAGCTACTATTAAAATGTTTCACTATTTATTGCACAAATTATTAATAAATAAATATATGTTAAATTAAGCAATTATTTTGTGCTTTAGATAGCATAAACTGCTATAATATTAATAATATGTATTACACTGCCCTGCACTTTATAATGCAACACACATCAGAAGAGGTAGGACGCCGCTTCAAGCTCCAGGATAATCAAAAAGCTAGGTAAACTTCCACCAGCCCAACACCTTCCAAACAGAATACAGCCTGGCGCAGACGTGCGCTGTCACAAATCAAACCAGTGCGCATCCAATAGGGGGAGGCTGAGCAAGCCGTGAAGACCAGGAAGTGATGAATAGGACAGCACTCTGGATTTTAAAGCTTAAAAACTATTTTATGTAAATTCTTTAAAATATGCACTCACATGACTAAGTGCCGCAGGGCACGAAACACGTCAGGAGCCTCTCCTCCAACCATGCTTGTGTATTTTTTGTGAGTATATATTTTAAAGAATTTAAATAAAATAGTTTTTAAGCTTTAAAACCCGGAGTGCCGTCCTATTCATCACTTCTTACTTTATAATGCCACCCAACTAACAACATTTTCTGTGAAGAACAGTGGGTATTATGTCCCTTCAAAGTTTCATGATATAAATAGAGCACTGGTTTTCAAACCTGTCTGTAGGCCTCCCCAATAGGCCATATTTTCAGGATTACCTTGGATGAGAGCAGCTAAAATTACCATGGTTACTAATCGGCTGATTAGTTCACCTGTACTCCAGTTCAGATATCCTCATAATGTGGCCGGTTAGTGAGGCCTGAGGAGAGATTTGAAAACCAGTGAAATAGAGTATAAAATTTAAAGAATAAGATAAATTGTTCAATTACTTCTATTACCAAATTAACCTATTCCTCTTGAGTACCATATGTAGAACATTGTTCCAGTGGTGTTTTTAGCTTTTGTGCTGCCCTATGCATTGGCAACATCTGCTGCCCCACACTCCTCAAGCCCAACTATATTAGCTCACTTTTGTCTCATATATTTGCCATAAAAAGAGGTCAGTGACACATTGAGGGGTCATGAACCCCTTTAATAGACAGCCAGGGATTTGTAATAACGTGAGAAAATAAAATATTTGGAAAATAAAGAACTGGTAAAACACCATGCCAAAGGATCCCCCCTTTAACATGTTTTGCCTCCACTAAATTCTGCTTAGTTGGCCTTGGCCAAAATAGCTGTCGCAGTAACTGCTGCCATGCAGAGCTTAAAGGGACATTAAAAACAAACATTTTCTTTCATTTCATTCAGATAGAGCATGCAATTTTAAACGATTTCCTAATTTACTTCTATTATCTAATTTGCTTCATTCTCTTGATATTCTTTGCTGAAAAGCATATCTAGATAGGCTCAGTAGCTGCTGATTGGTCGCTATCTGAATCATGAAATACATTTTTGGGGTTTAATGTCCATTTAAGACAAGCTCTCATTAGAGAAATCTAAGCTTTAATTCAGGATACCAAGAAAAGGAGGTAAATCTGAAGTACACTGGGTTGTTTTTTTGTATTCTCTAAATGCAGAGTTTATCAACCGCGGTCCTCAACTACCCCAAACTCACCAGGTTTTCTTTATAGCTGAGCTGAACCAGTGCACAGGTGAAGTAATCAGCTGATCAGTAACCATGGTTACTAACCTGTTCTAACCCATCAGCTGATAATTTCACCTATGCACTGGTTCAGCTATAATAAAAACCTGGCCTGTTGGGGGACTTGAGGACCGCGGTTGAGAAACAATGCTCTAAATCATGAAAGTATATATTTTTTCCTTGCATGTCCTTTTCATTAAGAATATATTTTGTATAATATTATTTAGATACAGAGTAAGATTTCATAGAAAAAACAACATTGAGTAAGGCTTTATGTTTTTATAATTACTGAGCATAAGGTCTCTCCTTTCCCTTAATCCTATATTAGTAGCTATCAAAACTAATAATAATATAATAATAATAATTTGCGATTTATATAGCGCTTTTCTCCCTGTGAGACTCAAAGCACTTTACAAATATACCAACATAAGACATAAAAGTTAGGAGTTTCTGAAGGTCAGATAGGCGGACTGAATGCCTGATGGAAGAGGTGGGTCTTTAGCTTTTTTTTAAAAGTCTGTAAGGACGGTGCCTCTCTGATTGCGCACAGTAAAGAGTTCCAGAAAGTAGGGGCAGCGTGGCAGAATGCTCTGAAGCCTGAGTTTGTCCTTATTCTTGGCACTGAGAGGAGGGATGTGTTGGCTGACCTAAGTGAACGGGATGGGATGTAGGGTGTCAGGAGCTCTTTCAGGTGCTGTGGGCCTTGGTTGTTTAAGGCTTTGAAGGTCAGCAGGCCAATTTTAAAATATGTTCGCCATTTAATTGGAAGCCAATGCAGGGAGTGGAGAACAGGTGTTATGTGGCAGGAGCGAGTTTGATTGGTCAATAGTCTGGCTGCTGCGTTTTGTACTGTCTGAAGGCGATGGAGTTCTTTTTTTGGGAGGCCCAAGTAAAGTGCATTGCAGTAATCTAGCCTAGAAGATACAAATGCATGGATTAATGTTGGCATATCATCCGGGGGAATTAAGTGTTGTATCCTGGCTATGTTTTTCAGATGAAAGTAGGCAGATTTTATTACGGAGGAAATCTGCTGTTTAAAAGATAGTCCAGCGTCAATCAGCACTCCGAGGTTTCATACCTGTGCTGAACTAACGAGTTCAGAACCTCCAAGCTCCAGGCCAGTTGGGTGATCGTGAGATATTTTTGATGCCCGTAAGTGGCAAGAGTCCATGAGCTAGTGACGTATGGTATATACATTCCTGCCAGGAGAGGGCAAAGTTTCCCAAACCTCAAAAATGCCTATAGATACACCTCCCGCCTCACTCATACCTTCGTTTTACAAATTGTGCCTCTCATGGAGGTGATGAAGCAAGTTATATTTGTAGTTGTATTTTCAGTTTATAATAGTCATGCACTTACACTGACATCAGAAACATTGCTTCCTGGTTGTTTTTTGTTGATCAATAAGGCATGTCCTTTTAAAAAATATATAATAATGTCTTATGATGTGTTTGGATAACCAGTTCCTGTATAGGATACTATATTCATAGTTCAACAGTATGTGCTGACTGTATTTTTTACATTTAAATCATTTCTACTTGTGTATATATAAGGGGAGAATGACTGCATCCTTTATTAAATCATTTTCTCATGCACAACTTTATTGATTGCAAAGACTGGTTTGATTTTTTTTTGACGTTAAGATGACAAATAACAGTCCTATTAGATTAGTTTGGGACATGGAAGGAATAATGATTACTTTGATATTCTTTTCCAGCTTATCAAAATTTCTGTGCTAAAACATCACATTCAAGCTAGAGTTATTTTTTCCTCGTTTTCTAAGCCATTCCAGTCTATTAAAGGGACATTTTCAAATATACTTATTTTATCTATTTTTTTTAGTTTTCTTGTTATTCTTTGTTGAAAAGCAGGATGGTAAGCTAAGGAGTGTTAACTATATGACAGCAGTTTTGCTACATTGTTATACATTAGCAAGAGCACTATATGGCAGCACAATTCCCTGTCATGTAGTGCGTCAGAAATGTGCACACTACCTATCTACATATCTCTTTAACAAAGAATAACATAAGAACGATGCAAATTTGATAATAGAAGTAAATTGGGAACTTTTTTTAAAATTGTTTTCTCTATCTTAATCATGAAAAAAAAAAAAATTGGGTTTCATGTCCCTTTAAATTAGCGTATTAGATAAATAGAAAATATTGGCACTGTGACATAAATATATATTTAGGAATAAAGGATATACTAATCCCTGGTGCTAGCCCTTAATAATATATCGTGAAATGTGAGGAAAAGGGAAGGTGGGACAAGAAGGGGTTAAATAGCACTCATTCCTATTCACATGGTAATATTGTTGAAAAATATTCAACTATCAGGAGTAAAGTTGTTTACTAAAAAACATTTTTGTTAACCACTCTTTTTAACCCCTTAATGACCGGACCCTTTTTCAATTTTCTTACCCTTAATGACAATGGCTATTTTTACATTTCTGCTGTGTTTGTGTTTAGCTGTAATTTTCCTCTTACTCATTTACTGTACCCACACATATTATATACCGTTTTTCTCGCCATTAAATGTACTTTCTAAAGATACCATTAGTTTCTAAATGTTGTCCTGAGTTTAGAAATACCCAATGTTTACATGTTCTTTGCTTTTTTTGCAAGTTATAGGGCAAAAAATACAAGTAGCACTTTGCTATTTCCAAACCACTTTTTTTTTTCAAAATGAGCGCTAGTTACATTGGGACACTGATATCTTTCAGGAATCCCTGAATATCCCTTGACATGTATATATTTTTATTTAGAAGACATCCCAAAGTATTGATCTAGGCCCATTTTGGTATATTTCATGCCACCATTTCACCACCAAATGCGATCAAATAAAAAAAACTGTTGACTTTTTCACAATGTTTTTCACAAACTTTAGGTTTCTTGCTGAATTTATTTACAAAGAACTTGTGCAATTATGGCATAAATGGTTGTAAATGCTTCTCTGGGATCCCCTTTGTTCAGAAATAGCAGACAATATATGGCTTTGGCGTTGCTTTTTGGTAATTAGAAGGCCGCTAAATGCCGCTGCACACCACACGTGTATTATGCCCAGCAGTGAAGGGGTTAACTAGCGAGCTTGTAGGGAGCTTTTAGGTTTAATTTGAGCTTTAGTGTAGTGTAGTAGACAACCCAAATTATTGATCTAGGCCCATTTTGGTATATTTCATGCCACCATTTCACCGCCAAATACGATCAAATAAAAAAAAAAAAACCTTAAATTTATCACAATTTTAGGTTTCTTACTGAAATTATTTACAAACAGCTTGTGCAATTATGGCACAAATGGTTGTAAATGCTTCTCTGGGATCCCCTTTGTTCAGAAATAGCAGACATATATGACTTTGGCGTTGCTTTTTGGTAATAATAAGGCCGTTAAATGCTGCTGCGCACCACACTTGTAATATGCCCAGCAGTTAAGGGGTTAATTAGGAAGCTTGTGGGGTTAATTTTTAGCTTTAGTGTAGAGATCAGCCTCCCACCTGACACATCCCACCCCCTGATCCCCCCCTGACCTCCCTCAAACAGCTCTCTTCCCTCCCCCACCTCACAATTGTCACCGCCATCTTAAGTACTGGCAGAAAGTCTGCCAGTACTGAAATAAAAATCATTTATTATTAAAAAAAAAATTTCATACAGTCTGCAGTCTGCATCCCCCCTTACCCCACAACCTCCCTGATCCCCCCCCCCATACATCTCTCTAACCCTCCCCCTCTACCTGTTTGCCGCCATCTTGGGTACTGGCAGCTGTCTGACAGTACCCAATTTGCCCCCCAAAATAGTTTTTGTTTCACTTTTTTATATGAAAAATGTGTTTTCTGTAGTGTAGCTCCCCCTCCCAGATCTCTTACTAAACAATGGAGATCCCCCTGCATCTGCATTGGTTATTTTTATTTTTTTTGTCTTCCTGCATATTTTGCGTACGCGCACCCGCCCCCCCGTCCGCAACCGCAGAAAATAACATAATGGCTCGGGATTACAGAAATAAGGAGCCTATAGCCTAATGGTCCTCCCAGAAGCTGCTCCCACCCACCAACAAATGTGTGATCGTCAGAAGCCGATGCAGAGAGGGCCACAGAGTGGCCCTTTCTGCATTGGTTGGTAAAATAAGGGATTGCAGTGATGCCTCAATATTGAGGCATCACTACAATCCCTTGTAAGCAGCTAGAAGCGATCATGATCGCTTCCAGTGCTTCTAACAACAGAGGACGTACCAAGTACGTCAATTGTCATTAAGGGGAGTTTTTCTATGACGTACCTGGTACGTCCTCTGTCATTAAGGGGTTAAATTTAAAATGTAATAAACATTACAAAAATGGAATAAACCATGGTATATCTATTAGGCTCCACAATATCAAACAATGCAGCACACAGAGAAAGAAAACGCAGCTTACCCACCCCCCTGTATTCCTGGCCGATAACTTGATACTTCGGCTTCAGGTGACAGGGATGACAAGTTGTCAGTCTGCATACACATTGAGAAAGGCCACAACTCGGCCGAAACGCGTTTGTGTGATTGTGTGAATGTGTTGGTTTTAAAATTAAGTATATCATTATTCCACCTCAGTAGTGTTTATTTTGCAGCGGGTTAGGATCGTAGTTCTGGCCATCCCTGTCACCTGAAGCCGAAGTATCCAGTAATTTGTAAAGTTTATTACATTTTAAATTTAAAAAGAGTGGTTAATAAAAACGTTTTTTAGTAAACAACTTTACTCCTAACCCTTTAAATTAGCCACCATTGGTATGAGTAAAACCACTCAAATTACATAAAATGAATTTATATAAACAAACAATAACTTTTCATAACAGGTTGTTCAGGCTGTTCAAAAATTTTTTTTACAGACCTTCACTAAAATAAAAGATAAATAACCAAAACTAAAAATTCCATATCCCTTTAACTAAACAAACTAATAAACGAATATCAAAATGTATTATTAAGTTAATTTTGTTTCTCAGTGTCATTGATAGGGAAAACTGAATTAATTAACTAATTTTCATATATGTTCATTAGTGATGTTGCGAACAGTTCGCCGGAGAACAGTTCCCGGCGAACATAGCTTGTTCACGTTCGCCGCGGCGGGCAAACATATGCGATGTTCGATCCGCCCCCTATTCGTCATCATTGAGGAAACTTTGACCCTGTATCTCACAGCCTGCAGACACATTTGAGCCAATCAGCAGCAGACACTCCCTCACAGACCCTGCCAGCTCCTGGGCAGCAGCCATTTTAGATTCATTACGATCTTGCATTGTTAGTGAGAGGAGGTTTAGTGATGCTGCTGCTGATATTATAGGGAAAAGCTAGTGTATTTAGTGTCCACTACAGTCCTGAAGGACTCATCTAATCTCTGCTGTAAGGACAGCACCCCAAAAAGCCCTTTTTAGGGCTAGAACTTCAGCCCAAAAAGCCCTTTTTAGGGCTAGAACTTCAGTCGTTTTTTTTTTATTATTTGTAATTTTATTTGCATTTGCCTGGCTGTCAGCCTATGTGTGAGGCTCACAGCATATACTGTGATTAGTGCCACCACTGATATCTGCTTAACATTAGTGTAATTTTTTTTTAAAAAAAACTTTTAAATCATTTTGCTAGTGTAATCTAATTTAATTTTCTATCAGGCCTGTGTGTCAGGCTCACACAGCATATACTGTAGTTAATTGCTCTGTGCCAGCCACCACTCATATCTGCTTAACATTAGTGTAAATTTTTTTTAAAAAACTTTTAAATCATTTTGCTAGTGTAATCTAATTTAATTTTCTATCAGGCCTGTGTGTCAGGCTCACACAGCATATACTGTGGTTAATTGTTCTGTGCCAGCCACCACTCATATCTGCTTAACATTAGTGTAAATTTAAAAAAACAACTTTTAAATAATTTTGCTAGTGTAATCTAATTTCATTGTCTATCAGGCCTGTGTCTCAGGCTCACACAGCATATACTGTGGTTAATTGCTCTGTGCCACCACTGATATCTGCTTAACAATCATTCGTGTAAATTAAAAAAAAACAAAAAACTTTTAAATCATTTTGCTAGTGTAATCTAATTTCATTTTCTATCAGGCCTGTGTGTCAGGCTCACACAGCATATACTGTGGTAAATTGCTCTGTGCCACCACTGATATCTGGTGTAACATTAGTGTAAAATTAAAAAAAAAAAAATTTTACATAATTTTGCTAGTGTAATCTAATTTCATTTTCAATCAGGCCTGTGTGTCAGGCCCACATCATATACTGTGATTAATAGCTCTGTTTTCCACCACTTATATCTGGTGTAACATTAGTGTAAATTTAAAAAAAAAAAAATCTTTTACATCAGTCCTCTTCTAGTGTTATTTAATTTTAGTCGCCAGGCCAGCCTGCCACTAGTGCCAGCCTGTGTGTCAGGCTGCCAGCACATACTGTGCCTACTTCTATCCTCAGTGCCACCACTCCTATCTGTTGTAACATTAGTGTAACTTTTTTTTAAAAAAAACTTTTACATCAGTCTGCTAGTGTTATTTAATTGCAGTTGCCTGTCTGCCAGCGTGTGTGCCAGACCCACTTTCAAACTAGTGCCACGATTCATATTTGTTATAACAGTAGTGTAAATATTTTAAATAAAAACTTTTTTGACTGTGAATCATCAGTCTGCTAGTGCAATTGAATTGCAGTTGCCTGCCTGCCAGCGTGTGTGCCAGGCCCACTTGCCAACTAGTGCCACCAATCATATTTGTTATAACAGTATTGTAAATATTTAAAATAAAAACTTTTTTGACTGTGAAACATCAGTCATCTAGTGTAATCTAATTGCAGTTGCCTTCCCCCCAGCGTGTGTGCCAGGCCCACTTGCCAACTAGTGCCACCAATCATATTTGTTATAACAGTATTGTAAATATTTAAAAAAATATATTTTTTGACTGTGAAACAGTCTGCTAGTGTAATCTAATTGAAGCTGTCTGCCTGCCTGCCAGCGTGTGTGCCTGGCCCACTTGCCAACTATTGCCACCAATCATATTTGTTATAACAGTTTTGAAAATATTTAAAATAAAAACTTTTTTGACTGTGAATCATCAGTCTGCTAGTGCAATTGAATTGTAGTTGCCTTCCTGCCAGCGTGTGTGCCAGGCCCACTTGCCAACTAGTGCCACCAATCATATTTGTTATAACAGTTTTGAAAATATTTAAAATAAAAACTTTTTTGACTGTGAATCATCAGTCTGCTAGTGCAATTGAATTGCAGTTGCCTGCCTGCCAGTGTGTGTGCCAGGCCCACTTGCCAACTAGTGCCACCAATCATATTTGTTATTACAGTAGTATAAATATTTAAAATAAAAACTTTTTTGACTGTGAATCATCAGTCTGCTAGTGCAATTGAACTGCAGTTTCCTGCCTGCCAGCGTGTGTGCAAGGCCCACTAGCCAACTAGTGCCACCAATCATATTTGTTATAACAGTATTGTAAATATATAAAATAAAAACTTTTTTGACTGTGAATCATCAGTCTGCTAGTGCAATTGAATTGCAGTTGCCTGCCTGCCAGCGTGTGTGCCAGGCTCACTTGCCAACTAGTGCCACCAATCAGATTTGTTATAACAGTATTGTAAATATTTAAAATAAAAACTTTTTTGACTGTGAAACATTAGTCAGCTAGTGTAATCTAATTGCAGTTGCCTTCCTCCCAGCGTGTGTGCCAGACCCACTTGCAAACTAGTGCCACCAATCATATTTGTTATTACAGTAGTGTAAATATTTTTTAAAAAATATTTTTTGACTGTGAAACATCAGTCTTCTAGTGCAATTGAATTGCAGTTGCCTGCCTGCCAGCGTGTGTGCCAGTCCCACTTGCCAACTATTGCCACCAATCATATTTGTTATAACAGTTTTGAAAATATTTAAAATAAAAACTTTTTTGACTGTGAATCGTCAGTCTGCTAGTGCAATTGAATTGCAGTTGCCTGCCTGCCAGCGTGTGTGCCAGGCCCACTTACCAACTAGTGCCACCAATCATATTTGTTATAATAGTAGTGTAAATATTTAAAAAAAAAACTTTTTTGACAGTGAAGCATCAGTCAGCTAGTGTAATCTAATTACAGTTGCCTTCCTCCCAGCGTGTCTGCCAGGCCCACTTGCAAACTAGTGCCACCAATCATATTTGTTATTACAGTAGTGTAAATATTTAAAATAAAAACTTTTTTGACTGTGAATCATCAGTCTGCTAGTGCAATTGAATTGCAGTTTCCTGCCTGCCAGCGTGTGTGCCAAGCCCACTAGCCAACTAGTGCCACCAATCATATTTGTTATAACAGTATTGTAAATATTTAAAATAAAACCTTTTTTGACTGTGAATCATCAGTCTGCTAGTGCAATTGAATTGCACTTGCCTGCCTGCCAACGTGTGTGCCAGGCCCACTTGCCAACTAGTGCCACCAATCATATTTGTTATAACAGTATTGTAAATATTAAAAATAAAAACTTTTTTGACTGTAAAACATCAGTCAGCTAGTGTAATTGAATTGCAGTTGCCTTTCTCCCAGCTTGTGTGCCAGGCCCACTTGCCAACTAGTGCCACCAATCATATTTGTTATAACAGTAGTGTAAATATTTTAAAAAAATATTTTTTGACTGTGAAACATCAGTCTGCTAGTGTAATCTAATTGAAGTTGCCTGCCTGCCAGCGTGTGTGCCAGGCCCACTTGCCAACTATTGCCACCAATCATATTTGTTATAACAGTTTTGAAAATATTTAAAATAAAAACTTTTTTGACTGAATCATCAGTCTGCTAGTGCAATTGAATTGCAGTTGCCTGCCTGCCAGCGTGTGTGCCAGGCCCACTTGCCAACTAGTGCCACCAATCATATTTGTTATAACAGTAGTGTAAATATTTTTAAAAAAAAACTTTTTTGACAGTGAAGCATCAGTCAGCTAGTGTAATCTAATTGCAGTTGCCTTCCTCCCAGCGTGTGTGCCAGGCCCACTTGCCAACTAGTGCCACCAATCATATTTGTTATAACAGTAGTGTAAATATTTAAAATAAAAACTTTTTTGACTGTGAATCATCAGTCTGCTAGTGCAATTGAATTGCAGTTGCCTGCCTGCCAACGTGTGTGCCAGGCCCACTTGCCAACTAGTGCCACCAATCATATTTGTTATTACAGTATTTTAAATATTTAATAAAAAAACTTTTTTGACTGTGAAACATCAGTCTACTATAGTAATCTAATTGAAGTTGCCTGCCTGCCAGCGTGTGTGCCAGGGCCACTTGCCAAGTTAGTGGCATCACTCATATTTGTTCTCACAGTACTTTTAATATTTAAAAAATAAACATTTTTGAAACATCAGTCTGCTTTTATGTGTCAGGCTCACAGCGTATACTGTGCCCACTTGCCCAGTGCCACCACTCATAATTTGTTTAATAGTATTGTAAGTGTACATTTTAAAAAAAATGACAGGCAGAGGCAGGCCACCCCGCAGGTGCCGTCGTGGTCGTGGTGCTGTGATACCCTTAGACCCTACAACTATGCACAGTGTTCAGAGGCCAGGTGCCAGGGACGTGAAAAGTTCTGAGGAGGACCTAGTTGAATGGCTAACACAGGACACTCAATCTTCTACAGCTTCCGCTCCTAGTCCTAACCTTGACGCACCATCCATCTCCAGTTGTGCTTTGGGCACCTCTCAAGTAACCAGTGCCACTCACCCGCCTGTTGCCACCACCAACACTAGCACCACAGTTATTGACACATCAGTTGGAAGAAATGAGTGATGCGCAACCATCATTGACAGAGGATGTAGATAACAGTGATATGTCTCAGTCAGGCAGCATTACACACATGGACGTACGGTTTGATGATGATGATGTACCCACTGCTGCTTCCTTTGTTGATGTGTCAGATACAAGTGAAGCGGTTGATGATGATGTGTCCGTGGATGTCACGTGGGTGCCCGCTAGAAGAGAAGAAGAAGAGGGGGAAAGTTCAGATGGGGAGACAGAGAGGAGGAGGAGGAGACGAGTTGGAAGCAGGGGGAAGTCGTCGCAAGGAGCTAGTGGCACAGTCAGACAGCATGCATCGGCACCCGAGGTCAGCCAGACAGCACGCCAATCAACGCATGCTGTTGACACCACCAGAATGCCGTCATCGCAGAGCTCAGCAGTGTGGCATTTTTTGTGTGTCTGCCTCTGACAACAGCAATGCCATTTGCAACCTGTGCCAGAAGAAACTGAGTCGTGGGAAGTCCAACACCCACCTCGGTACAACTGCTTTGCGAAGGCACATGGTCTCACATCACAAACAACGATGGGAAGAACACATGAGTAGAAGCAGCACACAAACTCAAAGCCGCCCTCCTCCACCTGTCCAGCATCTTCAGCCACGTCAACCACTGCTGTCCTCCTTGCCCCCTCTCAACCATCCTCCACTCAGTCTCTCTTACATAGCAGTTCCTGGTCATCTGCCCACAGTCAGGGGTCAAGGACATGTTTGAGAGTAAGAAGCCAATTTCCCAAAGTAACCCCCTTGCCCGGCTTGTCTGAACTCTTAGCCCGCCAGCTTTTACCATACAAGCTGGTGGAGTCTGAGGCTTTCAAAAAATTTGTATCTATTGGGACACCGCAGTGGAAGGTACCTGGCCGAAATTTCTTTTCACAAAAGGCAATCCCAAACCTGTACTCGATTGTGCGAAAGGAAGTAATGGCATGTCTGGCACACAGCGTTGGGGCAAGGGTCCATATGACCACTGATAGCTGGTCTGCAAAGCATAGTCAGGGCAGGTATATCACCTACACTGCGCATTGGGTAAACCTGCTGACGGCTTCCAAGCATGGAATGTGTGACTCTGCAGAGGAGTTGGTGACACCGCCACGACTTGCAGGCAGGCCTGCTGCTACCTCCTCTACTCCTCCTACTCCATCCTCTTCCATAACCTCTTCCTTGGCTGAGTCCTCTTCTGCTGCTGCGTCTTGCTCCACATCAATGGCACCCCCCCAGCTCCCCAGGTACTATTCAACATCCCGGATACGGCAGTATCACGCCGTGTTGGGGTTGACTTGTCTGAAAGCCGAGAGTCACACCGCACCAGCACTCCTGTCCGCCCTGAACACACAGGTGGATCAGTGGCTGACTCCGCACCAACTGGAGATTGGCAAGGTTGTTTCTGACAATGGAAGTAATTTGGTGGCGGCATTGAAATCGGGCAAGTTCACACATGTGCCGTGCATGGCACATGTGTGTAATCTGATTGTACAACGCTTTGTGCATAAGTACCCAGGCTTACAGGACATCCTGAAGCAGGCCAGGAAGGTGTATGGCCATTTCAGGCGTTCCTACACGGCCATGGCGCACTTGTCCGATATCCAGCATCGAAACAACCTGCCAGTGAGGCGCTTGATTTGCGACAGTCCGACACGTTGGAATTCAACACTCCTAATGTTCGACCGCCTGCTCCAACAAGAAAAAGCTGTTAATGAGTATTTGTATGACCGGGGTACTAGGACAGCCTCTGGGGAGCTGGGGATTTTTTTGCCAAATTACTGGACGCTCATGCGCAATGCCTGTAGGCTCATGCGTCCTTTTGAGGAGGTGACAAACCTTGTCAGTCGCACCGAAGGCACCATCAGTGACATCATACCATTTGTTTCTTCCTGGAGCGTGCCCTGCGAAGAGTGCTGGATCAGGCCGTAGATGAGCTTGAAGAGGAAGAGTTATGGTGTCCATCACCACCAGAAACAGCCTTATCAGCATCGCTTGCTGGACCTGCGGCAACGCAGGAAGAGGATTGTGAGGAAGAGGAGTCAGAGGAGGAATGTGGCTTTGAGGAGGAAGACCAAGCACAACAGGCATCCCAGGGTGCTCGTTGTTGTCACCTATCTGGTACCCGTGGTGTTGTACGTGGCTGGGGGGAAGAAGATACCTTCAGTGACAAAAGTGAGGACGAGGAACGGGACATGATTAGCTCGGCATCCAATCTTGTGCAAATGGGGTCTTTCATGCTGTCGTGCCTGTTGAGGGACCCTCGTATAAAAAAGCTGAAGGAGAACGACCTGTACTGGGTGTCCACGCTACTAGACCCCGGGTATAAGCATAAAGTGACTGAAATGTTACCAAATTCCCGCAAGTCGGCAAGGATGGAGCGGTTTCAAAATAAATTAAAAACTATGCTTTACACAGCGTATAAGGGTGATGTCACAGCACAACGGGAATCTAACAGGGGAAGAGATGAAAGTAATCCTCCTCCTCCCATGACCACGGCGGCAAGGACAGGACGCTTTCCTGACGTGTTGTTGATGGAGGACATGCGGACCTTTTTAACTCCTATGCATCGCCAGAGCCTTTCGAGATCCAGCCTCAGAGAAAGACTCAACCGACAGGTAGCAGACTACCTAGCATTAACTGTGGATCTCGACACTCTGTGGAGCGATGGACCCCTTGACTACTGGGTGTGCAGGCTTAACCTGTGGCCTGAGCTATCCCAATTTGCAATCGAACTTCTGGCCTGCCCCGCTTCAAGTGTCCTGTCAGAAAGGACCTTCAGTGCAGCAGGAGGTTTTGTCACTGAGAAGAGAAGTCGCCTAGGTCAAAAAAGTCTTGATTATCTCACCTTTATTAAAATGAATGAGGGATGGATCCCGAAGGGACTGACATTGGGCGATACATTTGAGTAAAAAAGGCCTGATGATGTATGAGCTGCCTTGGGCTACAAATGGTACACATGCTGCCGTATTTTTTCTTAGAATGCCGGATGACTTGCGTGACTTATCCGCCAACAACTAGTGTTCAAGCCGCAAGGTTTTAGGGCACTTTCTAACTGTTTTAAAAAACATCAATTTTTCTGGCCGCTACTACAGCAGCGGCTGCAACAATACCAAATTTTTCAGGCATTTGGACATTTTTTCTGGCCTCTGGTGCTGCACTGTGACTACAAAACCCAAACCAAAAAAAGGCACATAACAGTGATGAAACTGTTGAGAATAGTACTCATTAACACACCACTCATATCTGGTGGCACAGTAGATTGCACGTGCAGTGCCCCAAATTTGAAGTAGGAGGACCAACCAAGCATCTTTTTCCATCTCACGGTTCCGAAAAATTATCTATGGGTTCCTCAAAACGATGCCATACCTGTACTCTATTGTGCAAAAGGATGGCATATGTGGTGTTTCATGCTGTTGTGCCTGTTGAGGGTCATGGACCATCGTATAAAAAGGCTGAAGGAGAACGACCTGTACTGGGTGTCCAAGCATGTTTTTGTTCAATTTCCCGGTTCCTAAAAATTATCTCCGGGGTCCTAAAATCAATGCCATACCTGTAATCTATTGTGCAAAAGGATGGCATATGTGGTGTTTCATGCTGTTGTGCCTGTTGAGGGTCGTGGACCATCGTATAAAAAGGCTGAAGGAGAACGACCTGTACTGGTTGTCCAAGCACATTTTTTTGTTCAATTTCCCGGTTCCTAAAAATTATCTCCGGGTTCCTAAAATCAATGCCATATCTGTAATCTATTGTGCAAAAGGATGGCATATGTGGTATTTCATGCTGTTGTTTCTGTTGAGGGTTCGGGACCTTCGTATAAAAAGGCTGAAGGAGAACGAGCTATACTGGGTGTCCAAGCATCTTGTTCCATCTCCCGGTTCCTAAAAATTATCTCCGGGTTCCTAAAATGGATGCCATACCTGTACTCTATTGTTCAAAAGGATGGCATTCGTGGTGTTTCATGCTGTTGTTTCTGTAGAGGGTCCTGGACCCTCTTATAAAAAGGCTGAAGGAGAAAGACCTGTACTGGGTGTCCAAGCATCTTTTTCCATCTCCCGGTTCCTAAAAATTATCTCCGGGTTCCTAAAATGGATGCCATACCTGTACTGGATTGTTCAAAAGGATGGCATATGTGGTGTTTCATGCTGTTGTTTCTGTTGAGGGTCCGGGACCCTCTTATAAAAAGACTGAAGGAGAACTACCTGTACTGGGTGTCCAAGCATCTTTTTCCATCTCCCGGTTCCTAAAAATTATCTCCGGGTTCCTAAAATCGATGCCATACCTGTACTCTATTGTGCAAAAGGATGGCATATGTTATATTTCATGCTGTTGTGCCGGTTGAGGGTCGGGGACCCTCGTATAAAAAGGCTGAAGGAGAACGACCTGTACTGGGTTTCCAAGCATCTTTTTCCATCTCCCGGTTCCTAAAAATTATCTCTGGGTTCCTAAAATGGATGCCATACCTGTACTCTATTGTGCAAAAGGATGGCATATGTGGTGTTTCATGCTGTTGTGCCGGTTGAGGGTCGGGGACCCTCGTATAAAAAGGCTGAAGGAGAACGACCTGTACTGGGTGTCCAAGCATCTTTTTCCATCTCCCGGTTCCTAAAAATTATCTCTGGGTTCCTAAAATCAATGGCATACCTGTACTGGATTGCTCAAAAGGATGGCATATGTGGTGTTTCATTCTGTTGTGCCTGTTGAGGGTCCTGGACCCTCGTATAAAAAGGCTGAAGGAGAACGAGCTGTACTGGGTGTCCAAGCATCTTTTTCCATCTCCCGGTTCCTAAAAATTATCTCCGGGTTCCTAAAATGGATGCCATACCTGTACTCTATTGTGCAAAAGGATGGCATATGTGGTGTTTCATGCTGTTGTTTCTGTTGAGGGTCCTGGACCCTCGTATAAAAAGGCTGAAGGAGAACGACCTGTACTGGGTGTCCAAGCATTTTTTTTTCCATCTCCCGGTTCCTAAAAATTATCTCCGGGTTCCTAAAATCGATGCCATACCTGTACTCTATTGTGCAAAAGGAAGTAACCTTACCATGGGTCACAGACCGCATGTCTTGTTGTTATATTTTGTCAGGGTAATCGGGCAGGCCATATAGACCTCACCCGATAGGGGGAGTAACACGTATTAAAGTGCTAAGAATAGTAATACTTAACACAACCTAGTTACCATGGCTCCCAGACCGCATGTCTTATTGTTATATTTTGTCAGTGTACTCAGGCAGGCCATATGGAACTCCACTGGATAGTTGGAGTAACACGTATTAAAGTGCTAAGAATAGTACTACTTAACACAACCTAGTTACCATGGCTCCCAGACCGCATGTCTTATTGTTATATTTTGTCAGGGTACACAGGCAGGCAATATAGACCTCCCCCAATAGGGGGAGTAAAATGGATTAAACTGCTAAGAATAGTACTACTTAACACAACCTTAACATGGGTCACAGACCTCATGTCTTATTGTTATATTTTGTCAGGGTAATCAGGCAGGCCATATACACCTCCCCCGATAGGGGGAGTTACAGGGATTAAAGTGCTAAGAATAGTACTACTTAACACAACCTTACCATGGGTCACAGACCGCATGTCTTATTGTTATATTTTGTCAGGGTAATCATGCAGGCCATATAGACCTCCCCAGATAGGGGGAGTAACAGGTATTAAAGTGCTAAGAATAGTACTACTTAACACAACCTAGTTACCATGGGTACCAGACCGCATATCTTGTTGTTATATTTTGTCAGGGTAATCATGCAGACCATATAGACCTCCCCCGATAGGGGGAGTTACAGGGATTAAAGTGCTAAGAATAGTACTACTAAACACAACCTAATTATGATGGGTCCCAGACCGCATGTTTTATTATTATACTTTGTCAGGGTAATCATGCAGGCCATATAGACTTCCCCCGATATGGGGAGTAACAGGTATTAAACTGCTAAGAACAGTACTACTTAACACAACCTAGTTACCATGGGTTCCAGACCGCATGTCTTGTTGTGATGCTTTGTCAGGGTAATCAGGCAGGCCATATAGACCTCACCCGATAGGGGGAGTAAAAGGGATTAAAGTGCTAAGAATACTACTACTTAACACAACCTAGTTACCATGGCTCCCAGACTGCATGTCTTATTGTTATATTTTGTCAGGGTAATCAGGCAGGCCATATAGACCTCACCCGATAGGGGGAGTTACAGGGATTAAAGTGCTAAGAATAGTACTACTTAACACAACCTAGTTACCATGGCTCCCAGACTGCATGTTTTATTATTATACTTTGTCAGGATAATCATGCAGGCCATATAGACCTCCCCCGATATCGGGACTAACAGGTATTAAAGTGCTAAGAACAGTACTACTTAACACAACCTAGTTACCATGGGTCCCAGCAGCATGTCTTGTTGTTATGCTTTGTCAGGGTAATCAGGCAGGCAATATAGACCTCCCCTGATAGGGGGAGTAAAAGGGATTAAAGTGCTAAGAATAGTTCTACTAAACACAACCTAATTATGATGGGTGCCAGACCGCATGTTTTATTATTATACTTTGTCAGGGTAATCATGCAGGCCATATAGACCTCCCCCGATATGGAGAGTAACAGGTATTAAACTGCTAAGAACAGTACTACTTAACACAACCTAGTTACCATGGGTCCCAGACCACATGTTTTGTTGTTATACTTTGTCAGGGTAATCATGCAGGCCATATAGACCTCCCCTGATAGGGGGAGTAAAAGGGATTAAAGTGCTAAGAATAGTACTACTAAACACAACCTAATTACCATGGGTCCCAGACCGCATGCCTTGTTGTTATACTTTCTCAGGGTAATCATGCAGGCCATATAGACCTACACAGATAGGGGGAGTAACATGGATTAAAGTGCTAAGAATAGTACTAATATAAACACAACCTAGTTACCATGGGTCCCAGACCGCATGTCTTGTTGTTATAATTTGTCAGGGTAATCAAGCAGGCCATATAGACCTCCCCCGATAGGGGGAGTTACAGGGATTAAAGTGCTAAGAATAGTACTACTTAACACAACCTAGTTACCATGGGTCCCAGACCGCATGTTTTATTATTATACTTTGTCAGGGTAATTATATATCTATCAAATCTATCTATTTATCTTCTATCGATTCTATCTAACTATCAATCTATGTATATCTATCTATCAAATCTATCTATCTTGTGGCCTGACTGATTTGAGACAGCCACTTGTGTTTAGGCCAAATTTGAAGTAGGAGGACAGACCAATCATCATCTTCCATCTCCCTGTTCCAAAAATGCAGGCCATATAGACCTCCCCCGATAGGGGGAGTAAGGTAGTAAACTGCTAAGAATAATACTACTTAACACAATCGCCACCTATAATACATTTATTAACCCCTATCCTGCCCCCCCTACACCGCCTCCACTGTAATACATTTATTAACCCCTAAACCTAAGTCTAACACTAACCTTAACACCCCCCTAACTTAAATATTAATTAAATAAATCTAAATAATATTTCTATTATTAACTAAATTAATCCTATTTAAAACTAAATACTTACCTATAAAATAAACCCTAATATAACTACAATATAAATAATAATTATATTGTAGCTATCTTAGGATTTATTTTTATTTTACAGGCAACTTTCAATTTATTTTAACTAGGTACAATAGCTATTAAATAGTTATTAACTATTTAATAGCTACCTAGTTAAAATAAAGAGAAATTTACCTGTAAAATAAAAACTAACCTAAGTTACAATTACACCTAACACTACACTATCATTAAATAAATTATTCCTATTTAAAACTAAATACTTACCTGTAAAATAAACCCTAAGATAGCTACAATGTAATTAATAAATACATTGTAGCTATTTTAGGATTTATATTTATTTTACAGGTAACTTTGTATTTATTTTAGCTAGTTAGAATAGTTATTAAATAGTTATTAACTATTTAATAACTACCTAGCTAAAAAAAATACAAAATTACCTGTAAAATAAATCCTAACCTAAGTTACAATTAAACCTAACACTACACTATCATTAAATAAATTACCTACAAATAACTACAATTAAATACAATTACATAAACTAACTAAAGTACAAAAAATAAAAAAAGCTAAGTTACAAAAAATAAAAAAATAGGTTACAAACATTTAAAAAATATTACAACAATTTTAAGCTAATTACACCTAATCTAAGCCCCCTAATAAAATAACAAAGCCCCCCAAAATAAAAAAAATCCCTACCCTATTCTACATTAAAAAAGTTCAAAGCTCTTTTACCTTAACAGCCCTTAAAAGGGCCTTTTGTGGGGCATGCCCCAAAGAAAACTGCTCTTTTGCCTGTAAAAGAAAAATACACCCCCCCCAACATTAAAACCCACTACCCACATACCCCTAATCTAACCCAAACCCCCCTTAAAATAACCTAACACTAATCCCCTGAAGATCATCCTACCTTGAGTCGTCTTCACTCAGCCGAGCCACCAATGGAACTGAAGAGGATATCTGGAGCGGCAGAAGTGATCCTCCAAGGGGCGCTGAAGAAGTCTTCCATCCTATGAAATGATCCTCCAGGTGGGGCTGAAGAAATCTTCCATCCGGGCGATGTCATCTTCCAAGCGGGGTCTTCAATCTTCTTTCTTCAGGATCTATCTTCATCCTGCCGACGCGGAACATCCTTCTTTCCCGACGGACTACCGATGAATGAAGGCTCCTTTAAGGGACGTCATCCAAGATGGCGTCCCTTCAATTCCGATTGGCTGATAGGATTCTATCAGCCAATCAAAATTAAGGTAGGAAAAATCTGATTGGCTGATTGAATCAGCCAATCAGATTGAGCTCACATTCTATTGGCTGATCGGAACAGCCAATAGAATGCGAGCTCAATCTGATTGGCTGATTGGATCAGCCAATCGGATTGAACTTCAATCTGATTGGCTGATTCAATCAGCCAATCAGATTTTTCCTACCTTAATTCCGATTGGCTGATAGAATCCTATCAGCCAATCGGAATTGAAGGGACGCCATCTTGGATGACGTCCCTTAAAGGAGCCTTCATTCGTCGGTAATCCGTCAGGAAAGAAGGATGTTCCGCGTCGGCGGGATGAAGATGGATCCTGAAGAAAGAAGATTGAAGACCCCGCTTGGAAGATGACATTGCCCGGATGGAAGACTTCTTCAGCGCCGCTTGGAAGATGACATCGGCCGGATGGAAGATTTCTTCAGTGCTGTCTGGAGGATCACTTCATCGGATGGAAGAGTTCTTCAGCGCCCCTTGGAGGATCACTTCTGCCGCTCCGGATCTCCTCTTCAGTTCCATCGGTGGCTCGGCTGAGTGAAGACGACTCAAGGTAGGATGATCTTCAGGGAGGTAGTGTTAGGTTTTTTTAAGGGGGGTTTGGGTTAGATTAGGGGTATGTGGGTAGTGGGTTTTAATGTTGGGGGGGTGTATTTTTCTTTTACAGGCAAAAGAGCAGTTTTCTTTGGGGCATGCCCCACAAAAGGCCCTTTTAAGGGCTGTTAAGGTAAAAGAGCTTTGAACTTTTTTAATGTAGAATAGGGTAGGGATTTTTTTTATTTTGGGGGGCTTTGTTATTTTATTAGGGGGCTTAGATTAGGTGTAAGTAGCTTAAAATTGTTGTAATATTTTTTAAATGTTTGTAACCTATTTTTTTATTTTTTGTAACTTAGCTTTTTTTATTTTTTGTACTTTAGTTAGTTTATGTAATTTTATTTAATTGTAGTTATTTGTATTTAATTTATTTAATGATAGTGTAGTGTTAGGTTTAATTGTAACTTAGGTTAGGATTTATTTTACAGGTAATTTTGTATTTCTTTTAGCTAGGTAGTTATTAAATAGTTAATAACTATTTAATAACTATTCTAACTAGCTAAAATAAATACAAAGTTACCTGTAAAATAAATATAAATCCTAAAATAGCTACAATGTAATTATTAATTACATTGTAGCTATCTTAGGGTTTATTTTACAGGTAAGTATTTAGTTTTAAATAGGAATAATTTATTTAATGATAGTGTAGTGTTAGGTGTAATTGTAGCTTAGGTTAGTTTTTATTTTACAGGTAAATTTCTCTTTATTTTAGCTAGGTAGCTATTAAATAGTTAATAACTATTTAATAGCTATTGTACCTAGTTAAAATAAATTGAAAGTTACCTATAAAATAAAAATAAATCCTAAGATAGCTACAATATAATTATTATTTATATTGTAGCTATATTAGGGTTTATTTTAAAGGTAAGTATTTAGTTTTGAATATTATTAATTTAGTTAATAATAGAAATATTATTTAGATTTATTTAATTGATATTTAAGTTAGGGGGTGTTAGGGTTAGTGTTAGACTTAGGTTTAGGGGTTAATAAATTTATTACAGTGGCGGCGGTGTAGTGGGGGGCAGGATAGGGGTTAATAAATGTATTATAGGTGGCGACGGTGTAGGGGGGGCAGATTAGGGGTTAATAAATTTAATATAGGTTGCGGCTGGGTCCGGGAGCGGCGGTTTAGGGGTTAAACTATTTATTTAGTTGCGGCGAGGTGCGGGATCAACAGGATAGGGGTTAATAACTTTATTATAGAGGGCGGCGGTATAGGGGGGGCAGGATAGGGGTTACTAGGTATAATGTAGGTTGCGGCAGTGTCCGGGATCGGCGGTTTAGGGGTTAATACATTTATAAGAGTTGCGGCGGGGTCTAGGAGCGGCGGTTTAGGGGTTAGTAACTTTATTTAGTTGCGGGGGGCTCCGGGGGCGCCGGTATAGGGGGTAGAACAGTGTAGTTTAGTGTGGGTGCTTAGTGACAGGCTAGCAATAAAGCTGTAAAAAAGCAGAAGAGCAGTGAGATCGGATGAGTGATAACTCTCACAGTCCGCTGCTTATCGCCCTGTACTTGGTGCGCGGCTTTTTGACACATTTATTGATAACTTAGGCAAATTTTTTTAGGTCCGCGGCGGCGATGGTAGGCATGCTTAGGCAGGCGTATTGGGCCGGCGAAGGCAGGAAAGTTGACACGTTGATAACTATCCCCCATATACTGTATATATATTTACATATACACATACATACAGTATATATATATATATATATATATATATATATATATATATATATATATATATATATATATATATATATATATATTTAAAAATAAAAAATAAATATTCTATGTGAAGAATATTGGAATGTAAAATATTGATATCTACCTTCAGGTTTAGTGCTGTTGATCTAATGCACGAGTGATAAGTGTTAGTTTTTTTTTGTTCTGAACTCTCCATTGAAGTCTATGGATAGCGCACATCCGGTTTTACTCTCACACAAACAATTTCCTTTCAACTTGTAATACATTTGCTAACCGGCCCACACTAAGTTTTATTATTATGAGCAAATAAAAACTTAGCGCTCCACTTGTAATCTGGTCTTTAGTGTTTAATGTCCCTTTAACTGTTAGTGCAACTTTGCCTGAAATTGCTTTTTCTATTTGCAGGACAGGTTTCATTATTATCTGATTAAAAGACACGGCAAAATCAGGTTTGAAAATACTAGTTTATACCTTTTTCTATTGTGATTTGATGATCTAATTGTCATTTAGATGAATCTCTGCCTTTCTTCTTGTCTGAATAGCAGCTTGTTCTAAACACACAAATTCCAATTCCCATTTTTGCTTCACTATTTTCATTGTGTAACTTTAGCTGTGAAATAAATATTTATTTGCTCTTTATAAAGCTCTGCCATTGTAACTTCCAAAACTTTTGTAACAAACCAATTAAATGTAATTTTTCAGATCACTGGCATGAAAACTGTTATTTTCTATTTCAAAGTTTTAAGCCATTTATTTAGTTCATGATTCTTAAAATGTCTACCTGTCGGAGACTTTATAGATTTTATTCGTTTTAGAGTGTGCTTTTTTTCTTTGTTCCCTGTGCAGAAAAATAGCTTAAAAAATACAAAATCACATAAAACCAGATCAATTTTTTAACTTAATTATCCACATATGTACTTGCTTTTGTTACCTCAAATGTATCAAACATGGAAAGCATATTTGCAGATTTATAAAACTATCCTAGTAAATGAACTATATAACAACACCAATTCTGAAAAAGATGGAACAGTATGGAAAATGCAAAAAAAAAAAAAAGTCATTTAAATATTCATTTCACCCTGTACTATATTGAAAACACATTATTAACACATTATTTCATGTTTTACTTTGTGAATTTAATGTATTTTTGAAAATATACACTCATTTCAAATCTGATGACTGCAACACGTTCCAAAAAAGTTGGGACGGGCAATTTAGGATGGGCTCGGGAATACTTTGGTAAAGCTTTGTCAGTCAACACCATTCGCCGCTACATCCACAGATGCAAGTTAAGGCTTTACTATGCAAATCAGAAGCCATACATCAACACTGTACAGAAGTGCTGCCGACTTCTCTGGGCTCAGTCTCATCTGAGATGGACAATAGAACAGTGGAATCGTGTTTTGTGGTCCGACGAGTCAACATTTTAAATAATTTTTGCCAAAAACAGCCATCATGTTCTCCGGCCAAAGAGGCAAAGGACCATCCAAGCTGTTATCAGCATCCGGTCCAAAAGCCAGCGTCTGTCATGGTATGGGGGTGTGTAAGTGCTCATGGCACAAGTAACTTGCACATCTGTGAGGGAACAATTAATGCAGAAATATATGTATACATTTTGGAGCAACATATGCTGCCATCCAGATGTCAAAACTGTCAGAACTTTTTCAGGAATTGGGGTTGTATTTAACAATAATTATGTTCATATACACAAGCGTATTCAAGTTTCCAGTTTTGTACAAAGGTCTAAAGGTTAAAATTTATGTTTTGTTCAGTGCTCTGATGCCATATAGGTTTGTCACCTTTAATATGTCATTGCAGGAAGGGATATCTGAGCCACTCAAATAGAGGTAATAAAAGAAGTTTAGAAGAGAAACAAAAACTCACTTAAAAACATGTTACCACAAGTGGCCATCTCTTTATCAACATCTGTGTAAAGGTAATGCCACTACATACAGAATACACCTTAGTATAACCCTTGGTATAAGACTAGCATCCACAGCTCAGCTGTAAAGACCTTGGTGTTGTTTCAGTGCTTTATCTTCCTGCCTGACTCCCTACATACCCGCCAAAGAACAAGCTACTGAGCCATTGTTCGTTCCTAATTGTTTTTCTCTGTGTATATTTGTATTATGAGCTCAATGACAAAGCCCACAGAAGGCTGAAATTATTGCTTGGGGTTGCTTTGTTCCTTGTTTGAAGAAGGGTTGTCTGGTCTTTTTGGACTAGATTGTCTGTCCTTTTTAGGTGGGATCATACTCATATACTTCAGGAAAGTTCTCCTCTGTGAAAGGCAAAATTGGGCTGAAAAAGAAGCTGCTCCCAGGTGGAGATCTACCAAAGAACAAACTACTAGCCCATTGTTTAATTCTGGTTGAGTGCTTCTTTCTCTCTGTGTATATTTGTTTTATGATCTTGAGGAAAGTTTCACTAAGGTTGATGGGGGAACAAGCCATGGACTCCCTGCCCAAAGTGACTAGATGGATATTGCTGCACCTCACTGAAAAGGCCCACAGAAGGCTGGAACGATTAACTGGGGTTGCCATATTCCTCATTCGAAGGAGGATTGCCTGGAAAATTCTCCTCTGTGAAAGGCACAGTTCCATGCAAAGGAATCTGCTTCTAGGGGGAGACCCACCAAATAACAAGCTACTAAGCCATTGTTTGTTCCTGGTTGAGTTGTTCTTTTTCTCTGTGTATATTTGTATTATGACCCTGAGAAAAGTGCCCCTAAGAGTAATGGGGGGGCCAGATGTGGACTTTCTGCTCTAAGTGCCTAGAGGGATACACCTAACTGACAAGGCACCCAGAAGTCTGAAACAATCATCTGGTATTGCCATTTCTTTCATGTAATTAGCAAGAGTCCATGAGCTAGTGACGTATGGGATATACATTCCTACCAGGAGGGGCAAAGTTTCCCAAACCTCAAAATGCCTACAAATACACCCCTCACCACACCCACAAATCAGTTTTACAAACTTTGCCTCCTGTGGAGGTGGTGAAGTAAGTTTGTGCTAGATTCTACGTTGATATGCGCTCCGCAGCAGGTTGGAGCCCGGTTTTCCTCTCAGCGTGCAGTGAATGTCAGAGGGATGTGAAGAGAGTATTGTCTATTTGAATTCAATGATCTCCTTCTACGGGGTCTATTTCATAGGTTCTCTGTTATCGGTCGTAGAGATTCATCTCTTACCTCCCTTTTCAGATCGACGATATACTCTTATATACCATTACCTCTACTGATTCTCGTTTCAGTACTGGTTTGGCTTTCTACTACATGTAGATGAGTGTCCTGGGTAAGTAAGTCTTATTTTTGTGACACTCTAAGCTATGGTTGGGCACTTTTTTTTATAAAGTTCTAAATAAATGTGTTTAAACATTTATTTGCCTTGATTCAGGATGTTCAACATTCCTTATTTCAGACAGTCAGTTTCATTATATGGGATAATGCATTTGAATAATCAATTTTTTTCTTACCTTAAAATTTGACTTTTTTTCCTGTGGGCTGTTAGGCTTGCGGGGGCTGAAAATGCTTAATTTTATTGCGTCATTTTTGGCGCGGACTTTTTTGGCACAAAAAATTATTTGTTATTTCCGGCGTCGTTTTTGTCACCGGAAGTTGCGTCATTTTTGACGTTTTTGCGCCAACAGTGTCGGCGTTACCGGATGTGGCGTAATTTTTGGCGCTAAAAGCATTTAGGCGCCAAATAATGTGGGCGTCTTTTTTGGCGCTAAAAAATATGGGCGTCATTATTGTCTCCACATTATTTAAGTCTTATTGTTTATTTGCTTCTGGTTGCTAGAAGCTTGTTCACTGGCATTTTTTCCCATTCCTGAAACTGTCATTTAAGGAATTTGATCAATTTTGCTTTATATGTTGTTTTTTCTATTACATATTGCAAGATGTCTCAGTTGGACCCTGAATCAGAAGATACTTCTGGAAAATCGCTGCCTGATGTTGGATCTACCAAAGTTAAGTGTATTTGCTGTAAACTTGTGGTATCTGTTCCTCCAGCTGTTGTTTGTAATGAATGTCATGACAAACTTGTTAATGCAGATATTTCCTTTAGTAATGTTACATTACCTTTTGTTGTTCCATCAACATCTAATACTCAGAGTGTTCCTGTTAACATAAGAGATTTTGTTTTTAAATCCATTAAGAAGGCTATGTCTGTTATTCCTCCTTCTAGTAAACGGAAAAGGTCTTTTAAAACTTCTCATTTTTCAGATGAATTTTTAAATGAACATCATCATTCTGATTCCGATAATGTTTCCTCTGGTTCAGAGGATTCAGTTTCAGAGGTTGATGCTGATAAATCTTCATATTTATTCAAAATGGAATTTATTCGTTCTTTACTTAAAGAAGTCTTAATTGCATTAGAGATAGAGGAATCTGGTCCTCTTGATACTAAATCTAAACATTTAAATAAGGTTTTTAAATCTCCTGTAGTTATTCCAGAAGTTTTTCCTGTCCCTGATGCTATTTCTGAAGTAATTTCCAGGGAATGGAATAATTTGGGTAATTCATTCACTCCTTCTAAACGTTTTAAGCAATTATATCCTGTGCCAGCTGACAGATTAGAGTTTTGGGACAAAATCCCTAAGGTTGATGGGGCTATCTCTACTCTTGCTAAACGTACTACTATTCCTACGGCAGATAGTACTTCCTTTAAGGATCCTTTAGATAGGAAAATTAAATCCTTTCTAAGAAAAGCTTACTTATGTTCAGGTAATCTTCTTAGACCTGCTATATCTTTAGCGGATGTTGCTGCAGCTTCAACTTTTTGGTTGGAAGCTTTAGCGCAACAAGTATCAGATCATAATTCTCATAGCATTGTTAATCTTCTTCAATATGCTAATAATTTTATTTGTGATGCCATCTTTGATATGATCAGGGTTGATGTCAGGTATATGTCTCTAGCTATTTTAGCTAGAAGAGCTTTATGGCTTAAAACTTGGAATGCTGATATGTCTTCTAAGTCAACTTTGCTTTCCCTTTCTTTCCATGGTAATAAATTATTTGGTTCACAGTTGGATTCTATTATTTCAACTGTTACTGGAGGGAAAGGAACTTTTTTACCACAGGATAAAAAATCTAAAGGTAAATTTAGGTCTACTAATCGTTTTCGTTCCTTTCGTCACAATAAGGAACAAAAGCCTGATCCTTCCCCTACAGGAGCAGTATCAGTTTGGAAACCATCTCCAGTCTATAAATCCAAGCCTTTTAGAAAGCCAAAGCCAGCTCCCAAGTCAACATGAAGGTGCGGCCCTCATTCCAGCTCAGCTGGTAGGGGGCAGATTACGATTTTTCAAAGAAATTTGGATCAATTCGATTCACAATCTTTGGATTCAGAACATTGTTTCACAAGGGTACAGAAGGCTTCAAGATAAGGCCTCCTGCAAGAAGATTTTTTCTTTCCCGTGTCCCAGTAAATCCAGTGAAGGCTCAAGCATTTCTGAAATGTGTTTCAGATCTAGAGTTGGCTGGAGTAATTATGCCAGTTCCAGTTCTGGAACAGGGGCTGGGGTTTTACTCAAATCTTTTCATTGTACCAAAGAAGGAGAATTCCTTCAGACCAGTTCTGGATTTAAAAATATTGAATCATTATGTAAGGATACCAACATTCAAGATGGTAACTATAAGGACTATTCTGCCTTTTTGTTCAGCAAGGGCATTATATGTCCACAATAGATTTACAGGATGCATATCTGCATATTCCGATTCATCCAGATCACTATCAGTTTCTGAGATTCTCTTTCCTAGACAAGCATTACCAGTTTGTGGCTCTGCCGTTTGGCCTAGCAACAGCTCCAAGGATTTTTACAAAGGTTCTCGGTGCCCTTCTCTCTGTAATCAGAGAACAGGGTATTGTGGTATTTCCTTATTTGGACGATATCTTGGTACTTGCTCAGTCTTCACATTTAGCAGAATCTCATACGAATCAACTTGTATTGTTTCTTCGAGAACATGGTTGGAGGATCAATTTACCAAAATGTTCATTGATTCCTCAGACAAGGGTAACCTTTTTAGGTTTCCAGATAGATTCAGTGTCCATGACTCTGTCTCTGACAGACAAGAGGCGTCTAAAATTGGTTTCAGCTTGTCGAAACCTTCAGTCTCAATCATTCCCTTCGGTAGCCTTATGCATGGAAATTCTAGGTCTTATGACTGCTGCATCGGACGCTATCCCCTTTGCTCGTTTTCACATGCGACCTCTTCAGCTCTGTATGCTGAACCAGTGGTGCAGGGATTATACAAAGATATCTCAATTAATATCTTTAAAACCGATTGTACGACAATCTCTGACGTGGTGGACAGACCACCATCGTTTAGTTCAGGGGGCTTCTTTTGTTCTTCCGACCTGGACTGTGATTTCAACAGATGCAAGTCTGACAGGTTGGGGAGCCGTTTGGGGGTCTCTGACAGCACAAGGGGTTTGGGAATCTCAGGAGGTGAGATTACCAATAAACATTTTGGAACTCCGTGCAATTTTCAGAGCTCTTCAGTCATGGCCTCTTCTAAAGAGAGAGTCGTTCATTTGTTTTCAGACGGACAATGTCACAACCGTGGCATATGTCAATCATCAAGGAGGGACTCACAGTCCTCTGGCTATGAAAGAAGTATCTTGAATACTGGTATGGGCGGAATCCAGCTCCTGTCTAATTTCTGCAGTTCATATCCCAGGTATAGACAATTGGGAAGCGGATTATCTCAGTCGCCAAACGTTACATCCGGGCGAATGGTCTCTTCACCCAGAGGTATTTCTTCAGATTGTTCAAATGTGGGGACTTCCAGAAGTAGATCTGATGGCTTCTCATCTAAACAAGAAGCTTCCCAGGTATCTGTCCAGATCCAGGGATCCTCAAGCGGAGGCAGTGGATGCATTGTCACTTCCTTGGAAGTATCATCCTGCCTATATCTTTCCGCCTCTAGTTCTTCTTCCAAGAGTGATTTCCAAGATTCTAAAGGAGTGTTCGTTTGTTCTGCTGGTGGCTCCAGCATGGCCTCACAGGTTTTGGTATGCGGATCTTGTCCGGATGGCCACTTGCCAACCGTGGACTCTTCCGTTAAGACCAGACCTTCTATCGCAAGGTCCTTTTTTCCATCAGGATCTCAAATCCTTAAATTTGAAGGTATGGAGATTGAACGCTTGATTCTCAGTCATAGAGGTTTCTCTGACTCTGTGATTAATACTATGTTACAGGCTCGTAAATCTGTATCTAGGAAGATATATTATCGAGTCTGGAAGATTTACATTTCTTGGTGTTTTTCTCATAATTTTTCTTGGCATTCTTTTAGAATTCCTAGAATTTTACAGTTTCTTCAGGATGGTTTGGATAAAGGTTTGTCTGCAAGTTCCTTGAAAGGACAAATCTCTGCTCTTTCTGTTCTTTTTCACAGAAAGATTGCTAGTCTTCCTGATATTCATTGTTTTGTACAAGCTTTGGTTTGTATAAAACCTGTCATTAAGTCAATCTCTAATATAATAATATAAATATATATCTTGAAGCGCCAAGATCTCAACCATACAAGCTATACTCCAAAATGGGGAATCTCCCAACCGGATCCCCAAATGTCAATATTACAAAGTGCTAGGGGAGTACAGCGCTACAGTACCCTAAGGACGGGTATGTGGCTTAAATATGGTGTCCACGATTGGTTATACCATCTATAGGCGTTAATTAGGCCTAACTAGACGTATGTTTAATAAAAGTAAAAATCGAGGATATGGTAAGTAAAATGTGCCTATAAACTTAGATTATAACATTTAATAAGCATAAACATTTAAAATCCTTAACAATTACAGCTGCATAAAATACAATATATTCACAAAGAAAACTTTAAAAACAAACTAATGGTACCATTATGTATCTATGGAGAAAAGTGTCCAATTGGGTATAGTTCTTAGTCCTGAGAGTCCAAAAAAAGGGGGTATTGATCCTATATGTGTCGAACTGATTCCAATAATGTTGTATTCAAATAATATATGTTAAAGTGATCACTCTGTGAATGCGAAAAAATGTGAACTCAAAAATGAAAACAAAATTTTAAATTCCCAAAAGTGTGCTATTTCAGCTGTGAGCAAAAATACTGAAAAAATGATGAAAAAATGAAAAAATTTTAAAAATTAAAAATGATATTTCTAAAAGGTGGAAAAAATTTGTGAAAAAAGGTTAAAAATATATAAATTATAATGGGGTGTACACCAAAAAAAAAATTCCTTAGTGAATGTTTGGTATGTCCCTGGGATATTCAAATAAAACAAATTATCCCAAAAAATCCCAAAATAAATTAGTGGTGCTTGAAGAATATCCAAACAAGTATAGTTGTAAGATTCCTAAAATGTTGATTATCTTCTTAGGGAATATATTGGTAATGTATTAGAACTTTAGTGATGCCATCTTGACCTATAGAATGATACAAAAAACAAAAACAAACATAGTGCAATAAAGCTACTATATAGTGTAAATAAAAGGTGTTAAACTCACCAACTGAGATCCTGAGCCGTAATACTAGTTTCTTTCATGTAATTAGCAAGAGTCCATGAGCTAGTGACGTATGGGATATACATTCCTACCAGGAGGGGCAAAGTTTCCCAAACCTCAAAATGCCTATAAATACACCCCTCACCACACCCACAATTCAGTTTTACAAACTTTGCCTCCTATGGAGGTGGTGAAGTAAGTTTGTGCTAGATTCTACGTTGATATGCGCTCCGCAGCAAGTTGGAGCCCGGTTTTCCTCTCAGCGTGCAGTGAATGTCAGAGGGATGTGAGGAGAGTATTGTCTATTTGAATGCAGTGATCTCCTTCTACGGGGTCTATTTCATAGGTTCTCTGTTATCGGTTGTAGAGATTCATCTCTTACCTCCCTTTTCAGATCGACGATATACTCTTATTTATATACCATTACCTCTGCTGATTTTCGTTTCAGTACTGGTTTGGCTTTCTACAAACATGTAGATGAGTGTCCTGGGGTAAGTAAATCTTATTTTCTGTGACACTCTAAGCTATGGTTGGGCACTTTATTTATAAAGTTCTAAATATATGTATTCAAACATTTATTTGCCTTGACTCAGGATGTTCAACATTCCTTATTTTCAGACAGTCAGTTCATATTTGGGATAATGCATTTGAATCAATCTTTTTTTCTTACCTTAAAATGTGACTCTTTTTTCCCTGTGGGCTGTTAGGCTCGCGGGGGCTGAAAATGCTTCATTTTATTGCGTCATTCTTGGCGCGGACTTTTTTGGCGCAAAAAATCTTTTCTGTTTCCGGCGTCATACGTGTCGCCGGAAGTTGCGTCATTTTTGACGTCCTTTTGCGCCAAAAATGTCGGCGTTCCGGATGTGGCGTCATTTTTGGCGCCAAAAAGCATTTAGGCGCCAAATAATGTGGGCGTCTTATTTGGCGTTAAAAAATATGGGCGTCGCTTTTGTCTCCACATTATTTCAGTCTCATTTTTTCTTTGCTTCTGGTTACTAGAAGCTTGTTTATTGGCATTTTTTCCCATTCCTGAAACTGTCATTTAAGGAATTTGATCAATTTTGCTTTATATGTTGTTTTTTTCTCTTACATATTGCAAGATGTCTCACGTTGCATCTGAGTCAGAAGATACTTCAGGAAAATTGCTGTCTAGTGCTGGAACTACCAAAGCTAAGTGTATCTGCTGTAAACTTTTGGTAGCTATTCCTCCGGCTGTTGTTTGTATTAATTGTCATGACAAACTTGTTAAAGCAGATAATATTTCCTTTAGTAATGTACCATTGCCTGTTGCAGTTCCTTCAACATCTAAGGTGCAGAATGTTCCTGATAACATAAGAGATTTTGTTTCTGAATCCATCAAGAAGGCTATGTCTGTTATTTCTCCTTCTAGTAAACATAAAAAATCTTTTAAAACTTCTCTCTCTACAGATGAATTTTTAAATGAACATCATCATTCTGATTCTGATGACTCTTCTGGTTCAGAGGATTCTGTCTCAGAGATTGATGCTGATAAATCTTCATATTTATTTAAAATGGAATTTATTCGTTCTTTACTTAAAGAAGTACTAATTGCTTTAGAAATAGAGGATTCTGTTCCTCTTGATACTAATTCTAAACGTTTAGATAAGGTATTTAAATCTCCTGTGGTTATTCCAGAAGTTTTTCCTGTTCCTAATGCTATTTCTGAAGTAATTTCCAGAGAATGGGATAAATTGGGTAATTCATTTACTCCTTCTAAACGTTTTAAGCAATTATATCCTGTGCCGTCTGACAGATTAGAATTTTGGGACAAAATCCCTAAAGTTGATGGGGCTATTTCTACCCTTGCTAAACGTACTACTATTCCTACGTCAGATGGTACTTCGTTTAAGGATCCTTTAGATAGGAAAATTGAATCCTTTCTAAGAAAAGCTTATTTGTGTTCAGGTAATCTTCTTAGACCTGCTATATCATTGGCTGATGTTGCTGCAGCTTCAACTTTTTGGTTGGAGACTTTAGCGCAACAAGTAACAGATCATGATTCTCATAATATTATTCTTCTTCTTCAGCATGCTAATAATTTTATCTGTGATGCCATTTTTGATATTATCAGAGTTGATGTCAGGTTTATGTCTCTAGCTATTTTAGCTAGAAGAGCTTTATGGCTTAAAACTTGGAATGCTGATATGGCTTCTAAATCAACTCTACTTTCCATTTCTTTCCAGGGTAACAAATTATTTGGTTCTCAGTTGGATTCTATTATCTCAACTGTTACTGGTGGGAAAGGAACTTTTTTACCACAGGATAAAAAATCTAAGGGTAAAAACAGGGCTAATAATCGTTTTCGTTCCTTTCGTTTCAACAAAGAACAAAAGCCTGATCCTTCATCCTCAGGAGCAGTTTCAGTTTGGAAACCATCTCCAGTCTGGAATAAATCCAAGCCTTCTAGAAAGGCAAAGCCTGCTTCTAAGTCCACATGAAGGTGCGGCCCTCATTCCAGCTCAGCTGGTAGGGGGCAGGTTATGTTTTTTAAAAGAAATTTGGATCAATTCTGTTCACAATCTTTGGATTCAGAACATTGTTTCAGAAGGGTACAGAATTGGTTTCAAGATGAGACCTCCTGCAAAGAGATTTTTTCTTTCCCGTGTCCCAGTAAATCCAGTGAAAGCTCAAGCATTTCTGAATTGTGTTTCAGATCTAGAGTTGGCTGGAGTAATTATGCCAGTTCCAGTTCTGGAACAGGGGATGGGGTTTTATTCAAATCTCTTCATTGTACCAAAGAAGGAGAATTCCTTCAGACCAGTTCTGGATCTAAAAATATTGAATCGTTATGTAAGGATACCAACATTCAAAATGGTAACTGTAAGGACTATCTTGCCTTTTGTTCAGCAAGGGCATTATATGTCCACAATAGATTTACAGGATGCATATCTGCATATTCCGATTCATCCAGATCATTATCAGTTCCTGAGATTCTCTTTTCTGGACAAGCATTACCAGTTTGTGGCTCTGCCGTTTGGCCTAGCTACAGCTCCAAGAATTTTTACAAAGGTTCTCGGTGCCCTTCTGTCTGTAATCAGAGAACAGGGTATTGTGGTATTTCCTTATTTGGACGATATCTTGGTACTTGCTCAGTCTTTACATTTAGCAGAATCTCATACGAATCGACTTGTGTTGTTTCTTCAAGATCATGGTTGGAGGATCAATTCACCAAAAAGTTCATTGATTCCTCAGACAAGGGTAACCTTTCTGGGTTTCCAGATAGATTCAGTGTCCATGACTCTGTCTTTAACAGACAAGAGACGTCTAAAATTGATTTCAGCTTGTCGAAACCTTCAGTCACAATCATTCCCTTCGGTAGCCTTATGCATGGAAATTCTAGGTCTTATGACTGCTGCATCGGACGCGATCCCCTTTGCTCGTTTTCACATGCGACCTCTTCAGCTCTGTATGCTGAATCAATGGTGCAAGTATTACACAAAGATATCTCAATTAATATCTTTAAAACCGATTGTACGACACTCTCTAACATGGTGGACAGATCACCATCGTTTAATTCAGGGGGCTTCTTTTGTGCTTCCGACCTGGACTGTAATTTCAACAGATGCAAGTCTCACAGGTTGGGGAGCTGTGTGGGGATCTCTGACGGCACAAGGAGTTTGGGAATCTCAGGAGGTGAGATTACCGATCAATATTTTGGAACTCCGTGCAATTTTCAGAGCTCTTCAGTCTTGGCCTCTTCTAAAGAGAGAATCGTTCATTTGTTTTCAGACAATGTCACAACTGTGGCATACATCAATCATCAAGGAGGGACTCACAGTCCTCTGGCTATGAAAGAAGTATCTCGAATTCTGGTTTGGGCAGAATCCAGCTCCTGCCTAATCTCTGCGGTTCATATCCCAGGTATAGACAATTGGGAAGCGGATTATCTCAGTCTCCAAACGTTGCATCCGGGCGAAGGTCTCTTCACCCAGAGATATTTCTTCAGATTGTTCAAATGTGGGAGCTTCCAGAAATAGATCTGATGGCGTCTCATCTAAACAAGAAACTTCCCAGGTATCTGTCCAGATCCCGGGATCCTCAGGCGGAAGCAGTGGATGCATTATCACTTCCTTGGAAGTATCATCCTGCTTATATCTTTCCGCCTCTAGTTCTTCTTCCAAGAGTAATCTCCAAGATTCTGAAGGAATGCTCGTTTGTTCTGCTGGTAGCTCCGGCATGGCCTCACAGGTTTTGGTATGCGGATCTTGTCCGGATGGCCTCTTGCCATCCGTGGACTCTTCCGCTACGACCAGACCTTCTGTCGCAAGGTCCTTTTTTCCATCAGGATCTCAAATCCTTAAATTTAAAGGTATGGAGATTGAACGCTTGATTCTTGGTCAAAGAGGTTTCTCTGACTCTGTGATTAATACTATGTTACAGGCTCGTAAATCTGTATCCAGAGAGATATATTATAGCGTCTGGAAGACTTATATTTCTTGGTGTCTTTCTCATCATTTTTCTTGGCATTCTTTTAGAATTCCGAGAATTTTACAGTTTCTTCAGGATGGTTTAGATAAAGGTTTATCCGCAAGTTCTTTGAAAGGACAAATCTCTGCTCTTTCTGTTCTTTTTCACAGAAAGATTGCTAATCTTCCTGATATTCATTGTTTTGTACAAGCTTTGGTTCGTATAAAACCTGTCATTAAGTCAATTTCTCCTCCTTGGAGTTTGAATTTGGTTCTGGGGGCTCTTCAAGCTCCTCCGTTTGAACCTATGCATTCATTGGACATTAAATTACTTTCTTGGAAAGTTTTGTTCCTTTTGGCAATCTCTTCTGCCAGAAGAGTTTCTGAATTATCTGCTCTTTCTTGTGAGTCTCCTTTTCTGATTTTTCATCAGGATAAGGCAGTGTTGCGAACTTCTTTTGAATTTTTACCTAAAGTTGTGAATTCCAACAACATTAGTAGAGAAATTGTGGTTCCTTCATTATGTCCTAATCCTAAGAATTCTAAGGAGAAATCGTTGCATTCTTTGGATGTTGTTAGAGCTTTGAAATATTATGTTGAAGCTACTAAGTCTTTCCGAAAGACTTCTAGTTTATTTGTTATCTTTTCCGGTTCTAGAAAAGGCCAGAAAGCTTCTGCCATTTCTTTGGCATCTTGGTTGAAATCTTTAATTCATCTTGCCTATGTTGAGTCGGGTAAAACTCCGCCTCAAAGGATTACAGCTCATTCTACTAGGTCAGTTTCTACTTCCTGGGCGTTTAGGAATGAAGCTTCGATTGATCAGATTTGCAAAGCAGCAACTTGGTCCTCTTTGCATACTTTTACTAAATTCTACCATTTTGATGTATTTTCTTCTTCTGAAGCAGTTTTTGGTAGAAAAGTACTTCAGGCAGCGGTTTCAGTTTGAATCTTCTGCTTATGTTTTTCATTAAACTTTATTTTGGGTGTGGATTATTTTCAGCAGGAATTGGCTGTCTTTATTTTATCCCTCCCTCTCTACTGACTCTTGCGTGGAAAGATCCACATCTTGGGTAATCATTATCCCATACGTCACTAGCTCATGGACTCTTGCTAATTACATGAAAGAAAACATAATTTATGTAAGAACCTACCTGATAAATTCATTTCTTTCATATTAGCAAGAGTCCATGAGGCCCGCCCTTTTTTTGTGGTGGTTATGATTTTTGTATAAAGCACAATTATTCCAATTCCTTATTTTATATGCTTTCGCACTTTTTTATCACCCCACTTCTTGGCTATTCGTTAAACTGAATTGTGGGTGTGGTGAGGGGTGTATTTATAGGCATTTTGAGGTTTGGGAAACTTTGCCCCTCCTGGTAGGAATGTATATCCCATACGTCACTAGCTCATGGACTCTTGCTAATATGAAAGAAATTAATTTATCAGGTAAGTTCTTACATAAATTATGTTATCTACGCGTTTCGGTCCACTAAAGACCTTTCTCAAGACTGGTACCGGCTCTAGTGTTTGCCCACCTTAAATGTGTTGGTTATCCAATGAGAATGGATCAATTTGGCGCCTGAAGTTCGCGCCGAAAAAAACGCGCCAAAAATTGCGCTCTTATTTGTGTATCCCATCCTAACTGTTAGTGGCTATATATCTCCCTTCCAGGTATACATCTATCAAGCTCCAAAATATCCCTTGCATTAAGGACCGTTAATGTTAGTCCGTCTCCCGATAACCGGATGTTTACACCGGAAGTGGGAATTGACCGGAAGTGACGTTATGGCTTGTATACGTACTTCCAGTTGGCTCTAATTTGCCGCAAGCATGCCTTTGTCTCTGGGAGCTAGGCCTTCGATGACCTAAGGGGTATTTGAATGGAGTAATTTGTGGTATTATATATTTGGTGGTATTAGGCTCAGGATCTCTCTAAATAGTCAATATACGTTTGCATATATGATGACCATTATCGGAAACTTAGTCTAGAACAGAGTTCAAGATCTATGGGACATATGGAAATACATAAACAAAAAAGAGGAAACACAATAGCATAAAAAATCCATACAGTTATCCATAACATATTTCTCTACATCCTAAAAAATAAGAAGCATAAAAATGTTGTAAAAAATACAAACATTTTTTGTATATAAAAATCCCTACATTGTGCAGGTCTATATATTATAAATAACCTATCCGTGTTATATAAAACATATAAGCGTATAAAGTGAAAATGGAGGTTTATAAAATCTGAGTCCATAAATTAAATATATTTGGAAATACTGGACCCTGTTTATTATCACGCTATGTATGAATGAATATAAGACCCTACAGAAAATATATATATAAAAACTTTATAACAATAAAAAAATATAGTAATATAAATATATAAATATAAAAAAAAACCATTTGATATATGTTAAAACCACAAAATGTATATAAGAATATAAATATATAAAAATAACAGTAAAGTACAAAATGATGTTGGAAGATGAGAATCGGACCATAAGACTTAGAAGACTAGAAAGTGAGAATTTGAAAGACTGGGTTAAAAGGTTTGGACTAAAGAAAATCCAGAAGTCCACACTTGATGGGGCAAAATATTTTCTGATGTGAACCTTAAAATATACACCTTAAAATGACTTATCAAAGAACTCTAGGAGGATATGATTTAATATCCTAAAATGCTTTTATTCTGAAACTATAAATCCAAACTCTAAAATTTCAGGTATAAGAGTTTAAGAACTAAAAAGTCCCAGGATGTAAATGGATTCCTTAGATATTTTTCATATTTTCTCCATTACACCAGACGTTTCAGGGGGTCAGATATGAGGTAAAGGGATATCAGACACAAAGAAGAATCAGCTTATAATAAATGGAATATTTCCATGCTGCTATTTAGACCTTTGGGGAAGGTGCAGTCTGACAGGAAAATCCACTTGGATTCTACTTTCAAAAGTTGTTTTTCTAAATCCCCCCCTCTCCAATTTTTTATTGGTCTGCTGATGCCCATATATTTAAAAGTTTTATTACTACCATTGTGGACTTCCTTAAAATGTTTATATAGTGGAAAGTCCTCCTTGCCCCACTTTATCTGTAGGAGGTGCTCTTGGATTCTGTCCCGGAGTTTCCTGGAGGTTTGCCCTACATATTGTAGTCCACATCCACATTCAATTAGATATATGATGCCCGAGTCCTGACATCTAATCATTTCTTTCATATTAAAGGACTCTTGTGTGATCTTAGATTTAAACGTATGGCTTTTCTTGCCATGTTCACAGGCTTTACACAGATGGCATGGAAAAAAACCTTTTAGTTGTTTGCCATATATGTCATTTATTCTGTTTTTTTGGGGGGCTATGGGGACACTAGGGGCAATCATAGTCTTTAGATTTTTTGTTTTCCTATATATGAACGTTGGGGACTCTTCCAAATCCTTCCCAATCACATTATCTTCTTTGAGAAAATGCCAATGTTTTTTAATTATCTTTTCAATTAAAAACTTGTTCTCACTATATTCTGAAATGAAGGGTACCTTGATGGTATTGGTATTGCTTCCTTCTAAGGTATTATCTTTATATTTTAACATGGATCCTCTGTCCATTTTCTCCACTTCTTCTATCGTCTTATGTATAGACTTTTCATCGTATCCTCTGTCTATAAATCTTTTCTTCAGGATTTCCGACTGTTCCTTCCATTTATCTGTATCGGAGCAGTTTTTCCTGATTCTCATCATCTGCCCTTTCGGAATATTCGATTTCCATCTGTGATTGTGACAACTGGTCTGATGGATGTAATTGCTACAATCTACATCCTTAAAGTATGTAGATGTCGAGAGTTTCCCTTCTCTTACATTTATATTCAGATCCAGAAAGTGGATGTTATATTTGCTTATTTCGTATGTGAATTCTAGATTCATTCTGTTGTTGTTCATCACATTTATGGTATGTTGAAGGTCTTCAACCGACCCCTTCCACACAATAAGGATGTCATCTATATATCTTTTGTATAGGACCAGGTCTGCGCCTGCTAGGCAGGAGTCCCAAAAAAGGTTCTCCCATTGGCCCATGTACAAGTTGGCATAGCTAGGCGCAAACCTGGTCCCCATAGCTGTTCCACATTTTTGATTGTAAAATACTCCTCTGTCGTTAAAATAATTGTGACTGAGGATGTATGAGATACCTTCCAGGACAAAATCTTTTTGTTCCTGACTCAGTTCACTATCCTTATCCATAAAATACCTGACTGCTCCTATACCTAAATCATGTGGGATGCTCGTATAAAGAGCGGTAACGTCACAGGTTGCCAGAATGTTTTCTCTGTCCCATTCCAGACTATTAAGTACATTCAAGACTTCAGTCGAATCTTTAAGATACGAGGGTAATTTTTGTACATGTTTCTGGAGTCTCCTGTCTATGTATTCAGATAAGTTGCAGGTTATTGAGCCTATGCCTGATATAATAGGCCTACCAGGAGGATTATTCAGCCTCTTGTGGATTTTTGGAAGGTAGTAAAATACAGGTATCCTTGGGTGTTGAATGGATATATACCTGTATTCATGGTGGTTGATTACTCCTTTCTTTTTGGCTGACAGAAGTATGGAGTCTAGTTCTCTTTTATATCTTTCTGTAGGGTCCGAATTTAGGACTTCATAAGTCCCTAAATCCCCCAGAATTCTATCTGACTCCTTATTATAATCTTCTTTATTTAAAATAACGACCCCCCCCTCCCTTATCTGCTGGTTTCACTATAATAGCTTTGTTCTCTTCTAGGCCTTTTATCGTGTCCATCTGTGTCTTAGTTAAATTATGGTGGAATTTTTTGATGTTCTTGTTCTTAAGTTTCCTTATGTCATCACATACTACATTCTCAAAGGTTTCAATTTGGGGTCCTTTGTGTGTAATGGGGAAAAAAAGTGGATTTTGGCTTAAGATTCGTATATACTAATTTATCTTGTGTCTGATTACCAATCACTCTCATATCTGTATTTGTTTGAGAGCTTGTTTTTTCCAATGCTGATTTACAGAAAAATCTTTTAAGAGTAAGCTTTCTCACTAGCTGTTTCACATGTGTATAGGTTTGGAATTTGTCCAAGCCTCTTGATGGAGCATAGGAAAGACCCAAGGACAGTACTTCCTTGTCCTTCTGGTTTAGATTTATATTACTCAAATTGTATATCCCTCTATTGTCTGTGTCTTTTAGATCATTAGTATGATTATTGGTATCATTACTTGTAGAGGGAATGTTGGTGGATTTGTCCTCACATATTTCGTATGTCTGTGGGACTTCTAAAGATTTCTTTTTCAACTTTATACCTGCTCTTCTACCTCTATGGGTTTTCTTTTTAGGCTTGGATTTGGCGACTCCTCTGTGTCCTGTGTTCTGTCCTTTCTTTTCGATTGTTTGTTTCTGTCTACGAGTGTCACTATTCCTTTTCCTAAAAAATGATGGTTATTTTGGTCTGTGACCTTTCCTGATGGTTGATTATTTATGTGTCTTGGTACTGAGGGAGTGGGGCTATTTAACTCCACTGTCTGTCTCAGAGTTTCGAATCTGTTCATGGTTGGTGTGGGAGTCTCAACCCAACTGTTTCTTGATCTATCATTAGACGTGTTCCTAGAGTAGTGGCTCTGGTTTTCTTGGAAATGTACTCTTGGGTATATCTGTTGTTGTCTGTTCCTATAGCCAAAGTTATCTCTATTGGTATATACGTCTCTCTCTTCATAGGGGGGAAACCTGGTGTGATATTGATTGTTGTAATTACGGGGTGATCTACCCCTAAAATCATCACCTCTTATTTGTGTATAAAAATGTGTCCCCTTATAGTCATTCTGTCTGGAATGATTGCCATATCCCTGATATGGGTATCTATGATAATGTGGATAGTGTCTAGCCTGAGGTGGTCTGTAGTAAGGTTGTGTCTGACTCCAATTATCTGATTCTCTGGGTCTATAATAGTCTCTATAGTTCCTATTATTATAGTTCCCAGAGTTCTGGGGACCCCTATACTGTTTGTCTCTTAGATCTAGGTGGTCCCTTTCATGAATTATGTCTCTATTGTAATCATGGGGAACAGAGTGGTTTAAACTGCTGTTATGTCCCCATTGGTTTTGTGCTTGTTTGTTTTTCTCTTTATTCCTATTGCCCCTAGGGGCCACTACAGTCCATTCCTCCTCCATATGGGAAGTATTGTTATCTGTATTGGGTTCACTTATTTCAAAAGTGTCTTCCCTATTTTGGGTGGCTAGATTTAGATCTCTGTGTATTTTCTTGTTTTTTTTTAGAGATAATATCATCTTTGATCTTTTTAATCTTAGAGCAAAGTTGTTCTTGTTTGGTTTTAAATACACTAAGATCTTTAATATGCTCCATCTTATTTTCTTCTTCTTTTATATTTTTATCTAGACCTACCAATAAAAAACTCTGGTAGTCTATAATTATCTGCATCAGTTTTTGTGATATTTCTTTAATGGCTGTCTCCCATCTGTTTGAATATTCCTGGCTTTCAATATTAAATGAACAGTTTTTCTGTATTCTCAAACCTTTAGGAATAATATTAAGTTCCAAACATTTTCTCAAAAAGGAGATCTCTGCAGTATATTTGGTTTCAGACACTAACAGTTTTTCTAAACTCTTGAAGGTGGCATCTATATCTACCACTTCTCCATCTCTCTGATTGGTATCTTTATTTAGAGCCTGGACTATATCAAAATTTATATCTGTCCTAAGACTGCTGATAGTAGATGTAGTAATATTGCTAGTGGTTGGTGTCTCTTCCATGTTAGTGGATGATGGGTCTGTTAAAGGGTGTGAGAAGGAGAATCAGATGGTCTAAGCCTCAATGTAGTAAAATCTAAATTGAATACAATTCTTATATAATTAAAATGAAGTAGTATGACCGAATCTAATGGACCAAATGTGAATCAGGCTGCTATCAAGAAAGGGTTAGGAATAGCTAATATAATAATATAAATATATATCTTGAAGCGCCAAGATCTCAACCATACAAGCTATACTCCAAAATGCGGAATCTCCCAACCGGATCCCCAAATGTCAATATTACAAAGTGCTAGGGGAGTACAGCGCTACAGTACCCTAAGGACGGGTATGTGGCTTAAATATGGTGTCCACGATTGGTTATACCATCTATAGGCGTTAATTAGATAGGCCTAACTAGACGTATGTTTAATAAAAGTAAAAATCGAGGATATGGTAAGTAAAATGTGCCTATAAACTTAGATTATAACATTTAATAAGCATAAACATTTAAAATCCTTAACAATTACAGCTGCATAAAATACAATATATTCACAAAGAAAACTTTAAAAACAAACTATTGGTACCATTATGTATCTATGGAGAAAAGTGTCCAATTGGGTATAGTTCTTAGTCCTGAGAGTCCAAAAAAAGGGGGTATTGATCCTATATGTGTCGAACTGATTCCAATAATGTTGTATTCAAATAATATATGTTAAAGTGATCACTCTGTGAATGCGAAAAAATGTGAACTCAAAAATGAAAACAAAATTTTAAATTCCCAAAAGTGTGCTATTTCAGCTGTGAGCAAAAATACTGAAAAAATGATGAAAAAATGAAAAATTTTTAAAAATTAAAAATGATATTTCTAAAAGGTGGAAAAAAATTGTGAAAAAAGGTTAAAAATATATAAATTATAATGGGGTGTACACCAAAAAAAAAAATGCCTTAGTGAATGTTTGGTATGTCCCTGGGATATTCAAATAAAACAAATTATCCCAAAAAATCCCAAAATAAATTAGTGGTGCTTGAAGAATATCCAAACAAGTATAGTTGTAAGATTCCTAAAATGTTGATTATCTTCTTAGGGAATGTATTGGTGATGTATTAGAACTTTAGTGATGCCATCTTGACCTATAGAATGATACAAAAAACAAAAACAAACATAGTGCAATAAAGCTACTATATAGTGTAAATAAAAGGTGTTAAACTCACCAACTGAGATCCTGAGCCTTAATACCAGTATCTACGCGTTTCGGTCCACAAAAGACCTTTCTCAAGACTGGTACCGGCTCTAGTGTTTGCCCACCTTAAATGTGTTGGTTATCCAATGAGAATGGATCAATTTGGCGCCTAAAGTTCGCGCCGAAAAAAACTGAGCCGAAAATTGCGCTCTTATTTGTGTATCCCATCCTAACTGTTAGTGGCTATATATCTCCCTTCCAGGTATACATCTATCAAGCTCCAAAATATCCCTTGCATTAAGGACCGTTAATGTTAGTCCGTCTCCCGATAACCGGATGTTTACACCGGAAGTGGGAATTGACCGGAAGTGACGTTATGGCTTGTATACGTACTTCCGGTTGGCTCTAATTTGCCGCAAGCATGCCTTTGTCACTGGGAGCTAGGTCTTCTAGCTGTTATTTTTATATATTTATATTCTTATATACATTTTGTGGTTTTAACATATATCAAATGTTTTTTTTTTATATTTATATATTTATATTACTATATTTTTATATTGTTATAAAGTTTTTATATATATATTTTCTGTAGGGTCTTATATTCATTCATACATAGCGTGATAATAAACAGGGTCCAGTATTTCCAAAGATATTTAATTTATGGACTCAGATTTTATAAACCTCCATTTTCCCTTTATACGCTTATATGTTTTATATAACACGGATAGGTTATTTATAATATATAGACCTGCACAATGTAGGGAGTTTTATATACAAAAAATGTTTGTATTTTTTTACAACATTTTTATGCTTCTTATTTTTTAGGATGTAGAGAAATATGTTATGGATAACTGTATGGATTTTTTATGCTATTGTGTTTCCTCTTTTTTGTTTATGTATTTCCATATGTCCCATAGATCTTGAACTCTGTTCTAGACTAAGTTTCCGATAATGATCATCATATATGCAAACGTATATTGACTATTTAGAGAGATCCTGAGCCTAATACCACCGAATATATAATACCACAAATTACTCCATTCAAATACCCCTTAGGTCTTCGAAGACCTAGCTCCCAGAGACAAAGGCATGCTTGCGGCAAATTAGAGCCAACCGGAAGTACGTATACAAGCCATAACGTCACTTCCGGTCAATTCCCACTTCCGGTGTAAACATCCGGTTATCGGGAGACGGACTAACATTAGCGGTCCTTAATGCAAGGGATTTTTTGGAGCTTGATAGATGTATACCTGGAAGGGAGATATATAGCCACTAACAGTTAGGATGGGATACACAAATAAGAGCGCAATTTTCGGCGCGTTTTTTTTCGGCGCGAACTTTAGGCGCCAAATTGATCCATTCTCATTGGATAACCAACACATTTAAGGTGGGCAAACGCTAGAGCCGGTACCAGTCTTGAGAAAGGTCTTTTGTGGACCGAAACGCGTAGATACTGGTATTACGGCTCAGGATCTCAGTTGGTGAGTTTAACACCTTTTATTTCCACTATATAGTAGCTTTATTGCACTATGTTTGTTTTTGTTTTTTGTATCATTCTATAGGTCAAGATGGCATCACTAAAGTTCTAATACATCACCAATACATTCCCTAAGAAGATAATCAACATTTTAGGAATCTTACAACTATACTTGTTTGGATATTCTTCAAGCACCACTAATTTATTTTGGGATTTTTTGGGATAATTTGTTTTATTTGAATATCCCAGGGACATACCAAACATTCACTAAGGCATTTTTTTTTTGGTGTACACCCCATTATAATTTATATATTTTTAACCTTTTTTCACACATTTTTTCCACCTTTTAGAAATATCATTTTTAATTTTTAAAATTTTTTCATTTTTTCATCATTTTTTCAGTATTTTTGCTCACAGCTGAAATAGCACACTTTTGGGAATTTAAAATTTTGTTTTCATTTTTGAGTTCACATTTTTTCGCATTCACAGAGTGATCACTTTAACATATATTATTTGAATACAACATTATTGGAATCAGTTCGACACATATAGGATCAATACCCCCTTTTTTTGGACTCTCAGGACTAAGAACTATACCCAATTGGACACTTTTCTCCATAGATACATAATGGTACCATTAGTTTGTTTTTAAAGTTTTCTTTGTGAATATATTGTATTTTATGCAGCTGTAATTGTTAAGGATTTTAAATGTTTATGCTTATTAAATGTTATAATCTAAGTTTATAGGCACATTTTACTTACCATATCCTCGATTTTTACTTTTATTAAACATACGTCTAGTTAGGCCTATCTAATTAACGCCTATAGATGGTATAACCAATCGTGGACACCATATTTAAGCCACATACCCGTCTTTAGGGTACTGTAGCGCTGTACTCCCCTAGCACTTTGTAATATTAAGTCAATCTCTCCTCCGTGGAGTTTGAATTTGGTTCTGGGGGTTCTTCAAGCTCCTCCGTTTGAACCTATGCATTCGCTGGATATTAAATTACTTTCTTGGAAAGTTTTGTTTCTTTTGGCCATCTCTTCTGCTAGAAGAGTTTCTGAATTATCTGCTCTTTCTTGTGAGTCTCCTTTTCTGATTTTTCATCAGGATAAGGCGGTGTTGCGAACCTCTTTTAAATTTTTACCTAAGGTTGTGAATTCTAACAACATTAGTAGAGAAATTGTGGTTCCTTCATTGTGTCCTAATCCTAAGAATTCTAAGGAAAAGTCGTTGCATTCTTTGGATGTAGTTAGAGCTTTGAAATATTATGTTGAAGCTACTAAGGATTTCCGAAAGACTTCTAGTCTATTTGTTATCTTTTCCGGTTCTAGGAAAGGTCAGAAGGCTTCTGCCATTTCTTTGGCATCTTGGTTAAAATCTTTGATTCATCATGCTTATGTCGAGTCGGGTAAAACTCCGCCTCAAAGGATTACAGCTCATTCTACTAGGTCAGTTTCTACTTCCTGGGCGTTTAGGAATGAAGCTTCGGTTGATCAGATTTGCAAAGCAGCCACTTGGTCTTCTTTGCATACTTTTACTAAATTCTACCATTTTGATGTGTTTTCTTCTTCTGAAGCAGTTTTTGGTAGAAAAGTACTTCAGGCAGCTGTTTCAGTTTGATTCTTCTGCTTATAATTTCAGTTTTTTTCATTATAAGATTTAAACTTTGTTTTGGGTGTGGATTTTTTTCAGCGGAATTGGCTGTCTTTATTTTATCCCTCCCTCTCTAGTGACTCTTGCGTGGAAGATCCACATCTTGGGTAGTCATTATCCCATACGTCACTAGCTCATGGACTCTTGCTAATTACATGAAAGAAAACATAATTTATGTAAGAACTTACCTGATAAATTCATTTATTTCATATTAGCAAGAGTCCATGAGGCCCTCCCTTTTTGTGGTGGTTATGATTTTTTTGTATAAAGCACAATTATTCCAATTCCTTATTTTTTATGCTTCGCACTTTTTTCTTATCGCCCCACTTCTTGGCTATACGTTAAACTGATTTGTGGGTGTGGTGAGGGGTGTATTTGTAGGCATTTTGAGGTTTGGGAAACTTTGCCCCTCCTGGTAGGAATGTATATCCCATACGTCACTAGCTCATGGACTCTTGCTAATATGAAAGAAATGAATTTATCAGGTAAGTTCTTACATAAATTATGTTTTTCCTCTTTCGACGGAAGGTTGTCTGGTATTTTGGGTCTTGAATGGATAAGTAGAAAGGTAGGAAAGAACAAAGCAGGGAAAATGAGGTGCAGACTAGAAGGGCTGTCAGAAAAAAAGAAAAAAATGAAAATGGACGGGTCTTGTGGGCCACAAGCCATTACTCATGGGAACTAATATCCAAGCTTTGGGCACAGCAAAACATTTTCAAGGCAGGCACTTAATTGCCAGACACTGCAGCCTGAATAACTTTCCTACCAAACACATAAAAATTGTAGAATTTAGAGAAAGTATGTTGCTGCCTTGTAAATGTCTTCAATATAAACCTCATTCTTAAAAATCCAGGAAGAAAAAAACTGATCTAGAAAAATAGACACTAATGCATTTTTAAAGAAATGGATGTAGCCCTCTGAACTTTACGTGGACCAAGGGACAAACACATTTAAAAATTGTTATAAGTAGAAATCTAATGCTTTTAAAATATCTAAATTAAGTAAGAAACCATGAAATGAAGAAGTTGGGCTATAATCTCCTGATTGATGAAAAATGGACGATCTGAAAAATCACTTTGCACTTACATATCTACTTTCTAGGAACAGGAAAACAGATTAAATGCCTTGCTAAGGGGGGGCAGAGCTAGCAGCCAAGCAGGGAAGACGTACCCGACAGAGCTCCTGCAGCTATTTACACAATATAACGACGAATAAGGACTAATCCTCTACATTTTGCCCCAAAACCAGCCCTGAACAAGTAGGATAATATCAGCATCATTTGCAGATTCCACTGCTCTACGGTTGTAGTGGACACCTTTACCGACCGCCATTGCCATCTGGGAAACACCCAGGCTTTTACGGCCTTCATAAAATTGGCCATTACAGTTCAGAAGGAGCTCCATTGGGGTTTCTAAGTGCTGCGCGGCAACAAGACATTGGCCGCCTAACCCTAAGGGCAGCATTCAGCTCGATTTACAGGCAACACGCCATCAAGTCCAGGTCTTATCGCGAGTCAAGGCCTTACTGCCAAGTGCGACCCAGCAGACCTTGCAACTACACCACGTGGCCAAAAAGCTAACGGGTTAAATGTTGCTAGTAAAGAAAAAACCTACTCTATGATACTCTCTGCATTATTCAGATCTAGGACACTTGACAAGCTAAGCAGGACAGTGAGACAACTTTTATCTGCAGCTCAACATATTAAGATTGCAGAGGACGACCCTGGAACGGCACAAATAGCTATTTTGGATTGTAATTGTCTTTTATTGACACACAAGGGGAGGCTCATCTCACTATACTAGCTATTCCCATATCCCCACTAGTGCATTACGCAACCTGTTAAAATTGCTTTACAACCATCAATACTCGCTCCTTCGGGAGCTAAGGTCTGCTTTCAAATCCAGTCCTGAATGTGCAAGAAGAAAATATAGAAGATTGCAATAGCAATGCAACCATTCCAGACAACATAAATCCACCACAACTTGAGAACCTAACTTCAGGTGATAACACAACTGGCGACAGCAATGAGTCGAGAGCATATCTGAATGTTTATAGTCCTGAGGATTCTTGTCAATTCACAGAAACATCACTCCAGGAAAATACACAATTCTGGCCTGACCTCTGCTATGTAAGGGGAAAAATATCCTGACCTGTAGTCGAGGACATAATACTTAAGGGTGAAATGGAAAGACCAGAGGAGTATTCAAAGGACATTGCTATTGATGGGGACTCACAGCAACTAATAAAATTGCTCCACTTGAGGACCGGAGTTGGATAACTCTCCAGTCCTTCACTTAATCTAACTGCTAGAGGATAGACCTAGCACTTTTACGTTTGCAGATACTTTGGTTGTTTGTTCCTAAAACCTGCCAGCAACTGTGTGAGAATTTCCCTCCCTCTCTATTTAATTTTTTAAGGTTGTGCTAAAGTTTTCTGGACACAGGATTATTATTACTATCTGCCTGTTTACCTTACTACAACCTTTAATACTCACTGCTTATGCCCAGTTTCTTTAAATTAAGGCATTCTGATTGTTACTGTTATACAGCTCTTTTGTGTCCGCTTTTTCTTTTTCTTTTTTCATTTATAGCCTAGAATTGACACTTTACCACAAAGAAGGAGGTATTACTTTCTCCTTTTGTTTCATAAGGGACATAACTCCTCTTTCTTCCTCAGCCGGCGAGATAGCTAGAGGTTTGTGTATGACAGTCTGAATATTACTATATTACTTATATCTGTTTATGTATTGAAGCTTTACTCAGTTTGCTCTGTTTGTTTGAAGGGTAAATGGATAGAAGTCTACTACTAGCCTACTGTTTACTTAGATGACACATAGAAGATATCCATTATTAACTTACACTCTTTCAACTACAGTTTGAGCATATGAGCTGGATACACTACTGTTTTTAACTTGGCCCACATAAGCAGTTGGACATTAACTGGTTAATTTACTAGTAAAGGTTTTAGGACACTCGTAGTGCACAACTAGTTACTGCCAGCTCTCCCTCAGGCATCTTTCCTTCTATTTAGATGTAATCTCTAGATGTCACCCAATCCTCATACAAGGGCACTGACCCTTATCACTTAACCCTGTACTCTATATACTGTTAATTATTAAAGCTTATGCACCTACATGTATACACTAGCCTCTCACTACAGACATGGGACACAAAGCAGCGTCAAGCATAGAACATGGCCTTATTTTTGAATCCATGGGTACATTATACTGTAACAAGGTGATCACTCTTAGGATTTTAACAAAAGTTGTCTTGCTATATGGTTAATTATGTTAACATTATTTCTGGGTAGTGCTATATGTTGATAATTTTTTATCTACCAATATTTATTTAATCTGAATGAGATGCCTATTCTCCTCTCTATGCAACCTTCATTCAAGATAGGCTAGAGATATTAGCCCTAACTCTTCTATGTATACTACCAGTTTGATCCCTATTAAGACATTAATGTGATCCCTAACCATATTGCTGCAACCCTATATTTTGTTATTATTGATCCCATGTTATTTCATAGTTCATAAGCGACCGTCTGTATCTTTAATATTTAGCTTGTTTACATTACATTATTGTCAGAGGCGCTTACCCGCTGGAAAGTTAGACTCAAGCTAATGCAAGTCTATAATTTCATCCTATTGCACAAGATATATTATTTTCATGGTTAATAAGTTTGTATACCAATTGTTCATGGTTATGCAATCTCATAGCAATCTTCTATACTAGTTTGTGGTGCCCTTAATTAACTCTTCTACATAGAACTAAGCTACCTACCTTGGAAGGGTTTCAATGGCCCCAGTTTATATTTGATTATGTAACTGCCATATCCTCTCTACATTAACCTCATGGTTGTCGCTAGCCAGTTTGTACTAGACTTTTTTGTTTCTAGTTTGTAAATTTGGCAAAAATTGCAGACCATAATCCACTAAAGCAGAATACAATTCAGTCTCCTTCAGTAGTCTCCACTCTTAACTCCTCCCCCCATATATTATTTAACTCATCAGTAAAATTTGTTATACACATTTCCCATATAAATCCCAAGTGGTGTTTATCTGCTGAGAATCTACCTTTCATATTTACTAAGTGTAATTAGACCCATTATGGTCTCAAATGCGACTATCACGCCCTACAAGTACTATCTAAATCACTTGGTCCATATGAGGCCAGCTTAGTAATCATTCACGTAAGCTATGAAATGATAAAATAGAGGTTTCAGAAGCTCTTCCTGGGTCATCCATCTTACTTCCTACTTTCATCATCGTACTGTATGTAATGGAATCGTCAATATTGTTTTAAAAAATATACTGTATTCTGTTTCTTTACAACACGTGAAAGGTATATCTCCCAGCGCTTGGCGTAAGTAAATTCCTATTAACTCCTAAAGACTAAGGGCCCCTAGCTTGCCCTAAAATTAAGCACCAGATAGTATATAAAGCTTGAGGAGCGCCTAATGGGTGGTAAGGCAAAGGAAATAGTTACTATTTAAAACATATCTATTTTAATAATAACAAATATATACACAAATAGTCATGGATCCATGCTATGAACAAAGATATAAAATATGGTTAAAATACAAAATTGTATATATGATATACAAGGCTTGGTTAAAATGCAAATGTAAAACAGGATGTTATCAATCAATGGTCTAAGAGAGTTCCGTAGAGATCTGTATGAATCTCAAATGAGAACTGGTGGTCAAGATAATGACATAGGATAAATCCGAATAGGTGGGTATGCAAAAATAATTATCGTGATAGTGTCCTACAATGCACCTTGAGGGTGAAAAAATACAAAAAAGTGAATATATATATATATATATATATATATATATATAAAATATAAAAATGTTAAATATAAAAATGAAAATGATATGTATAAAAATATATAAAAAGTAAAAATGGAATGGTGAAAAATATGTGAAAAAAGAAAGAAGTGATTTAATTTATGAGATTGTAATGGATTACAATCTCATCAGTTAAATCACTTCTTTCTTGTATATGTATGTTTTGAAGTGTTTTATGCAACTTTTTTGTTTTGGAAAACAGTTAACCACAGCTCTGAGATCACAGTAAGGATTGAAGCGTAAAAGGGCAATCGTGACTTTGCTCCACTTGTAATATTAGCGAAATTAAAATGGCTTGCAAAAACACAATTGCGCTAGAGCAAAATCATTTGTGCGTCACTTGTTATCTAGACCAATGTGTGTGTGTGTATAAATATATATATATATATATATATATATATATATATATATATATATATATGATTAAATGACTGTTAGCCACTTCCCATTTATAACTACCACCCCCTTCCTTCCCCCCCCTACCTACAGATTTGGAAAGTCTGAGCAAAGCATTTAGTCTCCTAAGGTTTTAGATGAAATTATACACATCAAGCACAGTTGCCTGTTCCTAGGAAATAGATATGTAATTGCCACAGTGTAAGCAATGTTGGAATAAGCACATAAAGCATATGAGTTTGCATTAAATCAAATTTGTTAAACTTATTATTAATAAAATGTATCAGCACAGCAAAGATTGGAGCTAGTCTGCAATCCGGCTGGATTTGTAAACAGCCTTTAAAGGGTAAATCTACACCTTGGTCATCTTAAAGTCTTACCTTAGATTAAAGGGACACTAAACTCAAATTTTTTTTCTTTCATGATTCAGATAGAACATGCAATTTTAAGCAACTTTCTAATTTACTCCTATTATCATTTTTTCTTCGTTCTCTTGCTATCTTTATTTGAAAAAGAAGGCATATAAGCTAAGGAGCCAGAAAATTTTTGGTTCAGACCATGGACAGCACTAGTTTATTGGTGCTGTCCAATCAGCAAGGACAACCCAGGTTGTTTACCAAAAATGGGCCTGCATCTAAACTTACATTCTTGCCTTTCAAATAAACATACCAAGAGAATCAAGACAATTTGATAATAGGAGTAAATTAGAAAGTTGCTTAAAATTGCATGCTCTATCTGAATCACAAAAAAATGTTTTGGGTTCAGTGTCCCTTTAAGCTGCAAAAAGTCTCTTGCACCTTTCCTATATCATGCAGCAGGAATAGAAAAAAAAGTTATTTTAAAATTAATATTGTTTCTAGCCACTTTAAAATGATTGCCAAGCTCAGCCCACTGATGACATCATGATCTGGGCTGCATGTGGCATCCAATCACAAAAGGCTCACTAGTTGGATTCAACATACTGTCAATGCTATTCAGCAGAGTGCATAGATGCAGCCCAGATCGTGATATCATCAGTGGGCTGAACTTGGCAGCCATTTCAAAGTGGCCAGAAACAATATTCATTTTAAAATAACTTTTTTACTGTTTCTGCTGCAAACTCTAGAAAGGGTGCAGGAGGCTATTTGCAGCTTAATCTAAGGTAAGACTTTAAGATGACTAAGGTGTAGACTGTCCCTTCAATGAGACTTCCATGGAACAAACGACTTGTCATAGAATAATAGGAATTTAGGGAATGGAATGGGTGATCTTTGTGTATATAGAGCTTTGCAAGGGAACAGTTAATATGGGCTCTGTCCATAGCAACCACAATGGCATTGTTTAATGAGAAAGTCTTTATCTATATACAGCTATGAGTACAGCAGTTTCCTGCTGAAACACGTAAACCGTGTACAACCCAGATTGCCAACTATTGGTAACCTGCCACTGACTGCTTCAATTTGTTATGTTTTAACAGGTTTTTCAATAAAATGGATTTTTAATTCAAATATCCGGAGATATATATATATATATATATATATATATATATATATATATATATATATATATATATATATATATATATATATAAACAACATTTAAAATTAGGGGGAGATAAAAGGCGAGTTTAAAATCCTCCACTACGCACAAAATATAGAAAAAATAACTAATTGTGTAGTTCATTAACAAATCTAGACAGGCCCAGAGGCTTGTTTTCCCACAGAAAACCTCTGAATTACATTGTTTCCAATGCAGCAAAGGATTATGGGTAAGATATGCAAATTAAGTACACAATGACACACCTTTTTACTTCAGTCTGCTTTTCAGCAGGTTCCCTTTACGCCAAAGTATCGCTGTTCACACAGCTTATAAACTTGGCTAGGGTTAGTGCAGTGATTCATAACCATCCCAGGACAGACTGTTTCGTGGTTTTTGCCACTCATCATTACCCAGAATCCTTTGCTGCATTGGAAACAATGTAATTCAGAGGTTTTCTGTGGGAAAACAAGCCTCTGGGCCTGTCTAGATTTGTTAATGAACTACACAATGAGTTATTTTTTCTATATTTTGTGCGTAGTGGAGGATTTTAAACTCGCCTTTCATCACCCCCTAATTTAAAATGTTGTTGTATTCTGCCTGGAATCAACTTCACCCAGCAGTGATTCTAACCTTCTCCCAGCTGATGAGTGGCAAAAACCACGAAACAGTCTGTCCTGGGATGGTTATGAATCACTACACTAACCCTAGCCAAGTTTATAAGCTGTGTGAACAGCGATACTTTGGCGTAAAGGGAACCTGCTGAAAAGCAGACTGAAGTAAAAAGGTGTGTTGTGTACTTAATTTGCATATCTTACCCAGAATCCTTTGCTGCATTGGAAACAATGTAATTCAGAGGTTTTCTGTGGGAAAACAAGCCTCTGGGCCTGTCTAGATTTGTTAATGAACTACACAATGAGTTATTTATATATATATATATATATATATATATATATATATATATAAACTATTACCTTTTTCCAGTTTGCACACTCTATTAAAAGTCTATCAGGAGAAAAAGTTAGCGAGGTTGCAATATCCGAAGTCCTGAAGTTAGTGCGTCAGCTTTTGGTCGCAAGCAAACATTTTACTTTCAACTTGTAATGCGCTTGATGACCCGCACGTTTTAAAAACTAACTTCTGGCAGTGTTTTATGTGTGAGTAAAAAGGGCTAAATAGCTCGCCACTTGTAATCTGGCCCTTGGTCTTTTATGCATACAGTACATGCATGAACATTCATTAACTCACACATGTTCATTTACAATACACATACACTTGCACCCACTTTATTTGTATGTACACATTCATTTATACTTGCATATGTATACATAGTTATTTATGTGTGTACATACACATCTATTCCAACTTGAAAACACTTACTTTTTTTATACATACATACATTTTTATTCATTCACACACACGCATTAAAGTGAAAGTAAATCCTAGCATTTTACAAACGCTAGGATTTACTATTGAAACATTTTTCACTTCTTAGCCAATAGCCGTGCGGTAAATCCGGCTTGGCGCCCATGGGATACATTTTCATTCATTTACATTTATTTATTGCTTGTATTTACATTTGACTCAAAATTGATTACATCTGCAGTAATGTTAACTTTACTTATATGTTTATATATGATTGATGTTACACTGAATCGTTATGGAGGTTTATCCACTTATTTATTAATTAAAATGATTATTTTTACATTTTGTGACACTATAACTTTAAACATAGACCTATGTTTAGGAAGTTAAGAGTTAACTACAGGGAGTGCAGAATTATTAGGCAAGTTGTATTTTTGAGGATTAATTTTATTATTGAACAACAACCATGTTCTCAATGAACCCAAAAAACTCATTAATATCAAAGCTGAATAGTTTTGGAAGTAGTTTTTAGTTTGTTTTTAGTTATAGCTATTTTAGGGGGATATCTGTGTGTGCAGGTGACTATTACTGTGCATAATTATTAGGCAACTTAACAAAAAACAAATATATACCCATTTCAATTATTTATTTTTACCAGTGAAACCAATATAACATCTCAACATTCACAAATATACATTTCTGACATTCAAAAACAAAACAAAAACAAATCAGTGACCAATATAGCCACCTTTCTTTGCAAGGACACTCAAAAGCCTGCCATCCATGGATTCTGTCAGTGTTTTGATCTGTTCACCATCAACATTGTGTGCAGCAGCAACCACAGCCTCCCAGACACTGTTCAGAGAGGTGTACTGTTTTCCCTCCTTGTAAATCTTACATTTGATGATGGACCACAGGTTCTCAATGGGGTTCAGATCAGGTGAACAAGGAGGCCATGTCATTAGATTTTCTTCTTTTATACCCTTTCTTGCCAGCCACGCTGTGGAGTACTTGGACGCGTGTGATGGAGCATTGTCCTGCATGAAAATCATGTTTTTCTTGAAGGATGCAGACTTCTTCCTGTACCACTGCTTGAAGAAGGTGTCTTCCAGAAACTGGCAGTAGGACTGGGAGTTGAGCTTGACTCCATCCTCAACCCGAAAAGGCCCCACAAGCTCATCTTTGATGATACCAGCCCAAACCAGTACTCCACCTCCACCTTGCTGGCGTCTGAGTCGGACTGGAGCTCTCTGCCCTTTACCAATCCAGCCACGGGCCCATCCATCTGGCCCATCAAGACTCACTCTCATTTCATCAGTCCATAAAACCTTAGAAAAATCAGTCTTGAGATATTTCTTGGCCCAGTCTTGACGTTTCAGCTTGTGTGTCTTGTTCAGTGGTGGTCATCTTTCAGCCTTTCTTACCTTGGCCATGTCTCTGAGTATTGCACACCTTGTGCTTTTGGGCACTCCAGTGATGTTGCAGCTCTGAAATATGGCCAAACTGGTGGCAAGTGGCATCTTGGCAGCTGCACGCTTGACTTTTCTCAGTTCATGGGCAGTTATTTTGCGCCTTGGTTTTTCCACACGCTTCTTGCGACCCTGTTGACTATTTTGAATGAAACGCTTGATTGTTCGATGATCACGCTTCAGAAGCTTTGCAATTTTAAGAGTGCTGCATCCCTCTGCAAGATATCTCACTATTTTTTACTTTTCTGAGCCTGTCAAGTCCTTCTTTTGACCCATTTTGCCAAAGGAAAGGAAGTTGCCTAATAATTATGCACACCTGATATAAGGTGTTGATGTCATTAGACCACACCCCTTCTCATTACAGAGATGCACATCACCTAATATGCTTAATTGGTAGTAGGCTTTCGAGCCTATACAGCTTGGAGTAAGACAACATGCATAAAGAGGATGATGTGGTCAAAATACTCATTTGCCTAATAATTCTGCACTCCCTGTATTGTGTATTTATAGGGAGTTGTGGGCAATCTGCAATTGTGCACGCCAAATCACGTCTTTTTTTAAATGGATTTTAATATGTTTCAATAAAGATAATCTTTTTAGCTGCAACAGCCGACTTGCTTTGCTATCAAAACATCTGATGCTACAATCATCAGACCTAACACTTCCATACATTGAGATACAGATGGATTGGAAATTTAGAGCAGTTGTGAGATTGTTTAGGAATTGGAAGGTAGGCATCCTTCAAATTAAACGTGGACATACATTTACCCTGTTTAATGAGTGGTAAAATTATCCAAATTGTTACTATTTGAGAAATGTGTTTAATGTTATTGAGTCCAGAATAGATCTAAAAAAATCCTTCTTTCTTGGGAATAATGGAAAATGATGGAATGAAATCCTTGGCGTTGTTCTATAACTTGAATTAAAGCTAATACAGTCTTAAAATTTGAAAAGTCTTTTTGAACGTGAGACAGGAGACACCGTCTTCAAGAAAAGAATCTGGATTGGGACCGTACCTTCATGCTGATTTGGAAGAGGAAGAAGGCTAATAGAATGAATGGCCTTGTTGCAACTGGAATTCAATTTCTAGGAAGATCTGTAAGATTCAGGTCATTGTAAGTAGAAGGACAATTTTTGGTACCTTGATTGACAAAGGAATGAAAAAGGACTATTTATTCTATTTTTCCCTTAGACTTCTTGTCTTGGAGAGAACAGTTACTTTTCCTTTAGAAACAGAGGAAATTATAACATCAATTCCAGGTCCATATAAATTCTTCCTTGAAAAGGAGAGATTAAAGTGTATCTTTGGACACCCTGTTTGCTGATAATAATTTAAAGGTAAAGTCAACACCAGAATTGTTGTTGTTTTAAAAGATAGATAATCCCTTAATTATCGATTTCCCAGTTTTGCATAACCAACAAAGTTATAATACATGTTTTACCTCTGTGATTACCTTGTATCTAAGACTCTGCAGACTGCCCCCTTATTTCAGTTCTTTTGACAGACTTGCATTTTAGCCAATCAGTGCCCACTCCTCAGTAAATTCACGTGCATATGAACCTCCTAGGTTTAGCTTTCAACTAAGAATTCCAAGAGAACATAGCAAAATTTTTGATTAAAAGTAAATTGGAAAGTTGTTTAAAATTGCATGCCCTATTTGAATCATGAAAGGTTTTTTTTGGACTTGACTGTCCCTTTAAATCATAAATCCCTTCTGGTTAACACTGATTAAGTCATATACTTATCATAAAATCTAATTATGTCTAAAATAGGACCACAAATAATTGCATTAGTTGACAATCTTTAAAATCATCCACAGTCTTCTGAGATTTGCTCAAACTGTCACACCAAAGAGCAGATGCAACTGCTACAGAAGCAATGCTTGATAAAATAGGCCTTTTGATGAAATGTTACCAATTTCATGTCCATATGGTACCTGAAAGATGTACTATCCTCTAAGGGATTAGCACCATCCACCATTGGCAAACATTTTCCCAAGTTCTTTATTTGAAGCTGGTCACTATTAAATTGTGATGACTGATTAAAAGAGAAGACCAGCCTTGGTGCACTCTCTGAAAATTATTTTAATAAGAGTCTTAGGAACACCAAAAAAACTCTTGTGACTTTGCAGAAGTTTTACAAATCAAATCTAATTGTTTGGAAGGTTTTTCCTCAGATCATTTAGGATCTTGGATGCCTAAAGTTCATAAAACCTCTTTAAGCAAAAACCCTAGACTCTGTGTCCTAAAGAGTAAAATACTCTTGATCATTATAACCCACTTTCAGGAAACAACTTGAGTCTGAAAACTATAAGGTTTTCTAATATCTGATGATGCAGATGAACCTGATAATTTAACTTTAGGTGGAGCACACAAACCTTTAAATCCTGGAGCAAAATCTGAAGCACAAAAAACATAAAATTACACCATTAGACTCCCTAGCTCATATACTTCTTGAGATTTTCTAAAATATCCTGTATGAAGATTTATGGGTCTTTAAACCTAAATGAGGTTATCCTCTAATGGGCTATAATGGTCCATATGATATAGAGATTAATGCTGCTTTGGTTCCATTATTTTTAGCTTAAAGCAGAATTACATATCACATGATGACTAATGTTCCGTTGTTTTGCGCTGCACAATCTCTCTCTCTCCTCTCTTCTCTTTCTCTTCCCTCTCCTTTTATATATTTAAAAAGAAAAGATTCTTGCGCTGAATATTTTCTGAAGCTGGAATTTTTTTCTGCAGCTGTTGATGATTTGAAGAGAAACTTCTAGTAGACCAATGATAATATTGACCCAGTTTTAACCCACAGCTATTAGTTTATACAGACTATGGGCATATCTGCTAGGTGCTTTAAATGGGAGCAACAGACCTTTTGGTAATCACACCTGATGGTTTGTGTCCCTGAAACGCGTTGTGAAGAAGCATTTGTTAGGGTACTTACCGGGACCCGGAGGTCTCAGTGAACGCAGAAAGTATCTTTCATTGTGGGACACTGAGGTTCCGGCCTTGATTTAGCTAGGCGTGTGTGTCTGGACACTACCTAGATTTAAAGGGACACATATTAATTACATTAACTCCCACCTGGAGGACTCTGGTGTGGAAATTCCTATAAAAGCTCTGGGCTGAGTTATTTTGTTACCTACCTTGTTTCTGGCTCCAGAGGCCAAGCTGATACCTTTGTATGCTCATCTTGCTCCTGGGACCAACCATACTTACCTTGTACCAGTGTATGGTCAGCTTGCTCCAGAGAACAAGCATAATTACCCTGTACCTGCGTATGCACACCTTACTCCAGAGACCAAGCATAATTACCTTGTACATGCGTATGCTCACCTTGCTCCAAAGACCAGGCATACTTACCCATACCTGCATATGCTCATCTTGCTCCATAGACCATGCATACTTACCTGATACCTATGTATGCTCACCTTCTTCCAGAAAACAAGAATACTTACCTTTCAGTAAAGATAAGATAGATAGAGGCTCCAATGGTGCAGATCAATGAGGAATCTCAAGGGGTACCAATAAGAGATATACACAGGGTACTCACTTGTGGAAAAGGCAATCCATTATGCCTATAGGAGCAGACTGGATTTCTACAGCAGTCCAGCTAGCTGGTTGAGGCCTCAACACGCAACTCCAGGGTGCAGGATATCTACAAGTCCAGGTTGTAGACCAATACAAGGTGTACAGGCAGGGTGGTAGAAAATAGGGGAGGTCACCCTATTCGTAGCGTAGCACCAAGATATGATAGACACTTAAAAGTTGATAATATAAAAACAAATTTATTTAAAAATTGTAAAATACACAACTTTTTATAGTGCCAAATAAAATCTTGGATAAAAGGAGAAACAATGCAACGCGTTTCTCAGTAAAAACTGTTTCATCAGATGCCTACAACCTGGACTTGTAGATATCCTGCACCCTGGAGTTGCGTGTTGAGGCCTCAACCAGCTAGCTGGACTGCTGTAGAAATCCAGTCTGCTCCTATAGGCATAATGGATTGCCTTTTCCACAAGTGAGTACCCTGTGTATATCTCTTATTGGTACCCCTTGAGATTCCTCATTGATCTGCACCATTGGCGCCTCTATCTATCTTATCTTTACTACAGATCGTCCATCATTGTACAGGGAGTGCAGAATTATTAGGCAAATGAGTATTTTGACCACATCATCCTCTTTATGCATGTTGTCTTACTCCAAGCTGTATAGGCTCGAAAGCCTACTACCAATTAAGCATATTAGGTGATGTGCATCTCTGTAATGAGAAGGGGTGTGGTCTAATGACATCAACACCCTATATCAGGTGTGAATAATTATTAGGCAACTTCCTTTCCTTTGGCAAAATGGGTCAAAAGAAGGACTTGACAGGCTCAGAAAAGTCAAAAATAGTGAGATATCTTGCAGAGTGATGCAGCACTCTTAAAATTCCAAAGCTTCTGAAGCGTGATCATCGAACAATCAAGCGTTTCATTCAAAATAGTCAACAGGGTCGCAAGAAGCGTGTGGAAAAACCAAGGTGCAAAATAACAGCCCATGAACTGAGAAAAGTCAAGCGTGCAGCTGCCAAGATGCCACTTGCCACCAGTTTGGCCATATTTCAGAGCTGCAACATCACTGGAGTGCCCAAAAGCACAAGGTGTGCAATACTCAGAGACATGGCCAAGGTAAGAAAGGCTGAAAGACGACCACCACTGAACAAGACACACAAGCTGAAACGTCAAGACTGGGCCAAGAAATATCTCAAGACTGATTTTTCTAAGGTTTTATGGACTGATGAAATGAGAGTGAGTCTTGATGGGCCAGATGGATGGGCCCATGGCTGGATTGGTAAAGGGCAGAGAGCTACAGTCCGACTCAGACACCAGCAAGGTGGAGGTGGAGTACTGGTTTGGGCTGGTATCATCAAAGATGAGCTTGTGGGGCCTTTTCGGGTTGAGGATGGAGTCAAGCTCAACTCCCAGTCCTACTGCCAGTTTCTGGAAGACACCTTCTTCAAGCAGTGGTACAGGAAGAAGTCTGCATCCTTCAAGAAAAACATGATTTTCATGCAGGACAATGCTCCATCACACGCGTCCAAGTACTCCACAGCGTGGCTGGCAAGAAAGGGTATAAAAGAAGAAAATCTAATGACATGGCCTCCTTGTTCACCTGATCTGAACCCCATTGAGAACCTGTGGTCCATCATCAAATGTGAGATTTACAAGGAGGGAAAACAATACACCTCTCTGAACAGTGTCTGGGAGGCTGTGGTTGCTGCTGCACGCAATGTTGATGGTGAACAGATCAAAACACTGAAAGAATCCATGGATGGCAGGCTTTTGACTGTCCTTGCAAAGAAAGGTGGCTATATTGGTCACTGATTTGTTTTTGTTTTGTTTTTGAATGTCAGAAATGTATATTTGTGAATGTTGAGATGTTATATTGGTTTCACTGGTAAAAATAAATAATTGAAATGGGTATATATTTGTTTTTTGTTAAGTTGCCTAATAATTATGCACAGTAATAGTCACCTGCACACACAGATATCCCCCTAAAATAGCTATAACTAAAAACAAACTAAAAACTACTTCCAAAACTATTCAGCTTTGATATTAATGAGTTTTTTGGGTTCATTGAGAACATGTTTGTTGTTCAATAATAAAATTAATCCTCAAAAATACAACTTGCCTAATAATTCTGCACTCCCTGTATGTTAGAGAGCTGCCTACCGAACCATTTCTACAAATTTCTACAATCAAACACGTGTGTTCAGCATTCAGGATCTCAGCTGACATTTCTTTGGACTCTGTTGTTTCCATATATTCACCTGTGGTAATATAATATTACACTATAGAAAAAATAACAATACACTATTATTGTCAAATCATATAGTCATTGCGCTATTTATATAATATATATCACATTGTATGTCTATCTTGTCACTTTATATTATTTTTTATCACCTATAGCGCCTCCTAGAGGATTTCAGGGAATATTTGTGTGTTGACATATTTTCCTTATTTCCTCATTTTTTATAATACTTACCTTGCACCTACGTATGCTCACCTGGTTGCAGAAAGCCAAAAGGACTAAATTGATACCTGTGTATGCTCACCTTGTTCCTGAAGCTGTACCTATCCTGTGACAGTCTCACCAACAGTACACGCTGGGTATCCTGTGCCTGCTGAGAAACCCGTTTCTACCATATCAGTGACAGCTCTCCTCAAACCAGCTGTGCCTGTTGTACCTATCTGTTATCTCATGATAGTCTCACCAACAGTAACCGCTGGGTATCTTATGTCTGCTGAGAAACCTGTGCCGTGCCTACTATACCAGTTAAAACCTTTCTCAAACCAGCTGTGTCTGCTGTAGCCTGTACCTATCTGGTATCCCGTGACAGTCTCACCAACAGTGCCCGCTGAGTATCCTATGCTTGCTCAGAAACCTGTGTCTGCTTTCCTCTCACTAGCTGTGCCTGCTGTACCTACCAGGTATTCTGTGACAACCTCACCCTTTATTGATCAGTTTAAGCACCATTGTCTATTGGACTTAGTTCCTGCAAACTACTTAAAGTATTCTGAGCCTTGTATTGAACTTTGGTGTTTTGTATAAGGCCTATGTTCAAACTTGCTGTTTCTGTGATCTTCAGTCTGAACTAACTGCTCTTTTGCTTATCAATCAGTAAACTTTCAAAAAACCTTAATTGTTCTGTATATCTGTTCCTGCATTCTGGGTTCCACACACCCAAGCCTCCTCACAGCATTACCGGTCTGGTCCGGCAAGTGGTTTGTTGCTCTTTTATTTAAATTTTATTTCTCTGTTGGGCAAAAAGAGGCTGCTTCTGGGGTAGTAACTAGCCATAGAACAATCTGTTAAGCCATTGTTCGTTCTCTGGTTAGGCACTTCTATTTTTTGTGTATGCAGGATATGGCCGCACTTCACTTGCACAGGAGAGGTGAGAATAGCTTTAATTTAGTTATTTCAGTAGTTTTCCCAGAGCCAGATTGCAACTTTAGAGGTCTCTAAGCTAAATGACAAATTCAGGCTATATATACCTGTCATAAACAGTCATATTTGTTTTTCTGTTACTGCACAATATGTTCATTTTTAGCAATTGCATGGATTAGTTGTTATTGTTTGGAAAGTCAAGGGAGGAGCAGTGGTAGTCTGGTTCCATTTTGGAAACTGGACATTTGCCCTGAAGGGAATGCTACTGGAGGTAAAACTCGGCAGAGCTCCCAAAACATGACTATACCCCAATATATGAGATGGCTGGGAGAGCAAGAGAACAAGCACAGCACAACCTGAACCATGCAGCACTCCCAGACAACACAGTACTTCTTGTCAATACATTACATAGAGCCCTTTGCAATGCATAGTTATAT